>NC_085138.1:301635130-301946257 GCF_035046485.1 Aedes albopictus
AAAGTTGATAACGGCGCCGGCCACGTCCTTACGGTCATCGGGAAAGGGAAGAAATGTTAGTTCGACAACCGTTGTTACTAGAAACCGTGGAATCCACAGCATCTCCGCAGTTGTCTCGGGAAGGAGTATTTGTAGTAGGGAAGGGTAAGGTATGGATCTTGGAGTAACCTTTGGTAGGTGATATGATCCACTAGTTATATAAAACACACTTCGCGGTCTTCATCACGATTATGACTTATTTGGTCGCAATGACCAACCTACACAATAGTAAGGGTAAAGTACATACGTCAATAATCGTTCAATATAAAACGCGTCAGTACATTGAACGTTTACTTAGTCATGATTCCCACATAAATTGTAGCAATATTTTGATCTCGGATTCCGTAGTCACGTTTTTATCACTCTACCGAGAAAACCAACCGACCACGAAAATATTCGCACGCTTCTCGATGGTTCAGATTAGAAATGTTAATATCCGAAGAGCTCAACATAAAGCTAATCTCAAACTCAAATATGTAGCAGCTTAAACTGTCATTAGGCAATAAAAAAAGCAAACTCAAATTGAAATACTTCGTTTAGCAGAAAGTTATGGGGGTGCAAATCGTACTTGGTCTTTTTGCCTTTCTCGTACACCAAGGTGTTCACTCCAAAAATGAAATTTTGATAGAACCGCCGGAGGGCCAAGTCTTATATACCAATCGACTCAGCTCGACGAGTTGAGATGATGTCTGTGTGTATGTATGTGTGTGTGTGTGTATGTATGTGTGTGCGTGTGTATATGTGTATGTGTACAAAAATGTCACCTCAATTTTGGATAGTAAATATCATCCGATTTCAACGCTTTTGTTTTCAATCGACGCAGAATATTGACCCATTGTTTCCTATTGAAAATGGTTTGAATCGGTCCAGCCGTTCCGGAGTTATGGCCATTTAGGTGTTCCAGACCGGTACCCCAGGAAGGGGCCAGATATGAAATTGCAACAAACCCATGCATGCGACCCATCTAACCACGGCATTTTCGATTATCTGACGAACGGTAAGCAGGGAAATAGTCGCAGATTATATCTGAGCCGGTAGTGTTCCGGAACCGGTTCTGGGTGTCCCGCCGGAAGTGGCCAAATATAAAAGTGAACCAAACCCATGCATGCGACACATCAAATTGCAGCTTTTTGTATAACCTGATGAACGGTAGACAGGAAAATAGTCTCGGACCATATCTAAACCGGTAGCATACCGGAACCGGTTCCGGGTGTCCCACTGTAAGTGGCCAAATGTAAAAGTAAAACAAACCCATGCATGCGACACATCAAATCACCGCTTTTTATGTAACCTGATGAATGGTTAACAGGAAAATAGTCTCAGACCATATCTGATCCGGTAGTGTTCCGGAACCGGTTCCGGGTATCCCGCCGGAAGTGACCAAATATAAAAATGAACCAAACCCATGCATGCGACACATAAAATCGCAGCTTTTTTTATAACCTGATGAACGATAAATAGGAAAATAGTCGCAGACTATATCTGAACTGGTAGTGTTGCAGAACCGGTTCCGGGTGTCTCACCGGAAGTGGCCAAATATAAAAGTGAAACAAACCCATGCATGCGACACATCTAATAACCGCTTTTTCTGTAACCTGATGAATGGTAAATAGGAAAATAGTCGTAGACCATATCTGATCCGGTAGAGTTCCGAAACTGGTTCCAGGTATCCCGCCGGAAGTGGCCAAATATAAAAGTGAACCAAACCCATGCATGCGACACATCAAATTGCCGCATTTTCTATAACCTGAGGAACGGTAAGCAGGAAAATAGTCTCAGATCATATCTGAACTGGTAGCATCCCGGAACCAGTTCCTGGTGTCCCGCCGGAAGTGGCCTAATTCATACATGCGACACATCAAATCATGGCCTTTTCGATAACTTGTACGATCAGCAAGAAAATAAGCTATGCCCACATTAGAAACTGCTGATAGTGTTCCGGAATCGATTTAAGGTATCTCGCTGAAAGTAGCCGAATGTAAAAGAGAACCAAAAAATTATTCGCGACACATCAAATGGCTTTTAAGGTATCCTGTTGAACGGTTACCAAGAAAAAATATCTCAGATCATGCTTGGGAAAACTAGTAGTGTCCCAGAATCGGTTCCCGGTGTCCCTCTGGATGTGGTCAAATGTAGAAGGGAACCCAACTTCATGCATGCGCTTCATCAAACCGCGGTTTTTTCGATAAGCTGATGAAAGGTTTTCAAGAAAACCAGCTCAGATTACGTTACAGACCACCGATAGTATTCCACAACCGGTTTCAGGTGTCCCACCGGAATCGGTCAAATGTAAAAATGAACCATGTAAATTTTCCGGAACCGGTTAAGGGTGTCCCACTGAAAGTGGACATACGCAAAAGTGAATCAAACCCATGCTTGCGGTACATCGAATCGCTTTTTTGTCAGTAACCTGATGCATGGATGATAAGAAAACAGGCACAGTCCACAGAAGTTACTACCGGTAGTGTTTTTAGTTCCGGGTAACCTGATTAACAGTTTTCATATACTCAGATCACATTTGAATATACCGGTAGTGTTACGGAATCATTTCAGGGGGTCTCGTAAGCATTACAAAATATACACTAAAACCCCAATTTACGCTCAAAACGGGGGGAGCGTAAATTGGGGGAGCGTAACTTGGGGGGAGCGCTATTTGGGAATTAGTGCGTAAATCGGGGGAGCGTTATTTGGGAATTAGTGCGCAAATTGGGGTAGCGCTATTTGGGAATTAGTGCGTAAATCGGGGGAGTGCTTTTTTTTCAGTTTTATAATTAGTTTGGAAAATTGAAACCACAAAGTTCCTAACCTATGAAGAGGTTATAAGTTATTCAATTACAATTAATAATTTAGCAGTTTTGTTAATTTCAGTGGTTCCCAACCTACGATCACGGGCCACGTGTATATCTCAAGAACCGAAAGTGCTAGGAAGAAGAGCAAATGTTTTACGGATTGATCATCTAAAGGATCAGTATCTCTAATATAGATATGTTCAAAAATCAGTGGTTTCCAACCTATGGTCACGGGCCACGTGAATATCTCAAGAACCGCAAGTGCTAGGAAGAATAGCAAATGTTTTACGGATTGATCATCTAAAGGATCAGTATCTCTAATATAGATATGTTCAAAAATCAGTGGTTTCCAACCTATGGTCACGGGCCACGTGAATATCTCAAGAACCGCAAGTGCTAGGAAGAAGAGCAAATGTTTTTCGGATTGATCATCTCAAGGATCAGTATCTCTGATATAGATATGTCGAAATATCAGTGGTTTCCAACCTATGGTCACGGGCCACGTGAATATCTCAAGAACCGGAAGTGCTAGGAAGAAGAGCAAATGTTTTACGGATTGATCATCTCAAGGATCAGTATCTCTGATATAGATATGTCGAAATATCAGTGGTTTCCAACCTATGGTCACGGGCCACGTGAATATCTCAAGAACCGCAAGTGCTAGGAAGAATAGCAAATGTTTTACGGATTGATCATCTCAAGGATCAGTATCTATGATATAGATATGTTGAAAAATCAGTGCTTTCCAACCTATGGTCACGGGCCACGTGAATATCTCAAGAACCGAAAGTGCTAGGAAGAAGAGCAAATGTTTTACGGATTGATCATCTAAAGGATCAGTATCTCTAATATAGATATGTTCAAAAATCAGTGGTTTCCAACCTATGGTCACGGGCCACGAGAATAACTCAAGAACCGGAAGTGCTAGGAAGAAGAGCAAATGTTTTTCGGATTGATCATCTCAAGGATCAGTATCTATGATATAGATATGTTGAAAAATCAGTGCTTTCCAACCTATGGTCACGGGCCACGTGAATATCTCAAGAACCTAAAGTGCTAGGAAGAAGAGCAAATGTTTTACGGATTGATCATCTAAAGGATCAGTATCTCTAATATAGATTTGTTCAAAAATCAGTGGTTTCCAACCTATGGTCACGGGCCACGTGAATATCTCAAGAACCGCAAGTGCTAGGAAGAAGAGCAAATGTTTTACGGATTGATCATCTCAAGGATCAGTATCTCTGATATAGATATGTCGAAATATCAGTGGTTTCCAACCTATGGTCAGGGGCCACGTGAATATCTCAAGAACCGGAAGTGCTAGGAAGAAGAGCAAATGTTTTTCGGATTGATCATCTCAAGGATCAGTATCTCTGATATAGATATGTCGAAAAATCAGTGGTTTCCAACCTATGGTCACGGACCACGTGAATATCTCAAGAACCGGAAGTGCTAGGAAGAAGAGCAAATGTTTTTCGGATTGATCATCTCAAGGATCAGTATCTCTGATATAGATATGTCGAAAAATCAGTGGTTTCCAACCTATGGTCACGGGCCACGTGAATATCTCAAGAACCGGAAGTGCTAGGAATAAGAGCAAATGTTTTACGGATTGATCATCTCAAGGATCAGTATCGAAAAATCAGTGGTTTCCAACCTATGGTCACGGACCACGTGAATATCTCAAGAACCGGAAGTGCTAGGAAGAAGAGCAAATGTTTTTCGGATTGATCATCTCAAGGATCAGTATCTCTGATATAGATATGTCGAAAAATCAGTGGTTTCCAACCTATGGTCACGGGCCACGTGAATATCTCAAGAACCGGAAGTGCTAGGAATAAGAGCAAATGTTTTACGGATTGATCATCTCAAGGATCAGTATCTCTAATATAGATATGTTCAAAAATCAGTGGTTTCCAACCTATGGTCACGGGTCACGTGAATATCTCAAGAACCGAAAGTGCTCGGAAGAAGATCAATTTTTTTTGGATTGATCATCTCAAGGATCAGTATCTCTAATATAGATATGTTGAAAAATCAGTGGTTTTCAATCTATGGTCACGGGCCACGTGAATATCTCAAGAACCGGAAGTGCTAGAAAGAAGATCAAATGTTTTACGGATTGATCATCTTAAGGACCTGTATCTCTAACAGAGTATCTGTACGCACAAATCTCATTATGAGATTGAGAAAAGTTTGCTGTGCGCACATGCAAATTCCTTGAGCTTGAGACTCACGATGTTGGCGCACATCACATAAGCATTGCAAGTCTCAATGAGACATCTCAATGAGACAAGCTCTAGGTATGGATTACTGCACGAATTTATACACGAAATTTGACGTTTGAGAGGTGTCGGCACCTCTCAAACGTCAAATTTCGTGTATAAATTCGTGCAGTAATCCATACCTAGAGCTTGTCTCATTGAGATGTCTCATTGAGACTTGCAATGCTTATGTGATGTGCGCCAACATCGTGAGTCTCAAGCTCAAGGAATTTGCATGTGCGCACAGCAAACTTTTCTCAATCTCATAATGAGATTTGTGCGTACAGATACTCTGTTAGAGATACAGGTCCTTAAGATGATCAATCCGTAAAACATTTGATCTTCTTTCTAGCACTTCCGGTTCTTGAGATATTCACGTGGCCCGTGACCATAGATTGAAAACCACTGATTTTTCAACATATCTATATTAGAGATACTGATCCTTGAGATGATCAATCCAAAAAAAATTGATCTTCTTCCGAGCACTTTCGGTTCTTGAGATATTCACGTGACCCGTGACCATAGGTTGGAAACCACTGATTTTTGAACATATCTATATTAGAGATACTGATCCTTGAGATGATCAATCCGTAAAACATTTGCTCTTATTCCTAGCACTTCCGGTTCTTGAGATATTCACGTGGCCCGTGACCATAGGTTGGAAACCACTGATTTTTCGACATATCTATATCAGAGATACTGATCCTTGAGATGATCAATCCGAAAAACATTTGCTCTTCTTCCTAGCACTTCCGGTTCTTGAGATATTCACGTGGTCCGTGACCATAGGTTGGAAACCACTGATTTTTCGACATATCTATATCAGAGATACTGATCCTTGAGATGATCAATCCGAAAAACATTTGCTCTTCTTCCTAGCACTTCCGGTTCTTGAGATATTCACGTGGCCCCTGACCATAGGTTGGAAACCACTGATATTTCGACATATCTATATCAGAGATACTGATCCTTGAGATGATCAATCCGTAAAACATTTGCTCTTCTTCCTAGCACTTGCGGTTCTTGAGATATTCACGTGGCCCGTGACCATAGGTTGGAAACCACTGATTTTTGAACAAATCTATATTAGAGATACTGATCCTTTAGATGATCAATCCGTAAAACATTTGCTCTTCTTCCTAGCACTTTAGGTTCTTGAGATATTCACGTGGCCCGTGACCATAGGTTGGAAAGCACTGATTTTTCAACATATCTATATCATAGATACTGATCCTTGAGATGATCAATCCGAAAAACATTTGCTCTTCTTCCTAGCACTTCCGGTTCTTGAGTTATTCTCGTGGCCCGTGACCATAGGTTGGAAACCACTGATTTTTGAACATATCTATATTAGAGATACTGATCCTTTAGATGATCAATCCGTAAAACATTTGCTCTTCTTCCTAGCACTTTCGGTTCTTGAGATATTCACGTGGCCCGTGACCATAGGTTGGAAAGCACTGATTTTTCAACATATCTATATCATAGATACTGATCCTTGAGATGATCAATCCGTAAAACATTTGCTATTCTTCCTAGCACTTGCGGTTCTTGAGATATTCACGTGGCCCGTGACCATAGGTTGGAAACCACTGATATTTCGACATATCTATATCAGAGATACTGATCCTTGAGATGATCAATCCGTAAAACATTTGCTCTTCTTCCTAGCACTTCCGGTTCTTGAGATATTCACGTGGCCCGTGACCATAGGTTGGAAACCACTGATATTTCGACATATCTATATCAGAGATACTGATCCTTGAGATGATCAATCCGAAAAACATTTGCTCTTCTTCCTAGCACTTGCGGTTCTTGAGATATTCACGTGGCCCGTGACCATAGGGTGGAAACCACTGATTTTTGAACATATCTATATTAGAGATACTGATCCTTTAGATGATCAATCCGTAAAACATTTGCTATTCTTCCTAGCACTTGCGGTTCTTGAGATATTCACGTGGCCCGTGACCATAGGTTGGAAACCACTGATTTTTGAACATATCTATATTAGAGATACTGATCCTTTAGATGATCAATCCGTAAAACATTTGCTCTTCTTCCTAGCACTTTCGGTTCTTGAGATATACACGTGGCCCGTGATCGTAGGTTGGGAACCACTGAAATTAACAAAACTGCTAAATTATTAATTGTAATTGAATAACTTATAACCTCTTCATAGGTTAGGAACTTTGTGATTTCAATTTTCCAAACTAATTATAAAACTGAAAAAAAAGCACTCCCCCGATTTACGCACTAATTCCCAAATAGCGCTCCCCCAATTTGCACACTAATTCCCAAATAACGCTCCCCCGATTTACGCACTAATTCCCAAATAGCGCTCCCCCCAAGTTACGCTCCCCCAATTTACGCTCCCCCCGTTTTGAGCGTAAATTGGGGTTTTAGTGTATATTTTGTAATGCTTACGAGACCCCCTGAAATGATTCCGTAACACTACCGGTATATTCAAATGTGATCTGAGTATATGAAAACTGTTAATCAGGTTACCCGGAACTAAAAACACTACCGGTAGTAACTTCTGTGGACTGTGCCTGTTTTCTTATCATCCATGCATCAGGTTACTGACAAAAAAGCGATTCGATGTACCGCAAGCATGGGTTTGATTCACTTTTGCGTATGTCCACTTTCAGTGGGACACCCTTAACCGGTTCCGGAAAATTTACATGGTTCATTTTTACATTTGACCGATTCCGGTGGGACACCTGAAACCGGTTGTGGAATACTATCGGTGGTCTGTAACGTAATCTGAGCTGGTTTTCTTGAAAACCTTTCATCAGCTTATCGAAAAAACCGCGGTTTGATGAAGCGCATGCATGAAGTTGGGTTCCCTTCTACATTTGACCACATCCAGAGGGACACCGGGAACCGATTCTGGGACACTACTAGTTTTCCCAAGCATGATCTGAGATATTTTTTCTTGGTAACCGTTCAACAGGATACCTTAAAAGCCATTTGATGTGTCGCGAATATTTTTTTGGTTCTCTTTTACATTCGGCTACTTTCAGCGAGATACCTTAAATCGATTCCGGAACACTATCAGCAGTTTCTAATGTGGGCATAGCTTATTTTCTTGCTGATCGTACAAGTTATCGAAAAGGCCATGATTTGATGTGTCGCATGTATGAATTAGGCCACTTCCGGCGGGACACCAGGAACTGGTTCCGGGATGCTACCAGTTCAGATATGATCTGAGACTATTTTCCTGCTTACCGTTCCTCAGGTTATAGAAAATGCGGCAATTTGATGTGTCGCATGCATGGGTTTGGTTCACTTTTATATTTGGCCACTTCCGGCGGGATACCTGGAACCAGTTTCGGAACTCTACCGGATCAGATATGGTCTACGACTATTTTCCTATTTACCATTCATCAGGTTACAGAAAAAGCGGTTATTAGATGTGTCGCATGCATGGGTTTGTTTCACTTTTATATTTGGCCACTTCCGGTGAGACACCCGGAACCGGTTCTGCAACACTACCAGTTCAGATATAGTCTGCGACTATTTTCCTATTTATCGTTCATCAGGTTATAAAAAAAGCTGCGATTTTATGTGTCGCATGCATGGGTTTGGTTCATTTTTATATTTGGTCACTTCCGGCGGGATACCCGGAACCGGTTCCGGAACACTACCGGATCAGATATGGTCTGAGACTATTTTCCTGTTAACCATTCATCAGGTTACATAAAAAGCGGTGATTTGATGTGTCGCATGCATGGGTTTGTTTTACTTTTACATTTGGCCACTTACAGTGGGACACCCGGAACCGGTTCCGGTATGCTACCGGTTTAGATATGGTCCGAGACTATTTTCCTGTCTACCGTTCATCAGGTTATACAAAAAGCTGCAATTTGATGTGTCGCATGCATGGGTTTGGTTCACTTTTATATTTGGCCACTTCCGGCGGGACACCCAGAACCGGTTCCGGAACACTACCGGCTCAGATATAATCTGCGACTATTTCCCTGCTTACCGTTCGTCAGATAATCGAAAATGCCGTGGTTAGATGGGTCGCATGCATGGGTTTGTTGCAATTTCATATCTGGCCCCTTCCTGGGGTACCGGTCTGGAACACCTAAATGGCCATAACTCCGGAACGGCTGGACCGATTCAAACCATTTTCAATAGGAAACAATGGGTCAATATTCTGCGTCGATTGAAAACAAAAGCGTTGAAATCGGATGATATTTACTATCCAAAATTGAGGTGACATTTTTGTACACATACACATATACACACGCACACACATACATACACACACACACACATACATACACACAGACATCATCTCAACTCGTCGAGCTGAGTCGATTGGTATATAAGACTTGGCCCTCCGGCGGTTCTATCAAAATTTCATTTTTGGAGTGAACACCTTGGTGTACGAGAAAGGCAAAAAGACCAAGTACGATTTGCACCCCCATAACTTTCTGCTAAACGAAGTATTTCAATTTGAGTTTGCTTTTTTTATTGCCTAATGACAGTTTAAGCTGCTACATATTTGAGTTTGAGATTAGCTTTATGTTGAGCTCTTCGGATATTAACATTTCTAATCTGAACCATCGAGAAGCGTGCGAATATTTTCGTGGTCGGTTGGTTTTCTCGGTAGAGTGATAAAAACGTGACTACGGAATCCGAGATCAAAATATTGCTACAATTTATGTGGGAATCATGACTAAGTAAACGTTCAATGTACTGACGCGTTTTATATTGAACGATTATTGACGTATGTACTTTACCCTTACTATTGTGTAGGTTGGTCATTGCGACCAAATAAGTCATAATCGTGATGAAGACCGCGAAGTGTGTTTTATATAACTAGTGGATCATATCACCTACCAAAGGTTACTCCAAGATCCATACCTTACCCTTCCCTACTACAAATACTCCTTCCCGAGACAACTGCGGAGATGCTGTGGATTCCACGGTTTCTAGTAACAACGGTTGTCGAACTAACATTTCTTCCCTTTCCCGATGACCGTAAGGACGTGGCCGGCGCCGTTATCAACTTTCAAATATTGAACTCTTGAACTGTGCGCATTGAGAGTGTGTAGCTAGTCCAAAGCACCATTTATTGGTTCTCTGTGCAACTTCGATTATTCTGGTCAATTACGGAGTAGCAACTACGATGTGTACGGTTACCTTTGCTTTGAAATCTGCCTACAAGTGCAAAACTAAATACTCGCAATTATTTTCGTAAAATCCTAAAATTGAGCTAAAATCAAGGTCTTTAGATGTACCCTCCAAAAGCAGGGGTTCCCAACCTTTTTGAGGGGGCGACCCCCTTTAGGAATTTGCAAAACATCTGCGGCCCAATGATTTTTTTTTATGAAATAATATGAATTAAACAAACGAAACCCAGTTTTTTTGGGTACAGTGGCGTAGCCAGAAATTTATTGTGGAAGTAATTTTCGACGATCAATGATGCTTTTTTTTATTTGTCACTCACATTTCGTAAGCAATGATTCCATGTACATTCAATTTGAGTCGTTGCTAGGAAGTAGCGGCACAGCCGAAATTTTTTTCTTCTGTAAGCGTTTTATACTAAAAATTTGTTTCTCAAATTATGGGTGGTGGTTGGGGGTTTGGTAGTGGTTAGCACCAATAATGGAAACCCCAATAACGAATGTCTCGCCAAATTCCTGTGTTTTCCAAACCACTCCTAGAGATAAGCAAAACTCGTAAGTCTCCAGAAAACTTATACTGAAATGTTCACAAAAACAGTTCAACGAACTACAACAGAATTCAGGATTTTTTCTTCTTACTTTGGATGGTGAATTTTACCAAAAATGAAGTATTCTGACCAATACTACCATAAATTTGTTATGTAAAAATCCGCCTATTAATAAAAATAAAACAATAATTTCTTATAGTCAGAAAAAATAAATTTCAATAAAAATAAATCCTAACCCTCCTAGGATGTTAGGAATTTCGTACCACGATGGCTTACGATGCTCTGAAATCAAATCGATTAAAAACTTCTCAATTGATTTTTAGATTTCCGAGTTTTAAAATGTTTTTAATCTCCAGAAACACTTACAAACATTATTTGCACACATGTACCAACTTTGAACTTCTGTATGATTATGTAGATTTCTGAGATGTTTCAAACAAGCATTTTTTTTTTCATTCCTGATGAAAAAAAAAAATCCTAGAAATATTAGGGAATGTTATCTCCATGAATGAATAAACATCTGGACATGTTTCTTGAAACTACAGAAAAAAATTGCTTTTGTAGTATTTTCGCCCTGACATAAGCCCACTCTGGGAATCACTGGTTTGTATCTATCTCTCATTTTCACGTGTTACTGATTACCGTTAAAGAAAAAAAAATTCAAAACAAAGTTACAAAATTAATAATTGGTATAATTTGCACAAAATAGAATAAAAGTTTAACAATTTCTTTGGTAACTTCGCAGCCCCCCTGGACTGGCTTCACGGCCCCCCAGGTTGGGAACCCGTGTTCTAGATAAATCATAAGAGGAGTTTATGAAAAAAAAAATCTGTGAATGGTTTTCTGAATAAATCCTTCGAGAAATTTCTGGAGAAATCTCTTGAAGAATTTCTGAAAAAAAAAAATCCTTAAGGATTTCTAATGACATTCATAGAAACATTTCTTAAGCAATCCCGCAAGAATTTAAAGAATTTAAATTTTAAAGTAACATCTAATTGCTTTAATCACGACTTGCAGTTATACTCTTAGGATCTTTTCGGCGTATCAGTCTTCTCGTAAAAATCAAAAACCACGGTTTGATTTCTTTCTCCAACGTTTTTTTTTATTCTTAACGTTTATTTGTTTAAGCTCTTTCGTCCAATTAGGCACTGCGTGAGCTGAATCGTATTGACATATGATCTACACTTATTATAGCACATAGTCTAATATCTTTACAATGTGGTATCTTTGCATCGTCTATTTATTTTTATTTTAATGCTGATTACAGCACTTCTACTTTATCATCATAGAAGGGTGATCGCATACACTGCTGCCAATACAACTATAGTCGTTCCTTTTACTCTCTCAGTTCCCAGCGAAATCCAAAGCGTTGTCCGTTGAGGTGTTGCCAATTTTGTCGGTTGCCATTGTTCGGGTATCTGGTTTGATGTATACAACATCAGAGAAAATCAAGTGCCTCAGTCGCTGTCCGATCGCCGAGATGGACGGCCGTCCGCAAAGCACAGTCCTCCGTGCTGTATCATTCAGCGGCTTTGACGAGAAGTTGTTCAGGGGGCTGGGAATTTAACCCATGACCCCTTCTCCAACGTTTTGATCCTTATAAATAAAGATCCAACGTTGGAGATCCAAACGTTGGAGAAAGAAATCAAACCGTAGTTTTTGATTTTTACGAGAAGACTGATACGTCGAAAAGATCCCAAGAGTGTAACATCTAATGTAATATCCGGATGATTCCCTGATAGATAAAAAGGAATTCCTGGGAAAATCTTGAAAAATTTCGAAAGAATACCTGGATGAATTTTTATAGAAATATCTGGAAACTTTTTTGAAGACATCACATGACGAATTTCTGAAAGAGTCCCTGGATAATTTCCATTATTCTTAAAAATTTCTGTTTGTTAACTGTTTGTATAATTTGAAATTGATTTGAACTTAAATTATTGTAATGAATTAAAACTAAAAGCTTAATGAACTAAAACGTTAAACTGGGAACAAATAGGTTAAAATTTGGTAAACTGTCATACACTTTACATTGGACGCTATATATACACTCCCGTTCAAAAGTTTGGGGTCACCCCCTCAAAAACATGTCATTTTTTTAGGCCCATATCTCCGCCAATTTGCGTCCGATTTCAAAACCCTAGGTTTCATTCAAAAGATAATAAGTCAAAGAAACTTTGAACATGATTTAAAAGAAACTTTTTCAAAAAATTTTGTATGTAAACTTAACCCAAATTTGCCAAATTTTCTAAAAAATGAATATAAACTTACGGCAGTGTCGCTGGATGTTGGGTCGACCAAGTTTTAAGATGAGAGCGGTAATATGACCCATTTTCTATTAGCTTTCAACTGCTTTTTACAGAACTTAACTAAAAAATCTAGAAAAAAAGTTATTAAGTAAATTAATCCTTGATGTCATCGACCAAAAGTTTGGGGTCACCCCTCAATATGATGTATCGGTCAAAAGTTTGGGGTCACTTTTGTAAAACATGGAAAAGTGATTTGGTGATATCTTCGTCATCTTTAGTTCAATTTTTATTATTTTTGGTTCATTCCAAAGATTAATAACTAAATTTACGTTTGATGTCTTCAACTTAACGTATTTAACGATTTTTGTATATAAAAATGTTATGTAAAGTTAGCACATTTTACCACGCTTCAAAAAATGAGGCAACTTTACGTTAAGTTTTAGTATGTAAATTTCATCAAATATGTGTGGTTCAATGTCTATGCAGTAAGTATCATTCATTTTGTTTCAAATAAGCCAAGAAGAATTAAAATTGAATGAAAGATGACAAAGACATCAACAAATCACTTTTCCATGTTTTACGATAGTGACCCCAAACTTTTGGCCGATACAGCATTTTGAGGGGTGACCCCAAACTTTTGGTCGATGACATCAAGGATTAATTTACTTAATCACTTTTTTTCTAGATTTTTTAGTTAAGTTCTGTAAAAAGCAGTTGAAAGCTAAAAGAAAATGGGTAATATTACCGCTCTCATCTTAAAATTTGGTCGACCCAACTTCCAGCGACACTGCCGTAAGTTTATATTCATTTTTTAGAAAATTTGGCAACTTTGGGTTAAGTTTACATACAATTTTTTTTTGAAAAAGTTTCTTTTAAATCATGTTCAAAGTTTCTTTGACTTATTATCCTTTGAATTAAACCTAGGGTTTTGAAATCGGACGCAAATTGGCGGAGATATGGGCCTAAGAAAATTACATGTTTTTGAGGGGGTGACCCCAAACTTTTGAACGGGAGTGTATACACGCAGCTACTGATAACATTGACAAAATGATAACACAACACAGAGACGTAACACGAACGAATAAATGTGTAGGTAGTTCTCAAGCCGAACCGGAGGCTGTAGAAACTTAGGAAAATATTTGCCCCAGTCAGTAGCCAATATAGCTTTGAGCAATAAAGAGGTGCTTTTCTTTTTAAACTCGATCGCAATCAATAAATATTTTTGGAGTTGTGAATTTTGGACTGTTAATTTTAATAAAGTGCGTCGGTGCAATTTCGTCGTACCAAAGACCGTAAAAGTGTGCTGTATACCTAGTTTGGAAGAAACTCGGAATCGTGAAGAAAGTGTTGTAGTGAGTGGAATCGGATAATTGTATAGCTGGCCGTGATCTTCCAACCGGCGAACCCGGAGATTGATGAACATTTAATGGTGCCGTGGCCAGGATTAGTAGTTGGAGAAGGCCAGTATAGCGCTTGGATTGGCATTGTTCTGGTGAAGAAAAGGCTTCTTGGAGGACATTTTTGGTGTAACGGATCCGTAAATCGATCGCTTCCGGACGGAGAAGTTACTCTCTCTAACACAGCGCGACCCACCCATCCGATATTACATCATACTGCACATTTTATTGCGTGATAAATTGTAAACGCGCGACGTGTATCAGTTGCACCAGTTCTTGTCTATAATACAAGGCCTATATCATTAGGCCACAGGTGAGTGGTATTCCATCGCATCTTGCAACACTTGTGGTGCTACTGAGACATTTCTTGTTTCATATCTGCGAGCTGGGGATGCGACATTTTCTGGACGGTGAATACACTGCTTTGAACGGATACGCACATTGCTGAGTCTATCGCACCGACAACGGAGGTTTTGCAAGGATAGAACAACCAATCTATATTGAAGGGAGCTGAGGATCGCTGTGGTGATTAAAAACTAGATTCAAGGCCTATTGTTGACAGGCCTCAGGTGAGTGCCTGTCCATATCCTTTATTGATTGCGGGTGGTGCTATATGGTACCCTATTGATCCTTTTTCGGTACACGTTATCATTGGCTACTGTGCGAGCATATTCGGTTGGTGGACGACACTGGGCAACGACGTTTTGCTCACATACGGAAGGTGAACGGAAGTCAACTCGGATAGCTACAGGGAGGAGTGACGTCGTATGCTACGTGCTGAAACATAGCGACATTATTCGGATTAGACTGGTCCAAAATCGGAGGTGATCTGCATACAAAAAAGGTCAGTCGAATCAAACCATTTCTATTAACGGGACTGCTGGATGAATTGGAGGCAGATTTTATAAAAATACAAGGCCTGTTGTAGACAGGTACAAGGTGAGTACCTGTCCAACTGATTACTATCCTATAGCCAGTGCTATCTTGGATTTTCTCTCCTTTCTTTTGGATTTTTGTTAAATTGCGTGGAACTACGTGCATTGCGAGGAATTTTGTTGCAACTCAGTCTGCATTGCTGGTTGCTACTATCAACATCTTTCGATAAGCACCAATTCGAAGTACGACGACGATCATCCTAAGGCATACCATTACAAGGCAACGGGCGAAAGCTGCATTAATTTGAATACAAGGCCTAGTTGAGACAGGCCTCAGGTGAGTACCTGTCCAACTGCCTCACTTGGAGTTTTGCAGAGCTTCTTGGTTCGTTTCAATTTTCATTCTCGGTCGTCATCGTTCGTACTTCGATTTGCTGTGCTGGTAGTGGTTGTGGGAAATGACTGAAAAGAAAATTAAGGAAAAGGTCAAAAAGCGGGAGCGTATTGTCGCATCATTACAGCGACATGCGCAATTTCTGGGCAGTTTCAACCCAGATATTCATACGGGGGAAGTTCAGTCAAGACTGGACAAGATTGAGACAAAGTTTGAAGAGTTTGAGGAGGTTCAAGAAGAAATCGCAGAGCTGGACGCGGAAGGGATCTATGAGGAGGACTGCACCACGGCCTACGAGGAATTCGAGAAGCTGTACTATCGTTTACGGGCGGCTTTGCTGGCAAAACTACCAACGGAGGAGACTGCTGTTGAGCGGAATGGTCAACATGTAGGGGCGCACACTGGTGTTCGTCTGCCGCAGATTTCTCTACCGGAGTTCGGCGGCGACTACAAGGGATGGCTGTCGTTCAAGTCAACGTACGTGTCGCTGATTCACGATTCTGGGGAGCTAAGCGACGTGCAGAAGTTCCATTACCTGAAGTCAGCGCTTAAAGGGGAAGCAGCCAAACTTATCGAATCGCTCACGCTTACCAACGATAACTATTCGATTGATTGGAGCACGATTACGAAGCGGTATTCCAACGAGTACCTGTTGAAGAAGAGGCATTTGCAGGCACTGATGGAGTACCCGAAAGTGGAAAAGAGTCGTCTGTGGCTCTTCATGCCCTGGTGGATGAATTCGAACAGCGGCTGAAGATTCTGAAGCAGTTGGGAGAGAAGACGGACGAGTGGGGTGCGATGATCGTTCATTGGATGTGCTCCAAGCTGGATACGCAGACACTTCAGCTCTGGGAAGACCACGCAGCATCAACGAAGGATCCGACATTCACGATCTTGGTAAACTTTCTCGAGAAGCGGACAAGGGTTCTGGAAGCGGTTTCATCGAACGTTGAATTGAAAGGCAGTTCTCAAAAGATGGAAACCAAGCGGCAAAAGGTGATTGTGCATTCGGCTACAGATGGAGATAGAAATGGTCCGGCCTGTTGTTGTTGTGGAGAGTCGCATTTCTTGGGGCGGTGTGGCAAATTTTCGAAAATGGCACTGAAGGAGAAGCTGCAGTTCGTCAATAGCAAGCGGCTTTGTAGCAATTGCTTGAAGTCAGGACATTGGGTACGCGATTGCTCATCGAAGTTCAGTTGTCGTGATTGTGGAAAGAAACATAATTCACTGATTCACCCAGGCTTTCCGTTGAGCAGCAGCGGTGTTGGAAGCAGCGAACATCCGGTGAGCAAACCGGAGAAGACACGGAACGAAAAATCTGTGGCAACCAACGTGGTGACTAACGAGGTGGAATCTGAGGACGAAGACGATCAAGGAGCGGTTGGGACATACAACGTAGGGACCAAGGGCGGCAAAATTTCAAACGTACTACTATCTACGGTTGTACTGGTTATTCGGGACCAGCACGGAGGCAAACAGATGGCTAGAGCATTGCTAGACAACGGTTCGCAAGCTAACATCATGAGCGAGCGATTATGTCAGATGCTGAGCCTAAAGAGACGGACGATAAACGTGCCAATTAGCGGTGTCGGAGAAGCGGAAACGCGAGCGAGATTTCTGGTAAACACAACAGTGAGTTCACGGGTCCAGAACTTTGCAGTGGGGATGGAATTTTTGGTACTTCAGAAGGTAACGTCGGAGTTGCCGTCAGCGCACATACCAGTGGAGCACTGGAAAATTCCAAAGGATATACAACTAGCCGATCCGAACTTCAACATCAGTAATCGGATTGATCTTTTGATTGGAGCTGAGCACTTCTACCGGTTCTTGTTCGAGAGAGATACAAAACGGATCACGTTGGGTCCGGGACTGCCTACGCTGATCAACTCGGTATTCGGTTGGATAGTTACAGGGAAAGTTTCTGAAACATCGAGTAAAGCAGTTAGGTGTTGCGTTGCGGCGGCTCCAGACAATCTGGAAGCCCAGCTGCACAGGTTTTGGGAGGTCGAAAGCAATGAGGATCGGCCAGCTTGGTCGAGGGAGGAACAAGACTGCGAGGATCATTTTCTGCGGACGTTCAGTCGCACGAAGGAAGGTCGGTACGTCGTACGTTTACCTAAGCACGTGAATTTCGACCAGATGCTAGGTGAATCCCGTACGATGGCTTTATCAAGATTCAAGAGATTAGAGCAGCAACTAGGATGGAACACAGAAAAGCGCATGCAATACAACGCATTCATGCAAGAATATTTAGATCTTGGACACATGAAGGAAATCAGCGAAGCGGAGTCTTTGCAGGAGACATCAGTTTCCAACACCAGGAAGGCCTACTACTTGCCGCATCACGCGGTTTTGAAGGAATCCAGCACCACAACCAAAGTTCGTGTTGTTTTCGATGGGTCGGCCAGAACGGACAGCGGTTATTCCTTGAACAACGCTCTTCTAAAGGGTCCGGTTATTCAGGACGAACTTCTCAGCTTGCTTTTACGGTTTCGAAAGCATGAAGTGGCACTAGTTGGGGACATTGAAAAGATGTACTGGTAAGTGCAGGTACACGAAGAAGACATCAGTTTACAGCGCATTTTCTTCCGATTTTCTGCGGACGAACCCATAAAGGTGTACCAACTATCAACGGTGACCTATGGATTGACGCCTTCATCATTCTTGGCGATTCGCGCCTTACATCAACTAGCGGCAGATGAAGGAACCTTATTTGCAGACGCAGCTGAAGCGATAGTCGACGACTTCTACGTTGATGACTACATCGGTGGAGCAGCCAGCGTAGACGAAGCCATCCAGCTCCAACACAATCTGGATACACTGATGAAAAAAGGTGGTTTTGCTTTACGCAAATGGTGTTCCAATCGGCCAGAAGTTCTGGCAGGAATCCCGGCCGATCAACTTGGAACCAATCTATCAATTTCCTTCGAGATAAGCCCAGACGAACAGGTGAAAACCTTGGGAATCACCTGGGAACCCGGGACAGATCAATTGCGTTTTTTCTATGACATAATAGAAAGCGAGCAAACTTGGACGAGACGAAGCATCTTATCATCGATAGCCAAGCTGTTCGACCCGCTGGGACTGATATCCCCGGTGATCGTGGCAGCGAAAATGTTGATGCAAGAACTCGCTTTGCTCCACACAGGATGGGATGCACCTGTTCCCGCCCACATTGAAGAGAAGTGGAAGGCGTTCCACTCACAACTGTACAAAATTTCGGAAATGCGAGTCAACCGGTTCGCGTTAGTTTCCAATTGGGTTGAAATCCAATTTCACTGCTTCGCTGATGCTTCTACCCTAGCATATGGTGCGTGCTTATACGTGCGGACAACGGATGCAGTGGGAAACGTGCGGATTGAACTACTCTCTTCGAAATCTCGCGTTGCGCCACTCAAGAAATTGACGTTGCCGCGGCTCGAACTTTGCGCCGCCAAGGAAGCGGCGTTGTTACACTCAAAAGTGACTAAAGCTTTCTCAATGCAAAATGTACGGTCCTTCTTTTGGTCCGACAGTACGATTGTACTTCATTGGCTACGATCTCCGCCAAATACTTGGCAAACCTTCGTGGCAAACAGAGTCTCAACGATTCAAACTACCACGTACCCCCATTCTTGGCGTCATGTTGCCGGAAAACAGAATCCTGCTGATTTAGTATCGCGAGGAATGTCGGTCGACGAATTTTTGAATAGTCAGCTGTGGAAAGAAGGACCCCCATGGCTGCGTAACGACGAAGATGGATGGCCCAGTCCTGGTGAAGAATGCACTATCTCCGAAGAACAACTAGAAATTCGAAAGATTGTTCACGCAATCAGGGTTGCGGAACCCCCCAACGAAATGTTCAGCCTACGTTCCTCATTGCATTCTTTACTTCGCGTTGTCGCTAACTGTCTTCGATTTGTGCACAACTGTCGCAACCCGAATGATAGGAGGTCCTCTATTGCTTTGACTCCAAAGGAAATACAGTCGGCGAAGATGACACTAACGCGCATAGCCCAGAACGAACGATTTCCAGAAGAGCTGAAAGCCCTGAAACGACAACAACGAATCAACAACAGATCAAGCCTGAAGAGACTTTTTCCCTTCCTGGACAACGATGGAGTCCTCAGAGTTGGAGGACGTTTACGCTTTTCAAACGAAAGCTACACAGTAAAACATCCAGCTGTATTGCCAAGTAATCATCCATTTACGGATCTCGTCGTACAGTTCTTTCATTCTCAGAACTTCCACAGTGGTCCGCAGCTCACATTGGCCGAAACGCGACAGGAATTCTGGCCCATACACGGTAAACGTGTCGTCAACGCTGTGTTGCGCAAATGCGTTCGATGCTTCCGAACGAACCCTACGCCTATCCAACAGCCCATGGGACAACTACCGGCTGGTCGCGTTCGCCCAGGACGACCATTCCTGATCACTGGTGTTGATTATTGCGGGCCATTCTATTTGAAGCCTCTACGACGAAATGTAGCTTCCCCGAAGGTGTATATTGCGGTGTTCGTCTGCTTTTCGACTAAAGCAATGCACCTTGAGTTGTCCACCGATTTGTCTACTGCAAGCTTCATCTCCGTCTTGCGGAGATTCATCGGCCATCGAGGAATCCCGGCTGAAATACATTCGGACAACGCTAAAAACTTTTCTGGAGCACGCAACGAACTAAAAGCGCTATACGATTTGCTCAATGATCCGGCCAACAACTTCACCATAACGAAGGAACTCTCTCAGCAAGGTATTAAATGGCAGTTCATTCCTCCACGCGCTCCCAACTTTGGCGGGTTATGGGAGGCCGCCGTACGCTCCGTAAAGACTGCGTTGAAGAAAGAGATTGGCCTGCAACAGCTGAGCTACGATGATTTTACCACGCTTCTGGTACAGATCACCGCTACGTTGAACTCCAGACCTCTGTCTCCTCTAACAGATGACCCCACGGAATTTGAAGCCCTCACTCCCGCACATTTCTTGATTGGCTCAGCCATGAAATCCCTCCCAGAGCCCAATCTAACGACCATCCCCACAAACCGTCTTGACCACTACCAGCAAACCCAGCAAATGTTCCAGCGCTTTTGGCAACGATGGAGCAAGCTATACCTCACACAGCTGCAAGTTACAACGAACAACCTGCCGGCGACTCCCATCCAAGTTGGAAATATCGTTGTACTGCGAGAAGACAACCTGCCACCTCTTTGCTGGCCACTGGCGAGGATCATCGGTTTGCATCCCGGCTTAGACGGAGTCGTGCGAGTCGTGACGGTAAAGACTGCGACAGGAGTATACAAGCGGGCAGTCAACCGTATCTGTCCACTGCCTACTGAAGAAGTTAGTCAACGAACAACACGGTCATCATCAACGATATCGGATTAGAAATTATAAATGTAATTAATTTAAATGAAATTTTGAAGCTAGTTCAAGGGGGCCGGTAATGTTAACTGTTTGTATAATTTGAAATTGATTTGAACTTAAATTATTGTAATGAATTAAAACTAAAAGCTTAATGAACTAAAACGTTAAACTGGGAACAAATAGGTTAAAATTTGGTAAACTGTCATACACTTTACAATCATATGTTGGACGCTATATACAGGGTGTTTGGTTCCGGGTTTTGGATATTTTCAGGGCTGATAGGTCTTGATGAGAGATGAAAAAGTTCCCATGGAACATGGGGTCGGAAATCACTGCTAAGTGAGTTAATCACATTTTAAGTTTTTAATTTTTGGTTATCTTTGAAGTCCTATATCTACTAAACTATCAATCGTACAAACTTTATCAGCGCACGAATTGAAAGCTTATTACTTCTACTTTCTTAGTCTCTTGGACGTAAACTTTGTAAAAATAGTTTAAAAGGCCTTAAATTGAAAAATAATGCAAAATTGGTCGAAAAAATCGACTCTTTTTTGGACATTTTTGATGATTTAAATATGAAAATAAAGCTTTTGTTAAAAAAGTTCTTCTACAAAACATGCACGAACTTGTTCCCTAAAAATGTTTCTTTGACACCAAAACTCTATCTTTTGTAGTTAAGCCAAAAAATGTTTTTGAAAATAACGTTCCAAATTGCATTAACTTCATGCCAAAACAATGGTCATCACCCTATCCGTCGTGCGTTCGTGTGCTGTTGCTCCACGGCATGCGAACGACTACTGCTGTTGGCTTGGCTGCTGGTGATGTCATCGCATACAGAAAACGAGCTCGCTCTTTGTCGCGTCACATCTCCGCCTTTGGAATCACTCGAGGCGGAGTTTGGATTTGCGCATACTAAGTGCGACGTGCAGTTAACTTGTTTTTCGACGGAGCGAAAGGAAAGCGTCGACGAAAGTGTATTTACAAGAGCAACCATTTAAATCCTTCGCACTCGTAGCTCTGCTGCGGTGCTGTTCAGATGGGGGGGTCTGTGCGTGCGGCAATTTAGAGCATGCACTTATTTGATGCATTTCATTTTTTTTGTATGATGTGCAAGGATAATGATTCTTCTTATTTCTTGCATAACATTCCCACTGGGACAGAGCCTGTTTCTCAGCTCAGTTGTAAAACATACAGCAATAAATTCCTTTGGAACCAATCATGGGGGATCCTTGGGAAATGATACCTTTGGGGAATCTAATCAATAAGTTGGACATTTTAGGAGAAGTTGGGGATTCTTAAGGAACATTGGGGATTTTTAGGAGATATTGGGCATTTTTAAGGAACCTTGGGGATTTTAAGGAACATTGGGGATTTGTAGGAGATATTGGGAAGGGGAAAAGGGAACTTAGGAATCATGGCAGTTCTTGAGAAATGATACCTTTGGGAAATCTAATCAACAAGTTGGACATTTTAGGAGATATTGGGGATTTTTAATGAACATTGGGGATTTTTAGGAGATATTGGAGAGGGTAAAGGAAACTTAGGAATCATGGGGGTCCTTGAGAAATGATACCTTTGGGGAATCTAATCAACAAGTTGGACATTTTAGGAGATATTGGGGATTTTTAAGGAACATTGGGGAGTTTCAAGAAACATTGGGGATTTTTAGGAGATATTGGGAAGAGAAAAGGGAACTTAGGAATCATGGCGGTTCTTGAGAAATGATACCTTTGGGAAATCTAATCAACAAGTTGGACATTTTAGGAGATATTGGGGATTTTTAAGGAACATTGGGGATTTTTAGGAGATATTGGGGCGAGTAAAGGAAACTTAGGAATCATGGGGGTCCTTGGGAAATGATACCTTTGGGGAATCTAATCAACAAGTTGGACATTTTAGGAGAAGTTGGGGTTTCTTAAAGGACATTGGGGATTTTTAGCCGATATTGGGGAGGGTAAAGGGAACTTAGGAATCATGGCGGTCCTTGAGAAATGATACCTTTGGGGAATCTAATCAACAAGTTGGACATTTTAGGAGATATAGGGGATTTTTAAGGAACATTGGGGATTTTTAGGAGATATTGGGGCGGGTCAAGGAAACTTAGGAATCATGGCCGTCCTTGAGAAATGATACCTTTGGGGAATCTAATCAACAAGTTGGACATTTTAGGAGATATTGGGGATTTTTAAGGAACATTGGGAATTTTTAGGAGATATTGGGGAGGGTAAAGGAAACTTAGGAATCATGGGGGTCCTTGAGAAATGATACCTTTGGGGAATCTAATCAACAAGTTGGACATTTTAGGAGAAGTTGGGGATTCTTTAGGGACATTAGGGATTTTAAGGAGATATTGGGGATTTTTAAGGAACATTGGGGATTTTTAGGCGATGTTGGGGAGGTTAAAGGGAACTTAGGAATCATGGAGGTCCTTGGGAAATGATACCTTTGGGGAATCTAATCGACAAGTCGGACATTTTAGGAGAAGTTGGGGATTCTTAAGGAACATTGGGGATTTTTAGGAGATGTTGGGGATTTTTAAGGAGCATTGGGGGTTTTTAAGGAACCTTGGGGATTTTTAAGGAACATTGGGGATTTTATGGAGATATTGGGAAGGGAAAAAGGAACTTATGTATCATGGCGGTCCTTGAGAAATGATACCTTTGGGGAATCTAATCATCAAGTTGGACATTTAAGAAGAAGTTGGGGATCCTTAAGGGACATTGGGGATTTTTAGACGATATTGGGGAGGGTAAAGGGAACTTAGGAATCATGGGGGTCCTTGGGAAATGATACCTTTGGGGAATCTAATCGACAAGTCGGACATTTTAGGAGAAGTTGGGGATTCTTAAGGAACACTGGGGATTTTTTGGAGATATTGGGCAATTTTAAGGATCCTTGGGGGTTTTAAGGAACATTGGGGATTTTTAGGAGATATTGGGAAGGGAAAAAGGGAACTTAGGAATCATGGCGGTCCTTGAGAAATGATACCTTTGGGGAATCTAATAAACAAGTTGGCCGTTTTAGGAGATATTGGGGATTTTTAGGGAACATTGGGGATTTTTACGAAATATTTGGGATTTTTAAGGAACATTGGGGATTTTTAGGAGATATTGGGCCGGGTAAAGGGAACTTAGAAACCATGGGGGTCCTTGGGAAATGATACCTTTGGGGAATCTAATCGACAAGTCGGACATTTCTGGAGAAGTTGGGAATTCTTAAGGAACATTGGAGATTTTTAGGAGATATTGGGGATTTTTAAGGAACATTGGGGATTTTTAAGGAACATTGGGGATTTTTAGGAGATATTGAGAAGAGGAAAAGGGAACTTAGGAAGCATGGGGGTCCTCTTAGGAGAAGTTGGGGATTATCAAGGGACATTGGGGATTTTTAGGCGATATTGGGGCTGGTGAAGGGAATTTAGGAATCATGGGCATCCTTGGGAAATGATACCTTTGGGGAATGTAATCAACAAGCTGGACATATTAGAAGAAGTTGGGGATTCTTAAGAGACATTGGGGCTTTTTAGGCGATATTGGGGAGAGTAAAGGGAACTTAGGAATCATGGTCGTCCTCAACAAGTCGGATATTTTAGGAGAAGTTGGGGATTTTAAGGAACATTGGGGCTTTTTAGGAGATACAGTAGACGTTCGGTCGGTGCAAGCGGTTTAACTGCAATGCTTTTTAACTGCAAGTCCGGTAAGTGCAACAAATTTGCAGTTATCGCACCGCCAAACGGCAAAATCGTGCACCATGTTAGCCCAATTGAACAGTCGGATCACGTTCACGGTTATTTATTGTCGTTTGACAACTTCTTGACATCTGTCAGTCGTTGCAGTTACCGAATTTCGTTCGCTAAGTAAAACGTGAACATGTTGCAGTTATCGAACGTCTACTGTATTGGGGAGGGTAAAGGAAATTTAGGAATCATAGGGGTCCTTGGGAAATGATACCTTTGGGGAATCTAATCGACAAGTTGGACATTTTAAAAGAAATTAGGGATTCTTAAGGAATATTGGGGATTTTTAGGAGATATTGGGGATTTTAAAGGAACATTGGGGATTTTTAGAAGACATTGGGGATTTTTAAGGAACGTTGGGGATTTTTAGGAGATATTGGGGAGGGTAAAGGGAACTTAAGAATCATGGGGGTCCTTGGGAAATGATACCTGTGGGACATCTAATCAACAAGTTGGACATTTTAGGAGAAGTTGGGGATTCATAAGGAACATTGAGGATTTTTAGGAGATATTGGGGAGGGCAAAGGAAATTCCTAATCATGGGGGTCTGTTGGAAATAATACCTTATGGGGAATCTAATCAACCAGTTGGCAATTTTAGGAGAAGATGGGGATTCTTAAGGGACATTGGGGATGATGATTCCTATGTTTCCTTTACCCTCTCCAATATCTCCTAAAAATTACCAATGTTTCTTAAAAAATCCCCTACTTCTGCTAAAATGATCAACTTGTTGCTTGGGTTCCTCAAAGGTATCATTTCCCATGCAGACCCTCATAATTCCTAAGTTTGCCTTACCCTCCCCAATATCTCCTTAAATCCCAATCGTTCCTTAAAAAATCTCCAATATCTTCTCAAAAGCCTCAAAATTCCTTAAAAAATCCCCTGTATCTTCTAAAAAGCCCCAACATTCATTAAAAATCTCCAATATCTCCTCAAAATTTCCAATGTTCTTGAAGCATCCCCAGCTTCTCCTAAAATGTCCAACTAAATCTAACGAATCCCAAAGGTATCATTTCTCAAGGACCCCCATGATTCCTAAGTTCCGATTACCCTCCCAAATATCTCCTACAATTCCCAACGCTCCTTATAAAGTTCCCTATATCTCCTTAAAATCCCCAACGTCATGAATAATCTCCAATATCTCCTGAAAATCCCCAAAGTTTCTTAAAAATCTCAAATACCTCCTAAAAATCCCCAATGTTCCTTCAAAATCCCCAATATCTCCTAAAAATCCCCAATGTCCATTAAGAATCCCACACTTCTCCTAAAATGTCCGACTTCTCGATTAGATTCCCCAAAGGTATCATATCTCAAGGACCCCTTGATTCCTAAGTTCCCTTTTCCCCTTCCCAATATCTCCTAAAATTCCCCAATGTTCCTTAAAAATCCCCAATGTTCCTTATAAATCCCTAATATCTCCTAAAATCCCCAATGTTCCTTAAAAATCCCCAACTCCTCCTAAAATGTCCAACTTGTTGATTAGATTCCCCAAAGGTATTATTTCCCAAGGACCCCCATGATTCCTAAGTTCCCTTTACCCTCCCTAATATCGCCTAAAAATCCCCAATGTCCTTTACGAAACCCCAATATCTCCTAAAATGTCCAACTTATTGATTAGATTCCCCAAAGGTATCATTTCTTAAGGACCCCCATGATTCCTAAGTTCCCTTTACCCTCCCCAATATCGCCTAAAAATCCCCAATGTCCTTTAAGAAACCCCAACTTCTCCTAAAATGTCCAACTTGTTGATTAGATTTCCCAAAGGTATCATTTCCCAAGGACCCCCATGATTCCTAAGTTCCCTTTACCCTCCCCAATATCGCCTAAAAATCCCCAATGTCTTTTAAGAAACCCCAACTTCTCCTAAAATGTCCAACTTGTTGATTAGATTCCCCAAAGGTATCATTTCCCAAGGATCCCCCATGATTCCTAAGTTCCCTTTACCCCTTCCAAATATCTCCTAAAAATCCCCAAGGTTCCTTAAAAATCCCCAATATCTCCTAAAAATCCCTAATGTCCCTTAAGAAACCCCAACTTCTCCTAAAATGTCCAACTTGTTGATTAGATTCCCCAAAGGTATCATTTCCCAAGGACCCCCATGATTCCTAAGATTCCTTGACCCGCCCCAATATCGCCTAAAAATCCCCAATGTGCTCTAAGAAACCCCAACTTCTCCTAAAATGTCCAACTTGTTGATTAGATTCCCCAAAGGTATCATTTCCCAAGGACCCCCATGATTCCTAAGTTCCCTTTACCCTCCCCAATATCGCCTAAAAATCCCCAATGTCCTTTAAGAAACCCCAACTTCTCCTAAAATGTCCAACTTGTTGATTAGATTCCCCAAAGGTATCATTTCTCAAGGACCGCCATGATTCCTAAGTTCCCTTTTCCCATTCCCAATATCTCCTAAAAATCCCCAAGGTTCCTTAAAAATCCCCAATATCTCCTAAAAATCCCTAATGTCCCTTAAGAAACCCCAACTTCTCCTAAAATGTCCAACTTGTTGATTAGATTCCCCAAAGGTATCATTTCCCAAGGACCCCCATGATCCCTAAGATTCCTTGACCCACCCCAATATCTCCTAAAAATCCCCAATGTTCCTTAAGAATCCAAAACTTCTCCTAAAATTTCCGACTTGTCGATTAGATTCCCCAAAGGTATCATTTCCCAAGGACCCCCATGGTTCCTAAGTTCCCTTTACCCGCCCCAATATCTCCTAAAAATCCCCAATGTTCCTTAAAAATCCCCAATATCTCGTAAAAATCCTCAATATTCCTTAAAAATCCCCACTATCTCCTAAAATGACCAACTTGTTGATTAGATTCCCCAAAGGTATCATTTCCCATGGACCGCCATAATTCCTTAGTTCCCTTTTCCCCTTCCCAATATCTCCTAAAAATCCCCAATGTTTCTTAAAAATCCCCAATATCTCCTAAAATGGCCAACTTGTTGATAAGATTCCAAAAAGGTATCATTTCCCAAGGACCTCCATGATTCCTAAGTTCCCTTTAACCTCCCCAATATCGCCTTAAAATCCCCATTGTTCCTTAAAAATCCCCAATATCTCCTAAACATCCCCAATGTCCCTTAAGAATCCCCAACTTCTCCTAAAATGTCCAACTTGTTGATTAGATTCCCCAAAGGTATCATTTCCCAAGGAGCCCCATGATTCCTAAGTTCCCTTTACCCGCCCCAATATCTCCTAAAAATCCCCAGTGTTCCTAAAAAATCCCCAATATCTCCTAAAATCCCCAATGTCCATTAAGAATCCCACACTTCTCCTAAAATGTCCGACTTGTCGATTGGATTCCCCAAAGGTATCATATCTCAAGGACCCCATGATTCCTAAGTTCCCTTTTCCCCTTCCCAATATCTCCTAAAATTCCCCAATGTTCCTTAAAAATCCTCAATGTTCCTTATAAATCCCCATTATCTCCTAAAAATCCCCAATGTTCCTTAAGAATCCCCAACTTCTCCTAAAATGTCCTACTTGTCCAATAGATTTCCCAAAAGTATCATTTCCCAAGGACCCCCATGGTACCTAAGTTCCCTTTACCCTCCCCAATATCTCCTAAAAATTCCCAATGTTCCTTAAAAATCTCCAATATCGTGTAAAAATCCTCAATGTTCCTTAAAAATCCCCAATATCTCCTAAAAATCCCCAATGTCCATTAAGAATCCCACACTTCTCCTAAAATGTCCGACTTGTCGATTAGATTCCCCAAAGGTATCATTTCTCAATGACCGCCATGATTCCTAAGTTCCCTTTTCCCTTTCCCAATATGTATCTCCTAAAAATCCCAAATGTTCCTTAGAAATCCCCAAGGTTCCTTAAAAATGCCCAATATCTCCTAAAAATCCCCAATGTTCCTTAAGAATCCCCAACCTCTCCTAAAATATCAAACTTGTTGATTAGATTTCCCAAAGGTATCATTTCCCAAGGACCCCCACGATTTCTAAGTTCCCTTTACCCTCCCCAATATCGCCTAAAAATCCCCAATGTCCTTTAAGAAACCCCAACTTCTCCTAGAATGTCCAACTTGTTGATTAGATTCCCCAAAGGTATCATATCCCAAGGACCCCATGATTCCTAAGTTCCCTTTAGCCGCCCCAATATCTCCTAAAAATCCCCAGTGTTCCTAAAAAATCCCCAATATCTCCTAAAAATCCCCAATGTCCATTAAGAATCCCACACTTCTCCTAAAATGTCCGACTTGTCGATTGGATTCCCCAAAGGTATCATATCTCAAGGACCCCATGATTCCTAAGTTCCCTTTCCCCTTCCCAATATCTCCTAAAATTCCCCAATGTTCCTTAAAAATCCTCAATGTTCCTTATAAATCCCCATTATCTCCTAAAAATCCCCAATGTTCCTTAAGAATCCCCAACTTCTCCTAAAATGTCCTACTTGTCCAATAGATTTCCCAAAAGTATCATTTCCCAAGGACCCCCATGATTCCTAAGTTCCCTTTACCTTCCCCAATATCTCCTAAAAATTCCCAATGTTCCTTAAAAATCTCCAATATCGTGTAAAAATCCTCAATGTTCCTTAAAAATCCCCAATATCTCCTAAAAATCCCCAATGTCCATTAAGAATCCCACAATTCTCCTAAAATGTCCGACTTGTCGATTAGATTCCTCAAAGGTATCATATCTCAAGGACCCCATGATTCCTAAGTTCCCTTTTCCCCTTCCCAATATCTCCTAAAATTCCCCAATGTTCCTTATCAATCCCCAATATCTCCTAAAAATCCCCAATGTTCCTTAAGAATCCCCAACTTCTCCTAAAATGTCCTACTTGTCCAATAGATTCCCCAAAAGTATCATTTCCCAAGGACCCCCATGGTTCCTAAGTTCCCTTTACCCGCCCCAATATCTCCTAAAAATCCCCAATGCTTCTTAAAAATCCCCAATATCTCTTAAAAATCCTCAATGTTCCTTAAAAATCCCTAATATCTCCTAAAATGACCAACTTGTTGATTAGATTCCCCGAAGGTATCATTTCCCAAGGACCTCCATGATTCCTAAGTTCCCTTTAACCTCCCCAATATCTCCTAAAAATCCCCAATATTCCTTAAAAATCCCCAATATCTCCTAAAATCCCCAGTGTCCCTTAAGAATCCCCAACTTCTCCTAAAATATCCAACTTGTTGATTAGATTCCCCAAAGGTATCATTTCCCAAGGACCCCCATGATTCCAAAGTTCCCTTTACCCTCCCCAATATCGCCTAAAAATCCCCAATGTCCTTTAAGAAACCCCAACTTCTCCTAAAATGTCCAACTTGTTGATTAGATTCCCCAAAGGAATCATTTCTCAAGGACCGCCATGATTCCTAAGTTCCCTTTAACCGCCTTAATATCTCCTAAAAATCCCCAATGTTCCTTAAAAATCCCCAATATTCCTTAAAAATCCCCTATATTCCCTAAAAATCCCCAATGTTCCTTAAGAATCCCCAACTTCTCCTAAAATATCCAACTTGTTGATTAGATTCCCCAAAGGTATCATTTCCCAAGGACCCCCATGATTCCAAAGTTCCCTTTACCCTCCCCAATATCGCCTAAAAATCCCCAATGTTCCCTAAAAATCCCCAATATCTCCTAAAATGTCCAACTTGTTGACTAGATTCCCCAAAGGTATCATTTCCCAAGGACCCCCATGATTCCTAAGTTCCCTTTACCCTCCCCAATATCGCCTAAAAATCCCCAATGTCCTTTAAGAAACCCCAACTTCTCCTAAAATGTCCAACTTGTTGATTAGATTCCCCAAAGGTATCATTTCCCAAGGACCCCCATGATTCCAAAGTTCCCTTTACCCTCCCCAATATCGCCTAAAAATCCCCAATGTTCCCTAAAAATCCCCAATATCTCCTAAAATGTCCAACTTGTTGATTAGATTCCCCAAAGGTATCAATTCCCAAGGACCCCCATGATTCCTAAGTTCCCTTTACCCTCCCCAATATCGCCTAAAAATCCCCAATGTCCTTTAGAAACCCCAACTTCTCCTAAAATGTCCAACTTGTTGATTAGATTTCCCAAAGGTATCATTTCTCAAGGACCCCCATGATTCCTAAGTTTCCTTTACCCGCCCCAATATCTCCTAAAAATCCCCAATGTTCCCTAAAAATCCCCAATATCTCCTAAAATGTCCAACTTGTTGATTAGCTTCCCCAAAGGTATCATTTCTCAAGGACCCCCATGATTCCTAAGTTTCCTTTACTCGCCCCAATATCTCCTAAAAATCCCCAATGTTCCCTAAAAATCCCCAATATCTCCTAAAATGTCCAACTTGTTGATTAGATTCCCCAAAGGTATCATTTCCCAATGACCCCCATGATTCCTAAGTTTCCTTTACTCGCCCCAATATCTCCTAAAAATCCCCAATGTTCCCTAAAAATCCCCAATATCTCCTAAAATGTCCAACTTGTTGATTAGATTCCCCAAAGGTATCATTTCCCAATGACCCCCATGATTCCTAAGTTTCCTTTACTCGCCCCAATATCTCCTAAAAATCCCCAATGTTCCTTAAAAATCCCCAATATCTCCTAAAATGTCCAGCTTGTTGATTAGATTCCCCAAAGGTATCATTTCTCAAGGACCGCCATGATTCCTAAGTTCCCTTTTCTCTTCCCAATATCTCCTAAAAATCCCCAATGTTTCTTGAAACTCCCCAATGTTCCTTAAAAATCCCCAATATCTCCTAAAATGTCCAACTTGTTGATTAGATTCCCCAAAGGTATCATTTCTCAAGGACCCCCATGATTCCTAAGTTTCCTTTACCCTCTCCAATATCTCCTAAAAATCCCCAATGTTCATTAAAAATCCCCAATATCTCCTAAAATGTCCAACTTTTTGACTAGATTTCCCAAAGGTATCATTTCTCAAGGACTGCCATGATTCCTAAGTTCCCTTTACCCTCCCCAATATCGCCTAAAAATCCCCAATGTCCTTTAAGAAACCCCAACTTCTCCTAAAATGTCCAACTTGTTGATTAGATTCCCCAAAGGTATCATTTCCCAAGGACCCCCATGATTCCTAAGTTTCCTTTACTCGCCCCAATATCTCCTAAAAATCCCCAATGTTCCTTAAAAATCCCCAATATCTCCTAAAATGTCCAACTTGTTGATTAGATTTCCCAAAGGTATCATTTCTCAAGAACCGCCATGATTCCTAAGTTCCCTTTTCTCTTCCCAATATCTCCTAAAAATCCCCAATGTTTCTTGAAACTCCCCAATGTTCCTTAAAAATCCCCAATATCTCCTAAAATGTCCAACTTGTTGATTAGATTCCCCAAAGGTATCATTTCTCAAGGACCCCCATGATTCCTAAGTTTCCTTTACCCTCTCCAATATCTCCTAAAAATCCCCAATGTTCATTAAAAATCCCCAATATCTCCTAAAATGTCCAACTTGTTGATTAGATTTCCCAAAGGTATCATTTCTCAAGAACTGCCATGATTCCTAAGTTCCCTTTTCCCCTTCCCAATATCTCCTACAAATCCCCAATGTTCCTTAAAATCCCCAAGGTTCCTTAAAAATGCCCAATATCTCCTAAAAATCCCCAATGTTCCTTAAGAATCCCCAACTTCTCCTAAAATGTCCAACTTATTGATTAGATTCCCCAAAGGTATCATTTCCCAAGGATCCCCCATGATTGGTTCCAAAGGAATTTATTGCTGTATGTTTTACAACTGAGCTGAGAAACAGGCTCTGTCCCAGTGGGAATGTTATGCAAGAAATAAGAAGAATCATTATCCTTGCACATCATACAAAAAAAATGAAATGCATCAAATAAGTGCATGCTCTAAATTGCCGCACGCACAGACCCCCCCATCTGAACAGCACCGCAGCAGAGCTACGAGTGCGAAGGATTTAAATGGTTGCTCTTGTAAATACACTTTCGTCGACGCTTTCCTTTCGCTCCGTCGAAAAACAAGTTAACTGCACGTCGCACTTAGTATGCGCAAATCCAAACTCCGCCTCGAGTGATTCCAAAGGCGGAGATGTGACGCGACAAAGAGCGAGCTCGTTTTCTGTATGCGATGACATCACCAGCAGCCAAGCCAACAGCAGTAGTCGTCCGCATGCCGTGGAGCAACAGCACACGAACGCACGACGGATAGGGTGATGACCATTGTTTTGGCATGAAGTTAATGCAATTTGGAACGTTATTTTCAAAAACATTTTTTGGCTTAACTACAAAAGATAGAGTTTTGGTGTCAAAGAAACATTTTTAGGGAACAAGTTCGTGCATGTTTTGTAGAAGAACTTTTTTAACAAAAGCTTTATTTTCATATTTAAATCATCAAAAATGTCCAAAAAAGAGTCGATTTTTTCGACCAATTTTGCATTATTTTTCAATTTAAGGCCTTTTAAACTATTTTTACAAAGTTTACGTCCAAGAGACTAAGAAAGTAGAAGTAATAAGCTTTCAATTCGTGCGCTGATAAAGTTTGTACGATTGATAGTTTAGTAGATATAGGACTTCAAAGATAACCAAAAATTAAAAACTTAAAATGTGATTAACTCACTTAGCAGTGATTTCCGACCCCATGTTCCATGGGAACTTTTTCATCTCTCATCAAGACCTATCAGCCCTGAAAATATCCAAAACCCGGAACCAAACACCCTGTATATACACGCAGCTACTGATAACATTGACAAAATGATAACACAACACAGAGACGTAACACGAACGAATAAATGTGTAGGTAGTTCTCAAGCCGAACCGGAGGCTGTAGAAACTTAGGAAAATATTTGCCCCAGTCAGTAGCCAATATAGCTTTGAGCAATAAAGAGGTGCTTTTCTTTTTAAACTCGATCGCAATCAATAAATATTTTTGGAGTTGTGAATTTTGGACTGTTAATTTTAATAAAGTGCGTCGGTGCAATTTCGTCGTACCAAAGACCGTAAAAGTGTGCTGTATACCTAGTTTGGAAGAAACTCGGAATCGTGAAGAAAGTGTTGTAGTGAGTGGAATCGGATAATTGTATAGCTGGCCGTGATCTTCCAACCGGCGAACCCGGAGATTGATGAACACTGTTGAAGTCCCAATATGGGGAAGCAAAACATTTTGATAATAAGCAGAGACAGCTTTTCTTCAATTTATGAATGCGTACTTTATGAGCATTTTTATACATAGGAGGATTTTCAGCTCTTCCAATATAATGAAAGATTTTTATCTTACACGAAAAAAAATACAAATAGACGATTTTCTAACATCCAACCTCCGCCCCCCCTCCTTAAGAAGAGAAGAAAAATTTCTCAATGCCAGCTTTCATCGTAATGGGCCTATCGTGGCGCTTACATCGATTCCGACCACTACATGGTGATTTTCGAACTGGGCCAAAAACTTTCTGTCCAACAATGCTCGGTTTTGGTACCGGCGAACGCCTACGCAACCAAGCAATCAGAAGTCGTCTAAGCATACGCGTAGAATCTCAAGGCAGCGTTCCCTGACGAGCATAAGTTTGGTATGACCCCTCCAGAGGACTACCAGAGTATAGTGAAAGCAGCCATCAACGACGCAGCCGAGAGCACCATCGGATACATGGAATGGGTCGACGGAACGAATGGTTTGTCGAGGAATGCAGAGAGGTTTTGAAGTAGAAGAATGCAGCGCGTGCGGTAATGCTGCAGCATGGAACGCGGTAGAAATGGAACTGATGTGCCGTTCTAAAGAAACAATGAAGGTCTTCCAGAAGCTTCACGCATCCTGCAACAGCTTCATGCGAGCTGAATTATGCCGGATTAAGAGCGGGAGATAACGGACGTGCTGTGATTAATAGGTGGAAGCAGTACTTCTATAAGCACCTGAACGACGTAAAAATTTGAAAGCTATCACCATTTTATAAAAAAAAAAAAGACACGGATACCGTCTTCAGCCAGAAGCTGTACAGGCTGAACGAAATTTAACACTAGACAACGGACACGGCACACATTTCGAGCACCTGTGGATACGAGGAAGAAATATTTCTTGCAAAAAGTTTCATCACTCGAAGCGGGAATCGAACCCTCATCCCATGACATGGTACGCTTATACGCTTGGTGACGCTAACCGCACGGCCATGAATGCCACCTGCAATCCCATATTCCGTCGGCTGTCACCTAAAACGAATGAGTTCGTGGGCTTCGTGGGATCTTCTCCGCACGGAAACCCTCCAGAAATGTCGTGAATATCAAATCCCAACGCATCAAGGTGGCATACGACTGACTCCATAAGTCGGCACTACTACGGACTTCTAATGTGCCTACCATGTACAAAACGCTTGTAAGACCAGTGGTCCTCTATGGGAGCAAGACATGGATCATGCTCTAGGACGACCTGCAAGCATTCGGAGTGTTCGAGTAACGCGTGTTAAGGCGCTGCCCATAAACTACGTAGACTCATTTTGGCCATCTCAGACCCCCATCCCCCTCCGTTTCTTACAAAAATTTGAATTTTTTTTATGGAGCGTAGAATGTGATCAGACCACATTCCCCCCTCCCCCCACCAGAGTCTAGGTTGTATATGGACAGGCCCTAAGGAGATCTTCAGCGGTGTGCAGGAGAATGATGTGTGGTGGAGAAGGATGAACCACGAGCTCAACGCACTCTACGGCGAAGCCAGCCGATAAAATACGGTGGGCAGAGTATGTTGCAAGAATGCCGGAAAATAACCCTGCAACGTAGAGCGTGATCTGGCGTGCATTGTTATGTTGTGCAAATAAATGTATGCATGTAGTATTTCATTTAATATTATCAATGGTAAAATGTCGAAACTAATCAACCACCGATGTGAGCTCATTACTACTGGACATCATTTACAAAGAAATCGATACCATTCCAGCTGAGTCACAAAATCGAGCCCATTGGTAGCTGGCATCATTTCAGATTTATGAGCTACAGACAAACTTCCACAACCCACAACTTGTCCTTCCAACCATGAAACAGCAGCAGCAGCAGCAATACTAAATGATTTCGATGATCAGGGAAATTACCGACGTAATTTCCCGAAACAAACTAGATCTATTATTCATCATCCCCATTCTACGCCACGGCATCGTCATATACGTTCCCGTTGATAATGATGACAACGGGCACCGCCACCATGAGGACGGCGAGCATCCGTTCAGTTCACTCAACAACGCATTCTGTTGCTCAACGAGCAAAAAAAAAGAGAGAGAAAAAAACTAGGAAAACGACCCTTGAATAACTGGCACGACGACATGACACAACAAAGTTTCACTCAACTCTATAATCCGGGAAACTGATGACGATGGCACAACTGCTGCTGATGCTGCCTGCCTGGCTTCGGCAGAAAAAGGATATTTGGGATTGGGGTGGGATATTTGGAAAATCTTACGCGCCGTACAAAAATATTTAGAGTTTCATACAAAAAATCTAACAGGGGGGAGGGGGGTGGGGGTGTCGAAAAATCGGAAAAATTGCCTTACGTAATAAATGGACAGCCCCTATGCATATGCAGTAACAAACTCTAGCTAAATAACCGAAAAGCTTTGGAGAGATAGGGTAAGGGAAGCTTTCCTATTTTAGTTACAAAATGACGTGAATCGTACAGAACATCAAACTCAGATATCGTCAGTATCGTTGACGTTAAGTAAACTAGTCTCTCTGCATGACACTAATAATGATATGCAAAGACTGAATATAAGTGCTATCAAGCATTTGTTATTCATGTGAATCCTTTTTATGACGCACATACATACACTGCCAAAGATCACTCCTCTGCACTGTATCCAGTCGAGCAATAAAATAAAATCCACTTGGCAATTGAGCGACGTGTTTCCACCAGCGTCATCGCCATCAATTATACTCATCCGCGTAAATCACACTCCCGCTCTGTGCCACTGCCTTCATTCATGATTCATTCACACGCGCACAGAGTGCATATCAACAATCTGTTAGTGTTATGTTATTGCAATCTGGGATTAAACCGGCCAAACGCGAACAGCCAGTCTACCACCGCCGCCACCGTCAACACAATTATCCATCCACCAGTCGACCTCCCAAGGTGGGCCTGAAGCGATGGATGCTGCATGTGTCTTTCAAAGAAAAACACAAGATTGACAGATTGCAGCAAATGGCAGCATGGGAACAAATCTGTATTACAATCTATGTTGTACTAATTACACTGGGTTGCAGCTTCTAATGGAAACAATGAAACGTTACAAAATGACCTACTACTCATTACAGGATTAGTTAATGAGTTGTTTTATTTCACACATATCTAGTACAGGTATGTTTCTTTTCCTTTTTTTAACACGGCACGTAATTTTAGATTAGTAGACTCACTAAAATCCAAATTTTCAACTAATGCGCTGTTTGCAGTTCAGAAGGAATTTTTCGGCCTATCTTGATGCATGGGAAATTCCTTGCCAAAATCTCCCAAGAAACCGTTTTTCTTCGATCACAGTACGCAGTTGCGAAGAAATGACAGTTCAAATGGCAGTCACCGTGGAAAGTTTCTGCCAGGAATCGGTCAAGAAGTCTTGAGCTTTTTAAACACCAAACTAGGCTTAAAACGTGAAATCTGTGCTGCTGTACGCCAGTGATACTTAGTGTGTATCATTGGAGAACGCTCAACGACTGCAGGTCTTCAACAACAGGTGTCTGTGGTATTTAATTCATGCATGGTGGCCTCACAATTGGATCTCCAACACAGAGCTCCATCGGCGATGTTATTAAAAGCCTATTGCGACAGAAATTCGGGAGCAAAAGTGGAGGTGGGTCGGCCACACCCTACGCAGGGGTGAGAACGAAATCTGCAAGCTTCAGTGTTAGATTGGAGCCCAGCAGGACATAGTAGCAGAGGCTCATGGCTACACAACCTTCACAAGGAAATAAAGGAAGTCGACAGAATTTGACCTGGCCACATATCAAGGCGATTGTGGGCATTTGCCTAGGATGAGTATCACGATTCGGCCCTTTGCACCACAGTGCACAGTGGGGAAAAACCGACCCAAAAAGGCACCTAATTATTGCGGCTGATTGCGATCTTTGAAGCCCGACTTTTCCGAATGGAAAAATGTCAAGGAATCGATTGGTGATAGTTTCATTCACCGGAATTGAGTGTAAATGTCCATTTTGCCCCATTTTCCCCTAAAAAACACTGTTTTTCTGAATTAAATAATGGTTTCAACTGATTGCGGCTAACCAACCAATTTTTTATTGATGTAGAATTGACAGGTGCATTCTATGGGGCAAACCTCGATCTGTGTCTTTGACTGGAAGTGCCCATTTTGCCTCATTTTCCCCTAAAAATATTGTTTCTCTGGATCAAAAAATAGTTTCAACTGATTGCGGCTAACCAACCATTTTTTTCTTGATGTAGAATTGACAGGAGCATTCTATGGGACACACCTTGATTTGTGTCATTGACTGAAAGTGCCCATTTTGCCTCATTTTCCCCTAAAATACTGTTTTTTCTGAATTAAAAATTAGTTTCGACTGATTGTTGCTTACCTACAATTTTTTCTTGATGTAGAATTGACAGGTACATTTCATGAGGCACACCTCGACCCGTGTCATTAACTGTAAGTGCTCATATTGCCCCATTTTCCCCTAAAATAGTGTTTTTCTGGATTAAAAAATAGTTTTAACTGATTGCGGCTAACCAATTATTTTCAATCTGATTTAGTATTAACCGGCGCATACTTTGGGACGCACCTCGATCTGTGTCTTTGACTGGAAGTACCCATTTTGCCCCATTTTTCCCTAAAAATACTATTTTTCTGAATTAAACAATTGTATCAACTGATTGCGGCTAACCAATCGATTTTTACTTGATGTAGAATTAACCGGCGCATATTTTGGGGCACAGCTCGTTCTATGTCTTTGGGTGGTGGTGCATATTTTGCTCCATTTTCACCTAAACTACGGGTTTTCTGGATTTAAAAATAGTTTCAATTGATTGCAACTAACCAATATTTTTTTCTGAAATAGAATCGATCTATGCATATTATGGGATACACCTCGTGCTATGCGATAGTCTAAAATTGCCCGTTTCACCCCATTTTCCCCTAAAAATACTGTTTTTCAGGGTTAAAAAGTTCGTTCCAACTAACTAAAACAGTGTTTTAGGGGAAAATAGGACGTTATGACCACCTCCAATCAATGACACGAAGTTTGACAATATGCACTGATAAATTCTACATGATGATAAACTTGTATTGTTAGCTTAAATTAGTTGGAATTGTTTTTCAAATGAGAAAAACAGTGTTTTAGCGGGAAAAGGGGTAAAATGGGCACTTCTAGTCAATGACTCAAAACAAGTTGTGCCTCATATAATGCATCGATTAATTTCACATGAGGAAAAAAATTGCTTGGTTAACCGCAATTAGTTGGAACTAATTAGGCGAAAATGGGGCGAAACGGGCAATTTCAGACCAACGCATAGCGCGAGGTGTATCCCATAGTATGCATAGGTCGATTCTATATCAGGAAAAAAATATTGATTAGCTGCAAACAATTGAAACTATTTTTAAATCCAGAAAATCCGTAGTTTAGGGGAAAATGGAGCAAAATGGGCACCACCACCCAAAGACGCAGAACAAGATGCACCTTAAAATATGCGCCGGTTAATTCTACATCAAGTAGAAATTGATTGATTAGCCGCAATCAGTTGATACAATTGTTTAATTCAGAAAAATAGTATTTTTTTTGGGGAAAATAAGGCAAAATGGGTACTTCCAGTCAATGACACAGATAAAGGTGTGCCCCAAATTATGCGCAGGTTGATTCTACATAAGGTAAAAAGCGGTAGGTTAGCCGCAATCAGTTAAAACTATTTTTTAATCCAGAAAAACAGTATTTTTAGGGGAAAATGGGTAAAAATGGGCACTTTCAATCAATGACACGGATCGAGGTGAGCCTCATGAAATGTACCTGTCAATTCTACATCAAGAAAAAATGGTAAGTATGCAGCAATCAGTTGATACTAATTTTTAATTCAGAAAAAAACAGTATTTTTAGGGGAAGATGAGGCAAAATGGGCACTTCCAGTCAATGACATATATCGAGATGTACCCCAAAGTATGCGTCGGTTCATTCTACATCAGGTAAAAAATTGTTAGTTGGCCGCAATCAGTTGAAACCATTTTTTTCATTCAGAAAAACAGTATTTTAGGGGAAAATGAGGCAAAATGGGCACTTCCAGTCAAAGACACAGATCGAGGTATGCCCCATAGAATGCACTTGTCAATTCTACATCAAAAAAAATTGTAGGTAAGCAACAATCAGTTGAAACTAATTTTTAATTCAGAAAAAAACAGTATTTTAGGGGAAAATGAGGCAAAATGGGCACTTTTAGTCAATGACACAAATCAAGGTGTGTCCCATAGAATGCTCCTGTCAATTCTACATAAAAAAAATGATTGGTTAGCCGCAATCAGTTGAAACTATTTTTTAATCCAGAAAAACAACATTTTTAGGGGAAAATGAGGCAAAATGGGCACTTCCAGTCAAAGACACAGATCGAGGTATGCCCCATAGAATGCACCTGTCAATTCTACATCAATAAAAAATTGGTTGGTTAGCCGCAATCAGTTGAAACCATTATTTAATTCAGAAAAACAGTGTTTTTTAGGGGAAAATGGGGCAAAATGGACATTTACACTCAATTCCGGTGAATGAAACCATCACCAATCGATTCCTTGACATTTTTACATTCGGAAAAGTCGGGCTTCAAAGATCGCAATCAGCCGCAATAATTAGGTGCCTTTTTGGGTCGGTTTTTCCCCACTGTGCAGTGGGTGCTCAGGACTGGAAGTAAGTAAGTAATCCTTCAGAACTATTTTCAAGTTTTTCCCAGGGTTTTTTTTTCTACAGTTCCTACAAGAATGTTTCTGGGAATCATCTAGGTTACCTTGTACAATTCGGCTTGGCTATCTTTTGGAATTGGATGAGAAGTTTTCGCAGAAAGAGTTTCTGACTTCGTGGATTTCTCCAAGTATTCCTTCTGTGATTTTGTAGGAGTTCCTTCCGGGATTAATCCAGAAGTCTACTTTTGATGTTTCTCTGAAGTTTCTGCGGGGATTCCTTCAGAAGTTCCACCAGTAATCAATTTTATCAATAAACTCATTATGTGCGTTAACCAAGAGATGCTCTTGAAATTCCTAGAATAGATAATTTAAGATTCACCCCAGCATGTAAAAAAATATCGGAACACCCCTAAAATGCTTTCTATGCAATTACACAGCGCAGCAAAAATTAACTGTTGGTCTGTCTCAAGAGCAAACTTATGTGTCTCTGACAGTTTTTGAGCTGCTAAATCCGAATCCGGGTTCAGATTTGCTCCACCACGTCACAATTTTGAGCTATACCTCAATTTATAGGGCAAAAATGCGACTCTGGGTTTTTTGTATTTATTTTGCATGAGTCGTAAATGCCCTATAAATTGAGGTATAGCTCAAAATTTTGACGTGCTGGAGCAAATCTGAGCCCAGATTAGATCTATCAGAGACACATAAGTTTGCTCTTGAGATAAAGAAATGTTTCGCTGTGTAATGACAGAAGAGTTTGATATTAGCGATAGGCAACTGTGAAAGTCATATTTTATTAATCCAGGCAGGAGTTTAGCTAAAATTCCACATTAATTTCCGACCAATGGTTAGTTTCCACTATGTTAGTATCCAAGCAACACACATGTTATACAAAAGTTACGACAGCGCAAGTTTTGATTGTATAAAAGTTTATTTGACGTAATTTCAACACAATGTTAGAATTACGTTAAATTAACTTCTATACAATCAAAACTTGCGCTGTTGTAACTTTTATATAACATGTGTGTTGCTTGGGTAGCAGTGGAAGGATAGGCCTAACGCGGAGACATAGTTAGTTCGATATCTATGGATATTTTGTACGGATCCATATTACCGATGACCCGATTCAAACAGTTACAGAGTACAGAGTTGTTTTGCCATCAAACTTTTTTCCACTTTTCTTCAACTACGATATTTGCTTCATCTAATAATTTACCGTTCTATCAGATTAGTAAAAAAATGCATTTTTAAAGAATAAAACGAGCTCACCAGTATAGTGGATACATAATTTCAGAAAGGTGCGTTACGACACAAGATCTACCTAATTTTGCCTCTTGCCATTTTCCTACCTTAAGTAACCAGAAATAGACATAAAATTATTGAAAATCAAAGTTTGTTTATTTATTACTTTTATTTTTTTTTTTATTGAAACGGACCTGCTGTTGAAGCCCGTGGCTAATACGCCGAGGGTCTGGAATCGAATCTCACTCTCGAAGTACTCACAAAAACGTGAGTTCTGTCGTCGGAAGAGATGAACAATCATGGGTGCCGAGATGGTCTTAGCTCGGGCTAAAAAAATGCTTATGAAAACTGAGATACATCCCTCCAGGATTTGCTTCTGCGAAATCATTTTCAAAAGGTTTTTCCAAGAACTACTAGCGGGATTTCTTCAGAGATTCTTTCTGGGACTTCATGAGATTTCTTCTGGAGTTTCGGGCGTTCTTCAGGAATTCCATACAAAGTTCTCCTAACAGTTTCTATTACAATATCTCCAGAAGTTTTTTTGAACGTCCAGTAATCTTGGAAATTCTAGCAAGGCCACTCGGGATTCTTCTAGGCGTTCTTTCAGGGATTGTTTCAGGAATGCCTTCAAAGCTCCTTCCAACACTCCGCCAGGGATTCCTTCCAGGTATTCTATACGAGATTCTTCCAGGAGTTCCACCTGGGATTTCATCAGGAATTCATTCTGAGATCTTCCCAGGAACCCCTGATAAGATTTTTGTTCCGAGATACTTTCAGGAACAGCTTCTGAGATTTCTTCACGAACTCTTTCCAAGATTCATCTAGGGACTCTTTTCTGGTTTTCACCAAGAGTTCCATCAGGAATTCCTACAGACTCTTCTGGAATTCTTCCGGAAGTTCATTTTTGTTTCTTAGGGATTTTTTTTAGTATTATGAGGAATTCCTCCAGCAGCTTTTGTTTATGGAATTTCTCATGAAGTTTCTGCAAGACTTCCTTGAGGAAACACTAACAAGTTCTTTCTGGTTTTCATCCAACTGTATCTTGCGAGATTCAACTTTCCGGGAATACCTTGTGGAAATCGAAAACAATCAAACAAACAACAATCCCACAGGGAACTTCTGAAGGAATAAAAATCCAGGAAAAAATGATCTGGGGGATCTGGGGGAATCCTGGCAAGAGTTTTTAAAGAAATCCCAGGCGGAACTTCTGAAGAATTCTTAGAAGAAGCGCCTTGGAAATCCCCAAGGGAACTTCCGAAGAAATCAAAAAAAAAAACCGGAAGAATCTCATCAAGAGCTTACTGGGAATTCCAGAAAATGGTACTACATATATGTGTACAATCCGCGAAGGATCTCTGAGAGGAATCCTGAATGAAATACTTAAGGAATCTTAGAAGGAACTCCGAAAGGCGAGCAACCGTGCTCCCATCAAGTCATTAATCAGCACACATACAAACGCATGCGTACCCCACGTTTTGAATTAAATCAAACCACCGATGGAAGGCTGAAGTTTTTTTAAAGTACAAATCGTAAACAACAGTCACGAAAGGTCAAAGACCTTCAGTGCCCTATAGGAAAGCACGCATTATATCGTATAAAGTACCGTAACTCAGGGTCTAATTGATCGGTGGGGTAATTTCTGCACGGCGTTATGATCATATAGCAGTTTTATCTATTTTAATTCATAGATGTCTAGAGGAGAGTGTGAACTTTTCAGTTCTTTGAAAAAAAAAATAGTCGCGTATTAGTATTTTAAAAAAATTTCAAGGTGTTTTTTACACAGCCGAAACCGTTGGTATTAAACAATGGATTGCCGGCAGGAGTATCACATATTTGTGGAAGCTTGATTGTGATGTGATTTAGCTATTCTGGACATGAATCAGTTTCAAAAGTTTCAATTTTAGTTGAAAAAGTGATTTAATGTGGTTGAACTAATTTATTCCAAATTTTATATTCAACAGCCAAATTCATTAGTTGTAAGAGTTCTGATTTGAGGATTTTCTCAGAATCCTGAGAGAGATTACTTCATATCTATGAGACGAATTGCCTCAGAAACCCTCAGAAACCAGCTTATCGTAGAATCCTAAAAAAAATGCTCTCCCTTGGAATTCTCCCAAAATGTTCCAGAATTATAAGGAGGATTACCAGAATCCTAAGATGAGTTCTCCCAGAATCCTGTAAAAAAATCCAAGTGTGGTTCTTCCACATTCTTGAGATAAATTCATCTAGAATACTGATTTTGTGGGAGATTCTCACAAAAGATTTTCGGAATACTATGATGAATTTCCCAAGAAACTTAAAAATATGACCCAGAATCCTGAAAAGAACCCTAAGAAGGATTACTTCAGAATCCTGAGAAAGATTTTCTCAAAATACTGGACGGGATTGTCAAAGAAACCTAAGTTAGACAATCCCAAAATTCTGGGAGATAGGATTGCCTGAGAAGAATTCCTCCAGAATCCTTTAAGGGTTTCTCCCAAAATTCCCCTAAAATCCTGAGTGGAATCCTTTAGAATGCTGAGAATAATTCTGCCAGAATCCCGAAAGGTATTCCCCAGAACTCTACGAGTGCTTCCCCCAGAATCCTGAGAGGGATCATACGAGGGGTTCTTTAAGATTCTTAAGAGAAATATGTCTAGATACCTAAGAAGGATTTTTCCGAAAATCTGATAAGAATTCTCCCTGAAAGGGATTTCGAAAACTTCTAGGAAGGACTTCCCACATAAAACAGAAAAAATAGCACTGATTCCTGAAAGACATTCCCCAAAATCTTTGAAAAGACTTCCCTGAACTTCTGAAATTGGAAGGATTGTCCCAGAAATCTGAGAGTGATTCCTCTATAATACTTGAAATTGTTACACCAGAATCTCAAGAAAATCTTCCCATAATCTTGTCAGGGATTTTCCATGATTACTAAGAGGGACTCTCCCAGAATCCTAGGATGGATTTCTGGGAGCAACTGCCTCAGAATACAGAAAACAGAATTCCACTGTTATTTTCGTAGAATACTGAGAAGGATTTCTTCCGAATCCTGCACGCAAAAAATAAATTATAAACACAATTAAATTCTAGTTCAATTTACTATAGCGACAAACTGATTTCTAGTTTAAACTGAACTGTTCCGTTGTTTGATAATACAAAAATTTTCATTTGTCGAAATTTTTGACGGTTGGTTAGAACAAACAGAGATTTGGTAGTTTCAACATAAAATAAGGGATTGTTTTAAACGACTGCACTTTTACCACTAACAAAGCCGGAATGTGATTGTGTTGGTGACGGCAGCTCGGAAATCTATTTTAAGACACTCGGAAAGCGGATGGAAGCGAAAAAGAATAAAAAAAGACAAAAAGGCAAAACCGACCAACTTTTTGTGGATGCTGTTTTGAGTACCTGCGCGTTATCCATCACGACCAAAACTGCACTTGGAAGTTGAAGTGATGGATTTGAAACACTTTCTTTGTTGTGGCGATGTTGCGGTGAGAATTTTAAAGATTTGTGAGTGCTTCCGGGCCATGTTTGGGGTCCCCATTTTGTTGAAACAAATTAAGTTTTTAACGTTATATGAAATGATGGGGATTGATTGTTTTGATTGATGAACTCCAAGTAAAAACAAAGAAATATAACTTTGGAATAACTAAATGCTCAGTTTGAAAATCAACCATGCGTTTTATTGTTTTAAACGAGCCTCATTTTTCTGCATGTAAGAGGAATCACAAAATATATGCCAGGGATTCTTCAACATCCAAATTTGTCTAGAGAATTTTGCCCAGAATCTCGAGAGAGATTAATCAATAATCAATAATTCTGAAAAAGTGCCCTTGAATCTAGAAAAATATAGCCCCAGAATCCCAAGGATTTCTCCAGAATCATGAGACAAATTCCCTAGAATCTTGAGAGAAATTTCCCCAGAATCCTGTCTATGGAATTTCCCGAAAAAGCCCAATTTCAGAGAAACTTGGGTCTAACGCAAAATCTTGAGAAGGATACCACTAGAATCGTGTATGGGTTTTCCCTAGAATCCTAAGAAATATTTCCCAAGTGTTCTGAGAGGAATTTCGCCACAATTCTGAGAATGCTGAGTATGATTCTCCAAAAATTCTCCTGAGAATACTGAGAAACATTTCCTCAGAATTCTGAGTGGGATCATAAGTGAGGGTCTTCTAGAATCCTTAGAGGAATCAACCCAGATCATCTAGAAACTTGTTTGAATACTTGAAAGGGATTTCCCCCTTGGTGTGGAACCATGGAATCCAAAGATTCCCTAGAATTCTGATAGGTATTTCCATATAATACTGCTAAGAAAAATTCCTCCAAAACTTTAAGGGGACTCTACCATAACTCTAAGGATTCATCTAAAATTCTGTGAGAGATTTCTTCAAAATGCAGATAACACTAGTTTACACCATTTTCGAACTCGCTTAGCTGATAATCATTTTTGGTGTAGAATCATGCCCTGAGTTCGAAAACGCGTAGGAAAAAAATTACAGTAGAGCGGAGTTTTTTTCGACTTTCCATACAAGGTTGATGATTTGAAATCGATTTTTGTTCTCTTTTTAAGCAAAGTCGCTCACATCACACATCTCATTCTTCGTAATCAATGCTCCGATTGAACTGAATTTTTTACTGTAATTTGCTTACATACGATACGTCAAAAAACCGTTGAAAAAGAATTTTTAAATTGTTTTTTTCATTGAAAAAAATACATTTCTTCATATAATTTTGGAAATTTGGCTAAAATTTAAGGAGATCGTCCCTAAAACTCACCAATATCTTGAATTTCATCATTCTGACGCAAAACCTGCATTCAGATGATCGAATGATATTATATTCAGCTTTTAATTTAGGGAAAAAGATTTGAAATTGGTTGAACAAAACTGAATGAGATATTTGAATTTAAGTAAATTCCATATTTTAAAAAGTTGTAAAACTCGATATTGAGCTAAAACTCAAAACCTGTTCTACTTAAAAATTTTTGAAGGTCGATTTCGAAATCAGCGCTAAATTGTGCTTCAAAAACTTTGGTCGTTGACGCAAGTTCACGACTTTCGTTTTATTTTGTAAACTTGTGTGTGTAATTATCACACCAGCATTCTGCAAACCCTTAACCCATAAAAGAGAGCAAGACTCTTCCAATCGGAATTCTCCCTGAATTCTATTAAGGATTTCCCTAGAACCCTGGGAGAGATTACTCCAGTTTTCTGAGATGGATTCTCTCAGAATGTTAAGAGGAATTCTTCCAGTATCCCGAAATGGATTCTCCCTGGATGCTGTGGCGGATTGCCTCAGAATCCTGTGTTGCGGCCTGGATCCTACTACTATAAAATGAATTTGTAAAACCAATCGAATTACACACCTAGATTTATAGCTAAACACTTTGCTCGCAGAACACCGTCACACTTACGTTAATTTGACTTACATGAATTGAATATTCTGTTAAAGCACACACTGAACTCTACAATAAATTAGTTATGTTCAAGCAACCGTACGAAGCAGAACACTTTCTTGACACGTCCGAATATATCTCTCCGTTCGCATCAGTACCACATACTTTAGTTTCGTCGTCGTTCCAACTCATAACTTTCGTCGTATCGCCGGCCAGAATCCGGTGAAATACGCCACATCCTGAGAGAAGATTTTCTTAGGGATTCTCCTGAATGCTTAAACGGATATCCCCAGAACTCTCTGGCGGATTCTTTCAGAATCCTGAGAGAGATTCTCCTAGAGTCCTGAGAGAAATTCTCCTGCAGTAATGAAAGACATCCCTTTAGAATCCTGAAAGAGATTGCCACAGAATCCTGAGAGGTATCCTCCACATTATTAAGAGAAATTAATCTAGGAGCCTGACATGGATTTAAAAAATGTTCGAAATTCAGGGATGGACTGACCAAGAATCATGAGAAGCAAATCTGTGCACAATGGAGGGGGTTGGTGGTTATTCCCCCCCCCCCCCCCCATTACGAATGTTCCATACACTAGGCGCCTCTTCGCCTTTTTCCGAAATTAGGAAAAACCCCTCCCTTGGCGCCATTTCTGCGCACGGGCTTGCTGAGAAGGATGCACTAGGGCCCCGAAAGGGACTCTCTAGACTAGACCATACAAAGGATTCCTCCAGAATCCTGAGAAAGATTCACTTAGACGTTGTCCGTGACTCCTGATTTAGTAAACCTTAGATTATGTAGAGATAGACCCTCGATTTTATGAACATTTTTTAATGGTTAAACTCTACAGTGCATTCTGAAAAAAAGTTAATATTTTTGAATCGAAAGAAAAGTCGAATGTAAAAAATAGATTCGGTCGATTTCGTGGGGCTTCAACAACGATTCATAAAATCGATTAATCGGAACAAAAACATCGATGCTGCGAACATCGATTCAAAATTACCCAACGCTAATAGACATCCACTCGTTACTGGTTTAACAGAAATTCTTTTGCCAAGATTTGAATGGCTACAAATGTTATCTGCAAAAGTTGTTTCAAAGTCATCAATTTGACCACGGACTACGGTACTATTTAAGTTACTCGTATATACACTGTGGTGCATAATTCGACACTGATTTTTCATTTGGGCCTAACTGACATTTTCGAGTTCTCTTCATCGACCCTCTCTTTGTGTTATCACAGAATGTGTATTGAGTTTTCCTAAGATTTTATGGTTGAAATGCAAAGAAGGCGACTACATGTTGCTATAGAAACAAAAAGAATAATGATTTTGTTTGTTTTAATCAAGTTATTAGCGAAAGAGAGAGTCGACGAAGAGAAATCGATAAAGTCAGTTAGGCCCTTGTGAAAAATCATTGTCAAATTGATCGGACAAACGCCGATTTTCATACAAAATGGCCAAGTTTGAGATGCTGTAGCTATGGTTTGCGTTGATGGATTGAGGTCAATTTTGTACCTTGTATACGTAAAATTCAGCACATAAGTAGTTCCGTGTCAACAATTGAGCTCAATCCATCAACGCAAACCATTGTTACAGCATCCCAAACTTGGCCATTTTGTATGAAAGTCGGCGTTTGTCCGATCAATTATGCACCACAGTGTATGTACGGCGGAAGACCAATTTTGATTACATATGTTGTTATTTCAATATGTAATAGTTTCTCTCTCTCTCTTCTTGGCTTAGTCCTTCTCAGCTTAGTGTTCTATGAGCACTTCCACAGTTATTAACTGAGAGCTTCCTCTGCCAATGACCATTTTGCATGTGTATATCGTGTGGCAGGCACGAAGATACTCTATGCCCAAGGAAGTCAAGGAAATTTCCTTTACGAAAAGATCCTGGACCGACCGGGAATCGAACCCGTCACCCTCAGCATGGTCATGCTGAATACCCGTGCGTTTACCGCCTCGGCTATATGGGCCCTAATAGTTTATGTTGACGTAATACCTACAATCTGATTTGTGATAACAATAAAAGAGCTACCTACTGTTTGACTACGGATGCAGTGCCAAAAAGCTAAAAGAAAGTGAAGAACCATAGATATGGCTACAAAGTCATTATTTTTGTTTTATGTTTTAATCCCTAACAATGGATGGTTCTTGATAGGGAGAGGTAGTCAAAATTTTACAGGAAATCAATCTTCATCGTTTTTGACATCAGATAGTCTGCAAAGCGCAGGTTAACCAAGTGAGTTTCAACAAATACTAAGGTGAGTTAGAATGTCTTGGCAATTGATCAGCCTGCTTCATAAGTCGTGTGTGGTACATATCAAGTGTAAAGTATGGTTCATCAATCCAATGGTTCGAGATAGAAGTGACAAAAATAGTTTATTTCTCGAATAATAAGTCGTATAACACGTTACATTACATCGAAATAATCCACATTATAATTCGCATAACTGCTTCAAGTCATATAGCGTTATTATTGTTCCGTTAATGCGCATCTATTGCCTCCACTTGTGTACGCACATGGCATTTTTCCAGCATCTTATATGATGCGAATTCCCCGTATAAGAGTACGTTAAACACAATCATACCTTTTCTTGTACATGTAAATTGGTAGTCTAAGTCAAGGTCTGGGTCATTCTTTTCTAACCCTCAGCAGTCGCAATTACGTGACAAAGCCGAAAAATATTGTCTGGGAGTTAGAGATTAGTCTCTTATATTTAGGCTTTTATACCGGTTGGAAATGAGAAAACTCTCATACTGTCATTATCAAACAATATTTTCCAAAGGTGCAATTTGCAGGACTTCCAAAATACAAATACTGATGGTGTCTTTTTCGCTAAACACAACTTTTAACCCTTTATAAGGCCGAGAGAACCAGGCACCGAATTCACTCGTTCTTCATTGGAATATCAAGTACATATGGTGTAATGAACAAAAACGTTTTTATTTTCAAAAAAATCGATGGTCGATTTTGTATGAAAATAAAATGGCCTAAATTTTAACTTTTTGCCAACAAAGTTTAAAATGTTGTTATTTTGTGATGCGTTTATCAATCATGCTGATTTTTTTAAAAGGTTATTGCCCTCATATTCATGAGTTACATGAGTGGATTTGAACTCGATTGGTCAATTATTTTCAACGATATGGCAATTTTAGTACATGCCCATTTATTATAGTACATTTTTTTCAAAAGGCTGTGTTTCGAAAAGTAATGAAGCAATCAAGTTGAAATGTTGTCCACAAGTAAAAAGAACATAGATCGTTCATTCCTCGTCATTCGATTTTCAATTCGATCACCACAGCAGAAGTTCGAGCTTATAAACCTTTATGCACTCAAAAATGGCTGTTTCTTTTGAGAGATATTTTGTTCTAAAAAAACATTCTCAAACTCAAAAAAAAAATCATGAGTGTTCACAAAGGCATATTGTGTCCATCAATAAAAACAGAAGTTGTAAAAATTTTCTAAAAGAACAGAAAAAAATATGTGTATATGGTGGCAATAGAGGGGGGGGGGGGGCTTCGGCCAATGACAATTTTGTATGGACAAATAAAAAATTTTGTATGGACTAACGACCACGCGGGGGGGGGGGGGGGGGGTTGAGAAGTCCCAAAAAAATGACCACGTGGTTTATGGACAGCCCCTATAAAGGGTTAAAAGATAGGTACCTATTCAAATTTGAATAACATTGCGTCTACAGCTTATACATGTATATACATACTATCCCTCTCACGAGATTTAATATGTTGATAAACAACTCACTTACATTTGCCGGTACTGGCCGTCTTTCTCTGTCTCGCTTTCTCCGCAGCTCGTTGGCTTTTCAATTTCCGTTCACCATTTATGTTTTTCTTGTTCCGTGTTTTTCCTCCTTGAACTGCGAGAGAACCACTTGAACGGCGGCAGTAGAACAATCGAATCGATTCAAATCTTCTCCCACCAGCACGAGGAAAGCCGCCGCCGCCACCGCCACAGCAAATCCATCCAACCACTAAAACTTTATTGCAGCGCGTGAAATTTGTTTCAACAACACAGCCGGCATTAGCATAACAATGCGGCACCGAAAATACCCTCTATTACGCCACACTCACACTGGCTCTGATACTACTGGTAGGCCGTCCTCAGACTAACGTTTCATTCTTCGACACCTCTTCTGCCCACGCAGCATTTGGGCGACATGTTATTTTGTGTGGATTTCTCAGCGATTCTTCCGTTGTTGTTGATAAACGTTTCAGATACACTTGCGCCTACTAATAAAATTCAATTTTCCCCTAAACGATATTGGCTTTTTATGTGCTCAGTGATCGGTCACTCTTTGCACGTGCATCCAGTGTTGGTAAAAACTCAAATTCTCAAATCTCATGCTTGAGTTGTTTCACGCGCGATTCTTGACTCGCCAAACTCACTGCCGAAAAAATCATGCATGAGTTGACTCGCGATTTCACTCATTGCATTATTTCTTGGTGTTCTTATTATTTACATCGAAGTTTTTAGGATTGTATGATAGAACAAAAGCAAAACTATCGTACAACAACATTGGATGTCGTTAAAATTGATTTGGGCTCGTTTTACAAGCGAACGAGATTTCGGCGCTTGACTCGCGAGAGCGAGATTTTGCATGAAAATCTCGCGCGTGAGAAAATGATTCAGAATCGCGCGCGAGTTTACTCACGCAGGAGCGGTTCATGAGTGAGCTTTGAGTGTGATTTTACCAACACTGCGTGCATCCGCTTTTTTTGTTGAAATCACATCCGATTCATCGAATGAAGGGAACTGCCTATTTATATTATTCACTGGGTGGATTTCGTTTTTCACCGTTTTTACGCCGTTTCCACTTCACACTGCCGGTGTTTTCGAACAGCCGATCAAATTTCACTTGCCCAACGAGTTCAATATCTGTCGATGATACCAATTAGGAAGTCTCGCACGATAGCTTGTAGGAAACAACTGGAAACGATTCAGAAATGTTTTATTTCCTGCGAGCCAATTAGAAAAAAGGAGACCAAAAAACTGAAAAAAAAGTTTGCAGAGCAAAGCAACAGAAACTCAATGCAATTTGTTCGAAGTCAAAATATTGGCGAAATTCCGTTCATCTAGTTTATTATCATTACTTCTTAATCATAAAGAATTTAAAAGGCTGTGATTTGAATATAAAACCAACAAAGATAACTACGATCAAGTTGCATTCGATTAGCATGGTGCAAAAAATCTCAAAAAATCTAGGATGTTTGTTCATTTCTGAAATCACTTCTTTTCCAACTTTTGAATGATTGTAAAAAGAACCTTTGCTTCTAAAAACCAACCACGTTCACGATTCACATTCCACGTGCATGTTTACCGGAATCACTATCAACAAATCACTGCTCCTCTTCTTAGCTGTAGCTCCCCGATCACTTCATCACGTTCCACCGTTACTTCAAATGAAGATTCTGCTTCTTGAATTCAAAGAAGAATTGCATACATTACGCTCGTCAAAAATGTTTTCCCATTCCTAGTTCTACTCGCTTTCCACTCAACAAAGACACATCTTGCGAAAAAAAAAACTCCCAGCTCCCAACTGCCCCCAAACCGTATCGATTTCCACGCGGTACGTATAACGACCGTCCGCCCGTTCGTCGCTAGTCGTCAACACGCGAGCTACGTGATTTTTCCGCAAATCATCAACTCGGATCAACAAGCGAAGGAAAATCGCTCCCCTAGACCGGTGAACGCGCGCGCTATGCCCGATGGCAGACACACTACTGAAGAGGCCAAGTGCCCTGTACGAGTACGGATCGCGATAGTCGCGGCACCGGCGGAGCGCTCTCGAAGCAAGGACGATCCGAACCGCGTCCGATGTGAGTCGAATGCGGGCGGTGGTGAGCGCGAGCATAAGCGATGCATTCGGTGGCTGACACGCGTGACATGCTGCACGATGTGATGCGACATCAGGTTATGCTGCGTGCGACATAGGAAGTTGCTCAAATCTCAAGAAAACGAAACGAAGGAGAGAGTTTTCTATATTCTCTGAGAGGGAATTCTATGTTGGTGAACTAAGCATATTTATGCTGAGCGTTTCCGAACAATGTTTTTGTTTTGTTTCTTTTAGGGCTATTCACACCAACGGGCCGGGACCGGGGCCAGGCCGCCGCCGGGGCCGGGGCTCGACGGGACTGTTTTCGCTTCGTTCTCACTGCAGACCGTGCTCACCGGGCTAGCGCATGCGCACCAACAATTTATGTTGCGCGAACTCACGCACACTATGAAGCGGTTGTCATTTTTTTTTGTTTTTGCTTCTGCGCAGTGTCTCCCGATGTGTTTTGATGTGCAGTAACAATGATGCAGAAAGGGAAATCAAGTGAATACTGGCAGAACGTTTGTGCGATTTCAGGCAAATTCATGTTTGGATTCTACTGGAAGTTTTTTTGCAATTCCTCCAGCGTTTGCTTGTGGGTTTCATCCAGGACTTTCTTTTGTTATTCCTACAGGAGTCTGGCATTCCTCCAGCTCTTTTTGTGATTTCTCTGAAATTTCCCTGGGATTTTTTCAGGTTTTTCCGGAAATTACTGAAGGACTCAAGGGAATTTCTCCAAAAATACCTCCATTTACACCTTCCAGGAATACCTGCAGGGATTCATTTAGAAAAAAAAAAATCTCCACGGTGTCCACTCCAAATTCTTCCAGGAATTCCTCCAGAAATTCATCCCCGAATTCATACAAGAATTGTCCAAGACATTACATCAGGAATTCTTCCAGGGATTTCTCCAGTTAATATTTGAAGAAATTGTTCCAGGACTTTCTCCAGGAACTCATACAAGGATTTGCCTAGGAATTCCTCTAAGGATTCCTCCAGAAATTTATCCACGGTGTCCCACAGAAATTCTTCCGGTTATTTCTCCATGAATTCCTGCAGGTATTAATCCAGGAATTACTACAGCAATTCCTCATGGGATTTCTCCAGAAACTCCTCCAGGGATTTCTCTACGGATTCCCCCAGGAATTTCTAAAGAGGATTCCTCCAGTGATTCTTCCATAAATACAGCAACTACTCCAGGAAATTCTCTAGAATTCCTTCCAGAATTTCCGCCAGAATATCAAAAAGAAATTCTTCCAGGAATTTCCCCAGTTCACAGAATTCCTCTAGAGTTTTCTCCAGGGATTCCTTCGAAAATTCCTCCAGAAAATACTTCAGGCACTCCTCCAAGAATTACTTCAGGATTTGCTCCAGAAATTACTCCAGATATTCTATCAGAAATTACTTCAGAAATTCTTCGAGCAGTTCTTTCAATAATTTCTCCGGGAATTCCTCCAAGAATACATTCAGAAATTTCAACAGGAATTCTTACAGGAAGTCTTCCAAGAAATACTTCAGAAATTTCTTCAGGAATTCTTCCAGGAATTACTCCAGGATGTCCTACATAAATTTCTCGAGGAATTCCTCCAGAAATTCTTCCAGGAATAACTTCAGGAATTCCTATAGTAATAATCTCAGGAATTTCTCCAGGAATTCTTCCAAGAATTACTCCAGAAATTGCTCCAAGAAATTCTTTAGAAATTCCTCAAAAAATCCTTCTTAAAATTCCCCCAGGAAATCATCAAGAAATTCCTCCAGGAATTTCTCACAGAACTCCTCTGGAAATTTCTCCAAAGATTCCTTCAAAAATTCATCTAGGGATTTCTCCAGTGATTCCTCTATAAACTCTTACAGCAATTGCTCCAGGAATTCCTCCAGGGATTTCTCCAGGAATTCTTCCAGAAATTCCGTCAGGAATTCCTCCAATTCCTTCCAATCCTCCTTCCATTCCTCCAATCCTTCAGAAATTCTTCCAGGAAGTCTTCCAGGGAATACTCGATGAATTCCTTTATAAATTTCACTAAGAATTCTTTTAGGAAATTCTCCACAAATTAAGGAATTTCCCCGGAATTACTCCAGGAATTTCTCCAATAATTTTTTTTGGGATTGCTCCAAGAGCTCCTCCAGAGGTTTCTTCAGAATTTTCTCAAGAAATTTCTCCAGATAACCTTCCAGAAATTCCTACAGAAATCCATCCTGAAATTCATCCTGGAATCTCTCCAGGAGTACCTCCAAGAATTCCTCCAGGATTTGCTCTAAGACTTACATCAAGAATTGCTAAAAGAATCCCTCTAGAAATCTTTCCAAAAAATTGTGCAGAAATTCCTCCAAGACTTCTGCCAAGAATTCTTTCAGAAATTTCTCCAAGGATACTGTAAAGAACTTCTCTAGGAATTTTTCCACGAATTACTCCAGCAACATCTAAAGACTTTTACCTAGAGTTCTTTAAAAAAATTGCTCCAGGAATTTCTTCAGGAATTCCTCCAACAAATCCTACAAGAATTTTCCCAAGAATTTCTGCAAGAATCTCTCCAGGAATTTCGCCATAAATTCTCCAAAGAAATCTTAGAGGTATTTCTCCGAAATTTCTCAAAAGTTTCTCCAAGAATTTAAATTTAAAAAAGTTTCTCCAAGAATTCCTACATGAATTCCTCTAAGCCCTTCGCCAATATGTCCTCCAACAATCCCTTTAGGAATTCTTCCAGGGAATCTTTAAGAGATTTTGCAAGAGATTCCTTCAGGAATATCTCGAAAAATTCCCCCAAAAACCTGCAGGATATCTTTCAGAGGCTCCTCCAAAAACTACTCCTGGCGTTATTCCAAGGATTCCTCCAGGCATTTCTCCAAGAGCTCCTCCAGGAAATCTTCCGAAAATTTTCCAAGGAATTCCAACAAAAATTGCTACTCCAGCAATTCCTTAAAAATTTCTTCTAGGAATTGCTGTAGGGATTTTTCAAGATTTTTTTTAAGAATTCCTTAATAAATTCTTTCATAAATACCTACCCTTCAGGAAACCTCCAGAAATTCTTAAAAAAAACTAATGGAATAACCCCAAGTAATCCTCCGAGAATTGCTTCAGGAATTTTCCAGGAATTTGATATTCCTCGCCAAAAAATCCTCCAGAAATGAATCCAGTAATTCCTTTATAAATTCTTTAAGAAATTACTTTAGAAAATACTCAAGAAATTCCAACAGGTGGCCCTCCAGTTATTCCTTTAATAATATCTTCATTCCACCAAATATTCCACCAGGATTTTTTTTAATTTCCTTCAAGAACTCCTACAAGTATATTTTCAGAAACCTTTCCGAGACTTCTGTCAAGAATTCATCCAGGAATTCTTCAAGGAATTTCATCAGAAATTCATCGTAGAATGCTTACACCATTTCTCCGAAAGTTCTTTCAAGAATTCCTGCAGGAAATCCTCCAAGACTTCATCCAAGAATTTTTTCACAAATTTCTCCAGTTACCCATAGAAAAATTCTTTCGGAAAATTCTACAGAGAAGACAGTTTTCTACATGAATTCTTCAAATAATTCCCACAGTAATTCATCCAGAAAGTCCTTCAGGAATTATTCCAGCAATTCTTGCAAGAATTCCTAAATAAACTCTTCTAAGAATTCCAACAGGAAGTCCTCCAGAAATTTCTGCAAGAAGCACTTCAGGAATTGCTCTAGGAATTACTCTAAAACTCCCCCAAGAATTGCTCCTGGATTTCCATCAAGATTTTCTCCAAAAACTCCTACACGAATTCCCCGTTGCATTAATCCAGGCACTGTTACACGACATGTTCAAAAAATTCTTCATGGAATCCCTTCAGGAATTCTTCGAGGAATTCTTCCAGAAATTCCTCCAGGAATTTTTCAATAATTTATTTCGGGAAATCTTCTAAGAATCCTCCAAAAATGCCTACAGAAATTCCTCCAGGAATTCCCCCAAGAATTTCTTCGTGAAATCCTCCAAGAATTTCCAATTCCTTCAAGACTTACACCAAGAATTCCTCCACAAGTTCCTCCAATCATTCCTTCAAGAATTCTTCCAAAACCTTCTCTAATAATGCCTCTAGGAATTCTTTCGAGACTTCCGCCAAGAATTCCTCCAAGAATATCTCTAGAAATTTCTCCAAAAATCCCCCAAATTTTTTTTTCCAGGGGTCTTTGAAGATTTTTTTTTTCAGGAATTCCTTCACGAATTCCTCAGGAAATTCTTCATGAATTCTACCAGAAACCTCCAGGAAATCCTCCAAAAATAACTGATGCGATTATTCCAGTGATTCCAGTGATGCTCTAGGAATTCCTCCAGGGATTCTTCCAGAACTTCCTTCGGAGATTCCTCCTGGAATTTCTCGAAGAATTCCTCTTGGGATTTCTCCAGGAATTTTTCCAGAATTCTTGAAGGAATTTTTAATGAAGATTCTTTATGAAATCCTGGAGTTATTTCTAGAGTAGCTCCTGGAGTAATTCCTGAAGTAATTTCTGAAGAAATTGCTGAAGTGTTTCCGAGAAGAATTCTTGAAAGCTTTCCTAAAGGAATCCTTTGGGGACATTTCTAAAATAAATACGTGAGAAATTCCTGGAATTTCAGGAAAAAATCCTGAGGGAATTTCGGGGGAATTTCTAGAGATATTCCTGAAGTAATTCTTGGTGGAATTCCAGAAGTAATTCGTGAAAGAATTCCGAAATGATTTAAAGAATTGGAAATATCGTGGGAATTCCTGCAGGAATTCCTGGATAGTTTCCGGGAGGAATTCTTGAAGGCTTTCCTGGAGGAATTCCTGGATAATTATCGGGAGGATTTCCTGGAGTATTTCCTGGAGAAATATCTGCCGGAATCGCTGGGGTAGATCCTGGAGGAATACCTGGAGAAATCCCTAGAATATTTCCTGGAGGAATTTCTAGAGTATTTCCTGGAAAACTTCTGGGAGAATTTCTGAAGGAATTACTCACGGAATTCCTCCAGATAATTACCCAGGAATTTCTCCAGAAATTTCTACAATATTTCTTCCTGGAATTACTCCAGGAATTCTTAAAAAAAAATCCTCCTGGAATTCTGTATCCTTTAGAAATACCCCAAGGAAGTCTAATAATGCCTCTAAAAATTCTTCAAATCATTTAGGAATTCCTTCACGAAGTACTTCAAGAACTCCACCAGGAATTACTTCAGGAATATCTTCAGGACTTCCCCCTGAAATTTCTCCAGGTCTGCTTCCTGAAATTCCCCCAAGAATTTCTAAAGGATTTCTTTTAGAAATTTCTCCAAAGAATTCCTCCAGGAAAGCCTTTTGGAATTCTTCTCGGAAACACTCCAGCAAATTACTACAAGAATTATCCAGAAGCTACTCTAGAAATAACTCTTCCTCAAGAAATTCTATCAAGCATTCCTTCAGATAGTACTCCAGCAATTCCTTTAGAAATAACTTGAGAAATTTCTACCGGAATTATCTCAGGTACAGGAATTTCTTAAAGAATTAGTTCATGGATTCCTCTAAGAAGCACTTCAGAAATTTTTCAAGGAATAACTCCAGGAATTCCGTTAGAATTCACTCCATGAATTTCTCTAAGAATTCCTCCAGGGATTCCTCCAGAGATTCCTTCGGGGATTACTCACTGGAAGAATCCCTGCAGGGTTTCTTTAAGGAATCCTTGGAGGATGTACTTCTGTATTTCTGAAGAAATAGCTAGAAGAAGTCCTGTAAGAATCTCAGGATGAATCCCTGGAAAAATTCCTGGAGAAATCCTAAGAAGCAACGAAAACACCCAGAAAATGCAACTGAAGTGGATCCTGGGCGGCTCCTCTATTTGTCATTGACGAGTTAGATTAACCACTATGGTGGCACCGGTCAAACCGGGCTCAGCTTTCTTATGTTCATATTTTCAGCTGCTTGGAGATATACACAATCGTTACCCATTTTCCTCTCGAGACAAAACAGGAGCGGTGAAAATAATCTGATAAGTTCACATGTTTGGGCGTTTAAATAAAAGAAAAGTTTGAAGTGTCACCAATCTCACAACACAACACCGTGAATACTGACGGACTAGCAAAACAATCAACATGCATGCCTTATGATTAAACGTTGCGGTTACAATTATTCAAACATTGCATTGATCAGCTTCAATGTTTATGAAGCCAATTTGTTGAATAACATATTTAAGCAATGCTTAAGCAGCATATGTACGGTAATGTATTCGACTCAGGGATTGAATATTTATATACTACTTTAAATATGCCGATTCATGTAATTCGGATTCAAGCAGAGCAGATGCAGACGAGTGTGAATCCAAAGGTCCAGAGTTCGAGTCTTTCAATTGATGGGATTTGTTTCATAAAAATGTAATAAAATGGAGAGGTTGTGGCTATATGATCAGAAAAGAGAGATATTCCAGATTAAATACAAATGCAGAAATGTAGAAAGTTAAACCATTTTTGCAATTTTATTGTTACAATTTTAAGAAACATTTAAGAAACGTTTTCGTAGCAATTGTAAAACCATATCTATTAATAGAAATAAATTTCGTGAGGTGTACCACGGCCCCACTATGTTTTGATTATATTATGGTGGAATGAATGTCGAAAAAAGCTTGTTATTACGCAATATGCTGCTAATGCAGAATAATGGTTTCTAAAACCATTCTTAAACGATTAAACAAATAGCGTCATATAACATTGTTTATTAAACGTTGAAGAAAAGTTTATGATGGTTGTGTAAATAGCTGATGGTTCTAACGTTGAACAAGTGTTTTACAACCGATGTACGGTCATTGGATAAACATTCTTTTCATCGTGCTTATAGAACGGTTGATGTTGAATAGATTCTTGAAAAATTTCTGTAGGAATTTGTGAAGCAATTTCAAGAGAATTTCTTACAGGAATTTCAGGAGAAATTATTAGAGACATTCCTTTGGAAATGGTTATAGAAATTGTGGGAGAACTTCTTGAAAAAAAAGCTGTAGAAATTCTTGGAAAAATTCTTGGGGAAATTCTTGGAGAAATACATGGAGAACTTTTAGGAAAAATTCTGAAAGAATTCTCGGAGCAATTTCAGGAAGAAATCTTGGAGGGATTCTTGAAGGAATGCCTGGTTAAATTTCTGAAGTAAACTTTAGAGAAATTCATGTAGGAATCTCTGAAGCAATTTCTAGAGGAATATCGGGGGGAATTCATGGAAGAATTCCTGAAGGAATTCTTGGAAGAGTTTCAGCAAGAATACCAGATGGAAAGAGTTTCAGGAGGAATTTCCGAAAAAAAATCCTGGTGAAATTGCTGGAGGAATTCCGGGAGAAATTCTTGGAGAAACTCCAGGAGGAAAACCTTGAGGAATTTAAAAAAAAAAAAAAAAAAAAAAAAAAAAGAATGGTGGAATTCTTGCAGGAATTTCTATTAGATTTTTTTGCAGGAATTCCTGGAGAAATTACTGAATTCCATAGAGAAATTGCTGAAGAAATTCTTTGAAAAATTCCTGCGGAAATTCTTCGAGAACATCATGGAGAAATTCATCGAAAAATTCTGGAGGAATTCTTGGAGAAAATCCCAGAATCAATTGTTGGAAAAATCTTTGAAGGAATTCTTTGAGGAATTCCTGGAGGAATCCCTCGTGGAATTTCTGGATGAATTCCTGGAGGAATCCTTAGAGGACGTTTTGGAAGAATCCCTGGAGAAATTTTTGGAGGAATCTTTGGAGAAATTTCGTGGTGAATCTTTGGTGGAACCCTTGAAGAATTCCTTGGAGAATCTCTGGAGGAGCCCTAGAGGAATTACTGGTGGGCCTGGAGAAATCATTGGGTACAACCTCTGAAAGAATTCCTGGATGAATTTCTACCAAAACACCTCGAGAAATAAATGAAGGAATTTTTGAAGGTATTTCTGGAGGAAAACTTTGAGGAATACTGTAACATTTTCTGGTAGAATTTCTGGAGGATTTTCTTGGAGAAATTCCTGGGAAAATATTGGAAAATTTTTAGGAGAAAATCCTCGAGGAGCTCTTGGTGGAAATTCTCAATAAATTCTTCAAAGAATTACTGGTGCAATTCTTGGAGAAATCTCTTTGAGGAATTTCTTGAAGAAATCCTGAAAGAACTCTAGGAGGAAATCCTGGAAGAGTTTTTGGATTATTTTTTACAGGAATTACTGAAAGATTTCTTGGTATAAAGGCTAAAGAAATTTTCGAGGATTTATTGGGATATTTTTGGAGAAATTTAGGAAAAAAATTCTGGAGATGTCCCTGAAATGATTTCTGGGGGAATTTCTAGAAGAATCTTTGAAGAAATCTCTCGAGTAAATTTTTAAGAAATTTCTGAAGCATGTACAAATTTCTGGAGGTGTTCGTGGAGAAATTCCAAGAGAAATTTTAGGAGGTACAGTTAGAGAAATTATAGGAGGAATACTTGCAGTAATTTCTGAAAGAGTTTTTGGAGTAACTTCTTTAACCGTAGTGTGGCCAGCAAAAAAAACACCCGTAGAAGGCCGGCAGGGTACCCGGGTACCCACGCAATGGAAATGATCATATCTCAGCGATTTTTCCACCGATTTTAAAAGTTTTTGTCTCATTCAACTCAGAAACTCATTATCTATCGAGATCGTATTTGGTTAGACCGGTCCGATCACCATAGGTACCGGAAAGTCCGGATTTCCGGATCCGTGTTTTTATACAATAGAATATACGGGATTTTCGGTAGGTTAGTAGCAATTTCGGTACCAAGCATCGTAAAATTGCTTTGGCATATTGTATCTGACCGGCAGGGAATCATAAAACGTGTTGACTTTGAAACTGTGATTTCGGAACACGCTTCCCGTGAGGCCATGGTTGACCATAAACACTTTAAGGTATCCTAGCCTTAACAATGTGGGTTTCAATATGGTATAAGGACATGCTCCCAAAAATATGGATTTTCCGAAAACCACGGTGATTAGATCGGTCTAACCAAATATTTTCCCGATAGATGATGAGTTTCTGAATTGAATGAGCTAAAAATTTCCAAAATCGATGAAAAATTGACGGAGATATGATCATTTCAATTTCGTGGGTACCCGGGTACCCTGCCGGCCTTCCACGTAATAAAAAAATGCAGGAGCCCCTCCCCCTGCCCCTCCTCACTTTAAAATTTGGTCAACCCCAGTAATAGATGTATATTCACGAGTTATAAGATCTAACAGAGTTCCAACATCCCAGTCTCAATAACCATTAAAATATCGAGATTTGAAATTGAAAAAGGTACCCGGGTACCCTGCCGGCCACTTAAGTGTTAATAATTCCTCGAAAAATGTTGAATAAATTCCTGGAGAACGTCACGCAAAGAATCTAAAGAAATTCTTGGAATAGATCGTGCGAAAATATTTCGATAAATTCCTGGAGAAATTCTCGGAAAAATTCTGAAGAAATTCATTAGGAAATTTTTGGAGGAACTCCTGAAAGAATTCTTGCAGGAATTCCTGCAAAAATCACTGAAAGATTTAATAGAAGAATCCATGAATGAATTGCTGCAGAAATGCTGGAGGAATCCTTAAAGGTGATATCTCTCAAGGAACCTTCGGAGAAATTTTTGGGTGAATCTCTGGGGGAATTCTTGGAGGAATTTCTGGTGTTATATCTGGAGGAGTTTCTGGAGGATTTCTCTGAGCATTCCCTCAAAATACTTCTGTAGGAATTATTGTAGGAATTTATGGAGCAATTGCCGGATTAATTTCCTTTTTTTCTGGAAAATCCCTGAGAGAATTGCTGGAATAATTCTGAACTGCTGATGAATTTCTCTAAGGAATTCTTCAAGAAACTGCAGTAAAAGTTTCGTAAAGAAATAATGGAGAACTTCCTAGAGAAATTACTATCAGATTCTCTTAAATTAACATTCGGAGGATTTCATGATCAATTTGTCGGATTTCTAAAAGTTATATAATAATTGAAAAAACTGTGGGAGAATATCAAGACCAACAATTGAAAAGGCCACATCAACATTGCGTAAACAAACATGTTTCTGTCGACTTGAGGCCTTCTGAGATCCACCCACGCATCTCACCACCACTATCAGAAAGCTTGTTGTTTGCGCTTTCTGTTGGTGGTGGTGAGGTGTGTGGGTGGAGTTCAAAAGGCCTAAAGTCGATAGAAACATGTTTGTTTACAAAATGTTGTTGTGGCCTTTTCAATTGTTGGTCTTGATAAGTGCTTTACTTCCCGAGAATCCATGAATATTGTATGTACTGTTTTGAAGATTTTAACAGTAATAGGCAAATAAACATAAACCTTGACGCTCTTCTATAAATGTTATGTACACATCCCAAACACAATTTCAAATGGCGCAAACGAAAAAAAAAATGCAATTGTTGCTGATTCTGGTCAACCCTAAGGTCAACCTGTTTTTTTTTTAACTAGAAGTTCTTATCGAACTTCTTCGAAAAATTGCTTTGAGAAATTGCTGCAGAAAAAAACAATCCAAATCCCGATCAGGAGAAGCCAGAGGAACCAAAACATTTTGTTATTATTTTCCTCTTGCTTTCTCCAACAGACGACCGACGACAGACGACCAGACGTCCAAAACAGAAACGAAAAACATTCGTCATTATCAGCCACTCTCGTTCGAGCTCACAACTACCAACACGCGACGCAAAATATGCTGCCCACCGTGCAGCTACCGGGCGTTCCAAATATCGTTGATAACGATATTTGCTGTCCGCCCGGTCGCACCCCGGATTCACCCCGGGCACTGCCCGGTTGCCGTAGTGTGAACGCTTCCATACATTGTGTATGAAAGAAATTCGAAACATAGCCCGGACGGGCCCCGGCGGCGGCCCGGCCCCGGTCCCGGCCCGTTGGTGTGAATAGCCCTTTTACCATCGTAAAACTGGGCCTTGGGAGACTGGGATGATACATTCCTATGCATAGTGATATGTTTAAGGTTGGTATTCAATAGATAAATCTCCATGATGTTGCCTTGCCAAAAGATAAGCATGAGTATAGATGATATACATATATAGCTACTCCGTGATTGACAGGAGCACGAAATTGCACAGTGAACCAATGAATGAGACTTGGGACTAGCACAACATTCTCATTGTACACAGTTCGAAAACTCCCAATTATAACAAGGTCAATGTCGTGTCCGGACGGACAGTGTGACAGTCCGGGTCAATCAATTCCACCGGCCGAAACTCTTCACAATCGTGGAAGGATGTACGCCTCTCATTTCCCACATTCTCCCTTTATCCTACTCTCATATAGTTTGGGAAACCCAATTTTCCTGGTAACGCTGAATTGCTGAACAGTTGATAGTTATTTTATTTTATTTATTATTGACTTTCGAGTGAGGTATTTATATACCCCTTTTTCATTACATTTTCCTTGCAGCTGATTTTTAACTATACCACCATGTTTTTTTCGGTAAATTTTTCTAAAGTTCAGTTGAAACTTTTTTAAGACATTGTCAAATTCAAAATTCCTCATCACCATCATCATCTATTATCATGATACTCATGTCTCATTCTACATCTCTTAGCCCTTATATGTTAACTCTCATCATCATCATCATCTCTCATCACCCATCTCTCATTATCTTCATCACCATTATCATCATCAACAACATTTATGATCTCTTATTTCTGATTATTATAATCCCTCATCTCTCATCGTTATCTCTCATCTCTTATTTCTTATCTCTCATCTTACATATATCATTTCTCATATCTCACCTCATTATCATCATTTCTCGTTTCACATCATATCTCATCACTTATCTCAAATCTCTTTTCAAATTTTATCTTTTCTCTCTCATTTTTTATCTCTTATCTCTTATCTCGTACCTCTCATTTCTCTTATTTCATCTCACATCTTCCATCTTTCGTCTGACATCTCTCATATTTCATCTCTCTTCTCTCATCTCTTATCTATCATCACTCATCTATTATCTGTCATCTCTCACTTCTCATCTCTCATAATCATCATGTCTCATTTAATCATCATCATCATCATCATCATCATCTTCATTATCTCTCATCTCTCATCAGCTCTCTTCTCTTATCTCTAATCTTATCATCTTAATCATCACCATCATCATGATCATCATCATTATCAACATAATCTCTCGTCTCTCTACTCTCATCTATTCATCATCTCTCAATTCACAGTATCTATCATCTATTGTCTCTCATCTCTCATCTCTCATCTCTCAACGCTCATCATCATCTCTCTTCTTTCCTCTCTCATCTTTCCTCTCTCATTTTTCATCTCTCATATCTCATCTTTCAACTCTCATCTATCGTCTCTCATCATCATTAACATTTCTTATAACTCACCTCTCATTTCTCATTTGCCAGCTCTCACCTCTCATATCTCATCATATTTATCATCATTTCTCATTCCATCATTGTCATCTGTCATATATGATATCGCATATCTCATCCCTCACCTTTTATCTTTCATCTCTCATTACATCTCTCATCATCATTATCTTCAACCTCTCATCTCCCACCTCTCAAGTGTCACCACCCTCTTATCTCTCATTTCTCACTTCTCATCTCTCGTCTTCCATCTCCATCGTATTTCATCTTTAATCTCTCATATCTCATTTTGCAACTTTCATCGTTCATCTCTCATCATAACAATCATCATCATCATCACAGTGCTTGCAAAATGAAGCGTTTTCCCCCGAGCGAAGAAAAAATTGCTTCTCTTTGACCGACGCTTTTCAATCTAAAGCAGTAGCTGTATACCTTCATTGGCTAACATGCTTCAGAAGCAAGTGGGAGCATGAACAATCAAATTTATTAGTGAGAGTGAGAAACGGTGGTTCATGTGCGTGGTGGCTCTCTGAATCTTTCTCTTCGCTGGCGCATACGGCAATGATTATACTTATGATTGTTTTTTACAAGTTTTGAGCAGCAAATAAAACCACTGAATCATTTCCCCATTTTCACACTCATCACAGCAACTGAGCATGAACGATCATCAGTCAGTTTGCTTCACAAGCGAACCAACCGATGAGGAACAGCAGTCGCAGTTGGTTCGGTTTTTCTTCTGTCCCTTTGCGTATTCGTTCGTAGTGGTTGCTGGCGCTGATAACTGGACGTATTTTTCATATTCTTTTAAATTCAAGTGCTGATCATAATCATCATCATCGCCCCTCATCTCTCGGCTCTAATATTTCATCCTTTATTATCATCATCCTTCATCTTTACTAATTATCGTCATCACCTCGCAGCTCTAAACATCATCTCTCATCTTTTCTCTCTCGTTTCCCATCTCTAATCTCTCACCTCTCATCTCTCAACTTTCATTTCTCATCAAACATATTTCTCACATCTTTCATCTTCCATCTTTAATGCCTCATCGTATCTCTCATCATCGGCATCATCATCACCATAATCACCTTCGCCAATTTCTCATCTCACTTCTCTCATTTGTCACTTCTCATCTTTCTGGTTTCATCTCATCATCATCATCACCATCTCTTATTTCACATAATCACATTTCTTGTCTCTTATTTTTTTTCATCAATCACCTCTCATCTCTCTGTTATAATCTCTAATCTCTCATCTTTCATCTCACATCTCTCACCTATCAACTCTCATATGTCGTCTGTTATCATCAGTATCATCTCTAACCTCTCATATGTCATCATTCCTCATCTCATCATCATCTCTCCCCTCTTATTGCTCATCTTTTATCTTTCATCTCATCTTTAATCATCATCATCTCTTATATCTCACCTCTCATCTGTCCTCTCTTATCCTTCATCTCATCTATTATCTATCATCTCTCATTATCATCTCTTACCTCTTATCACTCATCGCATCTATGATGTCTTATCTTATCTCTTATCTCTCATCTTTAATCTCTCACATCTCATCTCTTATCTATTATCTCTAATCTCTCATATTTCGTCTCTCATTTTTCATCATCAGCATCATCATCTACCATCTCTCATGTCTTATCTCTCATAGCTCATCTCTCATCATGATTACCATCATCATTATCATCATCACCATATCTTGTCTCTTTCCTCTCATCATTATCAACTCCCATCTCCTATCTGTTATCTGTTATCTTCCATCTGTCAACTCTCACATATCATCTCTCATCAACTTTAAAATCATTTCCCATCTCTTAATCATTATCTCTCAAATATGATCTCTCATATCTTATCTCGCACCTCTTATCACTCATCTTTTATTTCTCACTAGCAGTCTCGGCAAACGTCGTCCTGCCCTCCTACTCTGTTTTTTGACATCCGGTTCCATGAAGAAATACCACTCAAAATGGAATTTCAGAGTTTCCCGTTTTTCTTGCCTTCCCGGTCACTTTTTCTAATTATTTTTTCGTATGGACACGTCGGAGGCCTGGCGGAATACAACAGTGAAAGAATCATGTCGATCTGTTGATCCGTTCCCGAGCCTATTCGTGACATACAAACACCATTCCATTTTTATTTATATAGATTTCATCTTTAATCATCATCATCTCTAATCTCTAATCTCTCATCTCTAATATTTCATCTCTCATTACATCTCTTATCATCATTTTTTTAATTTCTTATCTCTTACCTCTCATCTGTCTCATCCTCTTATCTCTTAATTCTCACTTTTGGTCTCTCGTCTTTCATTTCTCATCTATAAACTATTATCTCTCATCTCTCACCTTGCATATTTCATCTCACATCTCTCATCTCACATCTCTTATCTCTCTATTATCCCTCTCCTATATCATCATCATCTCGCACCACTAATCATCATCTCTCATCTTTCTTCTCTTATCTCTCATCTTTTATCTCTCATGTCTCATCTCCCATCTTTCAACTCTCATGTTATCTCTCATCATCTTTATCATCATCATCATCACCTTCGCTCATCTCTCACCATCTTTCATCTCTTATTTGTCATCTCACATCTCTCATCTTTCAACTCTCTACTCTCATCTTATCATCATCATCTTTCATTTCACATCATCTATCATCTATTGTCTCTCACCACTTATCACTCATCTCTTATCTTTCATCTTATATCTCTCATCTCTCATGTCTCATCTCTTATCTCTCATCTCTCATCTCAACTCTCATCTTTTATCTTTCGTCTCTCAGTTTTCATCATTTCCTATCTTATCTCTCATATCTCATCTCTCATCTCTCATCATCATCATCATTCTCATCATCATCATCATTCTCATCATCATCATATCTCATATCCTATCTCTTATCCCTCATCTTTTCTCTCATCTCTCATCGCTCATCTCTTATCTCTCATCTCTCAACTCTAACCTCTCATCTGTCATCCTTATATCTCATCTCTTATCTCTGATTCCTCGTCTTGCCATTGTCGGTCAACGGCGCCGGCCACGTCCTTACGGTCATCGAGAATACAAAGGAATGTTAGTAAGACAAATCATGATGTTGCCTTGCCAAAACAGGTTGTAAGCTTGTTTTAAGCAAGAATTTCAATGAAATTCAGGTGCGGTTTTTAGGACTTTAGGACTTTAGAGCTTCTAAAACAAATTTCAAACATGTTTTTTATGTAGATTATTTGCTGCTGCTTAACGAAAATATTTCTTCCTAGAGTAGTTAGTAACGTAACACATGTAAAACATAGGCTGTGCGACAACTTCGGAAGGAAGTTCTAGTTATAACAATTCTGCTTCTAACTCAGTCAATTTTATACCAATTCACTTGAATTTTCGAACACGGTGAGATATGTGCGAAAATTGAATTAGTTATGAGCGAAAATTGCACAAAATATATTCTCCTACTAATATCAATAGGTCGTTTCCAAAGGTACGTTATCCTCCATTTTGGAAATAGGGATCCTAATATGGTCAGATGTGATAGCGTCAAATTTTGACTACCTTATGGAAGATCAGGCTGATAGGAAAGGGAGGGGGGTTAGCTCTAAAAGCCTGAGCATCAGTTTTCTGGATAACAAGCGGCTCACAACAACGTCTTATCTCCATGTTAGGGCGAGTGATCGACGTCCGATTGCTGTGGATGGGCTCTAACCTCAACTGTGCACCGTGGTCCTCCAGAAAGTTATGAGGCAGGCGATCGGCTCTGCCTTGAACAATCAATTTCTATGGAAAATCAGTTTCAGAATACAGTGGTGACCCGATTTTGTCAACCTTTTTTTCTGAACTAGAAAAATATGTGTTTATCACTCAGCGTTGTCATTTTATAATCAATATTAATTCAGTTGATGTCTTTTGCAAAGCTCTGTCAAACAGCATCAAATTAGAGAAGGAATCATAATGCCCTTACATTTTGTACAATTTCTTTGCATTACTACGGGGCCGAATCACAACGTCCGAGGCAATACTATCCCGGTAGTTAAGCCGCGTTTTTTTTTGCGACATAACGTCCAAAAGTTTGGATATGTTATAAAATCCTATGTGCCTTCTCTCCTTGGACTTCATGGTGTATTTGCATATGCGGACGTTATGCCACGAAAAATGCGCTGTAAAGTCCTGGGACATTATGGCCTCCGACGTTATGATACTGCGCCCATTACTACAACAGCACTGATCGAAACTGCAAAATGTTTTATGAGCCTTTTCAAAATTATTATCTGAGATCCCTCTCTGCTAACAGTCATTTTGCATATGTATATCATGTGGCAGTCACGAAGATACTCAATACACAAGGAAGAAAATTTCCATCATGAAACGTTTCTGGACCAACCAGGAATCGAATCCGCCATCCTCAGCGCTTTCCAATTCACCTCGGCTGTATGGGCTGAAAGACAATTCTTATTCATTTGCTCAAGTAGATTTCCTGCTTGGATTGGTTCAGGAATTGCTGTTGGGATTCTTCCAGGGACTTATCCTTAAGATTTATGGAATTCGTGGTGGAATTCCTTCAGAACTTCTAACTGTGATTCTATCAGGAATTCCTAGTTTGTTTCTTCTAGGTATTTTTGCTGGTATTTCTCCAAGTATTAACGATCCATTCAGAGGTTTACTTATAAGATTTTTCTCCTGTGATTCCTCCAGAAGCTTTTCTTGGGATTTTTTTCAGGAACTCCGGCTGGGATTCCCCCAGAAATTCTTGCTGGTATTCTTGAAGGACTTTTTTCAAAAAAATAAAAAGTCTACATGAACTTCTACAGCGATGTATCCAGAGGCATCTCTAAGGATTTCTTCAGTAATTCTTTCTAGAATTACTACGCGGCATTATCCAGAAATTCCTCTAAGGATTTTCCTAGGGATTCTTTCAAGAAATCCTTCCGGGATTTTTTTTTTCATATGCATCTGCTTTGAGATTATTCCAGGAATCTTTGCTTCAGTTCTCCAATAATTTTTCTGGAAATTTCAATAAGAACCCTTTCAGATATTTTCCTAAGAATTGTTATTACATTCCTCCTGTGATACCCCCAGGGAATCCTTCTGGAACTCCTGTTGGGATTCTTCCAGAATTTATCGCTGGTATTCCTGCAGTACTATATCCAGTAATTTCTATAGAAACTCCTCGAACGATGTATTTAGATATTCCGGTAGATATTTCTGCAATAATAGGAATCCATGAATAAATCTAGAGGCTTAACTAGGCATTTTTTTTGGGAATTCCTGTCAGGATTCCTTCAGAGATCTTTTTAGGGATTTCTTAAAATGTTCCTCTATGAATGCCTTCAGTTATTTCTTCATGAATTACTCATGTAAAAATTTGTCTATAAGATTTCCGAATTCAGCATCCACTATGGAATTCCCGAGGATTTCTCTTGAGGTTTTTCTAGGGTCTCCTCTGGGTATTTCTGAACGTATTGGTTCTGAAATTTCTTTAGAAAATTTTGCTGAAAAATCTTCTGGAATTCATGCTGGAATTTATCAAACCCTGCTGTGATTCTTCCTGGCATTGCTCCAGATGTTCCCCAGTAATTTTTGCAGGAATTCCTCCATGGATTTCTCAAGAAATTTCATCAGATATCCTAACAGAGTTTTCTTCAGTTATTGCAACTTGTGCACTTTTTTTAAATATGAGTTTCGTACACCCCCATTTGCGTAATGATCACTCAAATATGGGTAGCATTTACGCATATTTTGAAAAAAAAAAAAATAGGTAAACGTGTAGGATCGTGCACTATGATCTCACTTCCAAACCCGAGTGGTGCGACAGGTCGGGCCGTAGAAATCTCCCAAAAATGACCACGTGGATTATAGACAGCCCCACACGGGTTCGAAACCTTACAGAAAGAACTTTCAGTGGATCCCATATGACACCTGGAGGAAGTTAGAAGAGCGAAGGAACGTCAAAGCCCCGATAGAGCGAGCGTAAACACGATGAGCCAAAGCCGAAGCCCGTCAGCGCTATTCGGCCCTCGAGTAGGAAGATGTAGATAGGACAAAATAGCGTGGGCGGACTCTCTAGCCGACGAAGGCGAGAAAGCCGCAAACACCGGCGACATCCGTCTCCTCTTCACGTCGTCTTAGCGGGACCAAGATGAATGCTACGATGCCCGTGAAAGACACGGCAGGACAGTTATTGATCGATCCAGCTGCCACATGCGGGGAGCACATAACTCCGGACAACCTTGTCCAGAGTATGAGTAGGGATGAGTTTGGCTGGAATGCCGTTTCAACGGCTATCACCCACATCATACAGAAGAGGTCACGCGTGGACGCGTATGATGGCTAGTGCATACGCGATACAAGAGGTGGTCTAAGGGTTTGGAGTCGGGTACGTAGGTCATACCGTTGCCCTGTGGTCGAAATCGACCCTTACTGCGAAGAAGTGGCCGTGGGAAGAACATCCTGGCAGCGTTGCTGTCGTGGCGTCGGTCTACTGGGTTGAATCCGAGCCCCGGGGTGGAACGGGGTCCTCGGTAAGGACGGAGCAGGAGGAGGCCCCATGTCGGCACGACCTTCTGTGTGTGTACTACCTGATAGGGCCTTTCTTGCGGGAAGGTCAAGTCGCTGTGCACGTGGTATCAGTGCTTGATAATTGCTGTGCAGTTGGAAACAGACATGGTGTTGACCCTGTCTGCCTTCCAAGGACAAAGGGACATATCAGCAGAAGCAAGTCCTGGGGCTTGTGGTGGCGCAGCCTCAACAAATAAGTAAAGGAAGTCGACAGGAATTTGACGTGGTCACAAGTCAAGGCGATGCGATGGCGGGCAATCGCTCAGGTTGGAGATATACCAATTCGGGCCTGGTGGTACACATTAGTCTTCAGGACTGAAGGTAAGTAGTAATATCTTCTACAATAATGTTTACTCTACCTACTACGTCAAATAGGTCAGGAAAAATAATGATTTTTGCAATAAGTCATACTTTCCGTGTCATGAGTGAATGAAAAAGAAAAAGAATTACATATGCAGGTAGATTTTTTAAAAAGGCTGTATTCTTTCTATGTGTACCTATAGAAAGAATACAGCCTTTTTAAAAAATCTACTCTTAGGTCTGTCATGCTCGAGTCGTGCATCAAGAAGAGGTCCATGTCCGTTGATGACCTGGATGATGTATGCCATTCCCTATTATTAACATTCAAATAGCAGCTTCATTCCACATCTAGTTTCTTCAGTGAGCCTCATTTTCACACCCTCGCATTTTGATAGTCAAGTTTAAATTTCAGTCCACCGGCACCCAAGACAGAAGAAAACGGACATTCCTGAAGTGTAGGTGCTGGGTACAACGGTGGCAGCATTATTCATATTTTAATATGAATTCATTTGCCCGCGCTTCCAGGAACGTGAAAGAGTGTCACTTCCTGCGCGCCGCACACCGTCATTAGCACTAGTGCAAGTGTATGTGTGCTTGCATCACCGCGCCGCGCCATGCCGACCGTCGTGGTGCATTCAACTGAAGAGACGAGCTAGCATAGCATACAATGTTTGTTTACCCACTTGAGTTGCATAAGAAGCGTTGTTGAAACACAAAGTGGCAGAGGGCTCCCCCCGTCCACGTCGCGTCCCTATGAGTAGGTGGTGTGGCTGCAGGGAACTTCCAAACCTGTGTGCCCGGAGCGGTGCGGTCCAGTTCCTGCAGACGATATTGAAAAGAATATTAATGAGGTCCCTTGCCTTCATAATAAATTATGCCACCGAGAAGTCAGTCAGAAATATGAAGCTCCTGGCTGCGGTTGATTCACCTTGTAGGATGCATGGGCCATATGTTTTGATTTTGAATTCTTTAATTGCAGTTTTAATCCGTGAACACCCGGGACGATTTTCTTTTGGGTAGAAATGCAATATCTTCATTGTTTTAAAACATTCTTCCCTGGAGTCTTTTACTATTCCCCTTGACTAGGAATAATTGTGCTAAGAATTGCATGATGCCTCTCCCCTTTTGCTGGTAGCCGAAATCACGTTGCTTTTTGTAATTTGTTTAATAAATTCTACATGCTTTTGCTCAAATTTCATCGTTTTGCTAATCATCAGTAGTTTTAACTGATCATCGACATGCAATGTATTACTACTTATCATAGTCTGTTGAGTTTAGATCCCAGAGCTATTCTAAGGCCTCCAAAGTACTCCGAAGTTTGATTCGCAAACCCAACATTATACACCAAAATCTAGACACGATAAATGATCACAGAACATAGTCCACGTTACTCAAAAAGTTTCAAAGCACCTCTAGAAAATGCATGGTACATGAATTGGGTTGTTTAGGTCATCCAAACTACTCTAGAATGCATTATCTTGAGATCTACAGCATCTACCATCATTTGTGTTCATTCTGTTCATGAAATTTAGACACGTAGATGTCCATTAGACCCCTCAATGCTACGAACAACTCGACATTGTAGAAGTAGGACATTCTGTGAAATGCAAATGACATCCAATACACTTTGGAGTTTGGGTTACAATATCTACGAACTGTATCATATTTTAATTATAAGAAATATTCGTGGAATGTAGTCTATACTGCTAATGCAGCCTCATTGCACAACTGCAATGCTTTTGGTATATTCATGGGATAGTCTAGGCTTTTCAAACTATTCTGGAATTAGGACTTTAAAGATCTACAGCCTCTATCATTGTTTCTCTTCACTCTATCGGCATATCCTTTCACGATTCTGTCTGTTGCACCTCATAATATTACAAGTATCTTTATGTGTTGCCAGTGCCGGATTTAGGCTTAGGGGGGCCCGGGGCAAACTCTATGAAGTGGGCCCCCAAAATAAAGATTTTGAATATATAAATTGTACATTAACGATTTCTCTTCAATGTTTTGTATTCAAGTATAAAGAAAATCGTGTTAAGTACTGTTCCTTTTGATTCCACTAAGAATTTACATCCTATCGTATCTGTCAAAGAATGTAAATTCATAGTGGAATGAAAAGGAACAGTACTTAACACGTTTTTTTGTATATGTACATGCAGGTAGGTATTCCACTAATAAGCCCAGGTTCATCATCATCGTTTTGTTCTCGTTTTTTTGCTGATTTTTTGTGGTTTTGAAAACTATGACACACAACTGTTTTGTTTTCTAACAAAGGACTCTAGCGGGCAACTGTAGAAATAACACTAATAATATTTTTCGAGATGTTCTTAATAACTAAGTTACCAAAACTGCCCCGAATTTCCCGAACATCTCCAGAAATCATTATCTTCTTTTTCCCATAATATCTGTCCTCAACGAACTGACACAGATGGGTATTAAGTAGTTGTTTGTAAGAGATGTTGTTTTGTTGTATTTTGAAGTTCTAAAAATGTACTGTTGAATTTAACAAGAACTTCCAAGGGATTTTATAGAAACTCGCCTATGACAAAATTTAATAAAAAAAAGTTAAGTCTTCATGATTATTGCATACTTTTATATCTATCTAGATTTGAATTTACTGCAACTAAGCAATAGATCCGGCCCCTCAAAATAGTCATTCTGGAAAATACACTTCAATTCTGCAGTTGGATTGTTTAGCAAATAAAATGAAGTTTTTTTTACTTAATTGAAAGAGCGAAATATTTTTGCACCAAACATTATGAAACTTAAGATTATGATGTAAAACTATAAAAAAAATATGAAAGTTTGCATTTTTATGTAAAATTTTATATCTACTTTACTGCCGGTGGACGCATAAATGTCCCATGTGCAAAAACAGACAATCGAGAAAATCGCGTCCAAAGTTCGAAAAAAGTAAATTGTCTCAACTATGAAGTATAAGTGCTGAATCGTGTTCTAACATTGACCGATTTTTAATTTGTGCACTATTTTTTGTTTCAGAGCGATTTTTCAGTTCCATAGGATTTCCAATGAAACGTGACGCTTACTTTTAAGAATGTTACAAATCGGCCATGCATTTTTTCAACAATTTTCGGAACAAACTACCTATTTTTATTTTCGCATATGATAGTACCCCACGATACATGGTCATGGGCTACAAAATCTCAATATTAACAAAAATGCACATGGGACAATTATGCTTCCACCGGCAGTTTAGGAAATGTATAAAATATAATCTTCTATTGAAGTGCACATATGGTTTTGTTGAAGAAAATATATAGTGCTTCAGGATTCTTGGGGGGCCCCCTTAACCGGGGGGCCCGGGGCACTTGCCCCCATTGCCCCCCCTTAAATCCGGGCCTGTGTGTTGCTATTGGGGTGTCCACATACAAATGGACCCAATGAGTTTTGAAGTATGGGTCGCAAAATCTATAAATCTTAGGATATTTTTTATTGTGGCGAATGCTCGCGGAATATAATCTACGCTACTCTTAGAGCCTCAGTGCAATTCTGATAATTAGAAAATTCACTTGGTGATCTAGATCATCCAAACTATTCTGGATTAGGACCTTCAAACTTTACAAGCTCTACTCTTGTATCTCTTTAGAAATTCCTCTAAGACTTTTGCCAAAAACTCCTCAAAGAAACTCTCTAGGTATTCCATCAGATTTTTTCCAGAAATTCCTCCAAGACATCCTCTAGGAACTTCTCTAAGAATCCCTCTAGGAATTTTTCTGAAATTCCTTGAAGAGCTGCTCCAAAAACTAGTAGGAAATCCTCCAGAAATTCTCCCAAAAATCTAAAGAAATTCCTTCAGGAATTCGTGAAGAATTTTGGTAAGGAAATCCTCCGGGAACTTTTCAGCAATTTTCCTAAGAATCCCCCAGGAATTCCCCCAGGGATTTATGAGTGTTTTTTTTTTTCATGAATTCCTCCAGAAACTCCCCCATAACTACCTCTAAGATTCTTCAGGAAACCTTTACAAATTCCTCAAGAAAATACACCTGGAATTACTCTAGAATTCGTCCGAGAATTCCTTCAGGAATTTCCTTTTAAATTCCTCCAAAAGTTTCTATAGGAATTACTCCAAAAGTTCTTCCGAAATTACTCCAAGGACTCCTTCAGGAATTGTTTAATAAGTTCTTCTTGGAATTCCACCAGGAAATCTTCCAGAAATTCCCCCATAAATTGCTCTGGAAATTACTTTGGGAACGCCTCCAGAAATTCATCCAGGAATTACTCTTATAATATATTCAGGAATTCCTTCAAGAATTCCTCCAGGAGTTCCATCAAGACATTAACCTAGAATTCTTCCAAGAAGCCTTCTAGGAATTCCTCCAAAACTTCCTACAAAAATTTCCCAAAGAATTTCACCAGGGGTCCCTCTAAGACTTCTGCCAAGAATTCCTACAGGAATTTCGCCAGAAATACCTGCAGGATTTTGTTCAAGAAATTCCTTCAAGAATTCATCCGAAAACTCCCCCAGAAATCCCTTCATGACTACCTCCAAGATTCTTCAGGAAACCTCCAGAGATTTCTCAAGAAAATATTCCTGGGACAACTCCAGCAATTCCTCCAATAATGCATCAGGCATTTCTTCAGGAACTGCTCTGCGACATTTTCCAAGAATTCCCCCAAAAATTCTCCAACAAATTATCCTCCAAGAATTAAGTTAAAAACACCTAAAAGAATCCAACCAAAAATTTCTCCAAGAATTCTTCCAAAAAGTTCTTTAAAAGTTCCTTGAAGAGTTTTCCAATAATTTCTCCAGACATTCCTTTAAAACTTCTGCTCAGAATTCCTTCAATAATCCGTCCAGGAATTTCTCCAGAAATTCTTTCAAGAATTCCGACAGGAACTTGAATTGTAATTTCTTCAATACTTCTTCCAATACTTCTGTCAAAAATTCATCCATGGCTAGGGATTCCTTTATGAATTCCTCTAGAGATACCTCCTATAATTCTTCCAGGAAATCCTTTGGAAATTCCTCTGACATGCCTACAGGTCAAAGGTCAAAAGGTCGAAGGTCATAAGGTCGAAAGTCGAAAGGTCGAAAGTCAAAAGGTCGAAGGGTCAAAAGGTCGAAAGGTCAAAATAAAAAAAATAACTAGGTCGAAAGGTCAAAATGACAAGCGGTCAAAAGGTCGAAAGGTCTAAATAAAAAAATAACTAGGACAAAAGGTCGAAAGGTCAAAATAAAAAAATAACAAGGCCAAATGTCGAGAGGAAGAAGGTTGGAAAGTCAAAGGCTCGAAGGCTGTAGTTAGTAATGAAACTGAAAGGCCAGGATTCGTTAGGTACGAAAAGTGGATTTCAAATTCATTCAAGTACCTGCAGCGCGATGATTTACGCCATAAATATTTTTTGCATTGCGACCTTTTGTCCTAGTTTATATTTTTCAATTTCGACCTTTCGACCTTTTGACCCTTCGACCTTTTGACCGTCGACTTTTTGACCTTCGACCTTTTGTCCTACAACCCTACAGGTATGTCCCCGTGGAATTTCTTTAAAATGTCTACGGTAAATCCCTCTAGAATACCTCCAAAACTTCTTTCAAGAATTCCACCAAGAATTTCTCTAGGAATTTCTCCAGGAATTTCTTGAAGAATTCTTTCAGAAGTTCCTCCATGAATTCCCACAAGAATACTTCCAAAAACTTCTCCATGAATTTCTTGAATAAATTAAAAAAAACCTGGAGAAATTCCTGGAGTACTTTCTGGAACAATTCATGAAGTAATTTGTGTATCATTTTTTTAATTTTCTTGGGGAATTGTTTGAAGAATTCCTGAAGTATTTCCAAAAACAGTTCTTGCAGCAATTCCTGGAAGATTTTCTGGAATAACTCTAAGAAGAATTCCTGGAAAAATTCCTGCAGCATTACTGGGAGAAACTTCTGGAGTATTTCCTAGAGAAATTCGTAGAATAATTCTTGAAGAAATTCCTGTTGTAGTTCCTACAGCAATTCCTGTAGGAGTTTCTGCAGCTTTTCCTGTAGGAATTCCTGGGAATAATTCCTGGAGGAATTACTGGAATATTACTTGTAGGAATTCTTGGAGATTTCCCGGAACAATTCTTAAAGGAATTCCTGGAGAAATCCCTGGATACCTTGAAGAATGACTGATAGAGTTCCTGGAAGAATTTCAGGAGGAATCCCTGTGAGGAATTATTGGAAGAACCCCCGTTGGAATTGCTGGAGGAATGAACTTGTGGAGAAATTCCTGGAAAAACCCCTACCTAGAAGAATTTCTAGAGGACATGTGGTCGAATTTCTGAAGGAATCCCTTGATGTATTCCTAGATGAATTAGCAGTCATTCCTGGAGAAAGTCCTGGGGTATTCCTGGAGGAAGTCCTGTAGGAATTTCTGGAGAAATTACCAGGGAAAATCATCTGGCGAAATTCCTGGAGTTATCCTTGGAAGAATTTCTGGAGGAAACTCTGGAGAATCCCCTGGAGGAATGTTTGGAAGAATCCCTTCCGGAATGCCTGAAGAAATCTTTGGATTAGTTGTTGCAGGAAATCCTGAATAAATTCCTGAAGGAGCTGTAGAGGAATTTCTGGAGGAATACCTGAATGATTTCCTTGAAGAGTCCAGAAATCCATGGAATTAAGGAAGCCCTGGGGTATTCCTAACGGAATTCCTGGAGGAATTTCTAGAGAAATCGCTGGAGGAATTCTTAGGAAAATTCATGGAGAAATCCCTGGAAAACTTCCTAGAGGAATCCCATGAGAAATTTCTAGAGGAACTTTTGGGAAATTCAACTGAAGGAGTTTCCAGGGAACTCGTGGAGGAATTCTTTGGGTATTCCCGAGGAATCCTCAGGGTACTTCCGTGGAATCCTCGAGGAACTCCCTGAGGAATTCCTGAAGAACTTCTGCAGGATTTTTCGAAGGGTTCTTGAAGAAATTCCTGAGGAACTCCTGGAGGAATTAGGTAATTTCTTCTGAAGAAATTACCGAGAAACAGCCGGGAAACTCGTGAAAGATTTCAGGGGAAGTCCCGGAAGCATTTCCTAGGAACTCCTAGAGGTGTTCTCGGAGAACATCACTATGAATTTCCGAGGGACTCCTGGAGGAATTTCCGAAGAATGCCTGGAGGAATTCTTGGGTAATTTCTGACAATTCAGAATACCATAAACATCATTTGTATGTCAGTGGATCCACAAATAACACAAAGAGATACTCGAAATAATATGAGATACAGCAGAAATAATCATGAAAAAATCACTTCGAAAATGTAAAGAGATACAAGAGTAGAGCTTGTAAAGCTTGAAGGTCTTAATTCCAGAATAATTTGCACTCTGAAACTCTATGAGTAGCGTAGATTGCATTCCGCGAGCATTCGCTACAATAAGGGAACGTCCATAAATTACGTCACGTAAAAATTGTCCATTTTCAAACCCCCCTCCCTCCTATGTCACACTTTTTGTATGAGAACTCTGAAATTTTTGTATGGATCGTCACACTTTGCTGAACCACCCTCCTCCCCCTTTTTTTTTTCCTCCCCTGTTGGAGAATTTAAGCCACTGCGTCCAATAAGCTGAACTTTTGTGGCATAACCCTCCTCCCCCTAAAAGCGTGACGTAATTTATGGACGTTCCCTAAAAATACCCTAAGATTATAGATTTTGCGACCCATATTTCAAAATGCATTGGGTCCATTTGTATGCCAGTGGACACCCTAATAACAACACATAAAGATACCCGTAATATTATGAGGTGCAACAGACAGCATCATGAAGGAAGAGTGAAGAGAAACTAGAGTAGATATTGTAAGTAGACCTTGAAGGTCCAGAAAAAACTCCAGAGTAGTTTGAAAAGCCTAGAATATCCCATGAATGACTACATTCCACGAATATTTTTTACAATTAAAGTACACCAAAACCTCCATTTAGGTAACGAGTCAGGACTGCCTAAATAGAATTATTACCTAAATGGATTCATTACCTAATTGAATTCAGTTTATTACCTGATTATTATATTATTTAAGAAGAACAAGTGACCTGGAGATTTAAAGAGAGCCAATCGAGATTTCAGAGGGAATTCATGGGAATTTCAGGTTGGGATGAGGGGTGCCACAAACGTTGCATGGGGGGGGGGGAGGGGCTTCAGCTGTATTTTTGGGGAGTTTGGAAGAGTCTCAGTTGCGTTACATGGGATCCGATGGGGTTTTAGAAGACATTTCAAAAAGCTTCGCCTGCACCAAATTCATCTGGCATCCCTGCTCAGGCATTACGTAGGCGATTTCGGTGGTTTCTGAGGGTCTCAGGTGCGTTACATGGAATCCGAGGGGGTTTTAGGGGGATTTTAAAGGCATTTCAGACAGCTTTAAATGATTTTTAGCGAGTTTCAGAGGCGTTGCGTAGGCGTTTTTGGAGGTTTTTGGAGGATTCTTAGGGTCTCAGGTGCGTCACATCGGGTCCAAGGGGGTTTTAGGGGGATTTCGAAGGCATTTCAGAAAGCTCCAGAGGATTTTTATCGAGTTTCAGAGGCGTTACTCAGGCATTACAAAGGCGTTTTTGGGTGTTTCTATGGGTCTCAGGTGTGTTAAATGGGGTTCGAGGGGATTTCGAGGGCATTTTAGGAAGCTTCACATGGTTTTGATGGGATTTTGAGGCATCACATAGGTATTTTAGGGGGTTTTGGAGGATCTCAAGAGTGTTACAGTTGATTTCGAGGGGGGTTAAGGAGCTTTCAGTTTCTGAAAATACAGTTTGGACCACAGCTCTAAAGTAAGCTTCGGAGAGCTTCTAGCGGCGTTTTAAAGCGTTTCTAGAACGATTCAGGTGTCTCAAGAAAGTTCTTAAGAAACCTTAAACAGTTCCAAACCAACCCCATCACCCTTTATTGCTCCCCCCTGAGCATGCCCTGAACTCCCCTTAACTCCATTTGCAACTTAATTCCCTTAAACCAACCTATTCCCTAATCTAAAACACTCCAACTGCTCTGAACTACAAATCCTAAGACACATTAAAACGTCCTGAATTGCAATATATTGAAACGTATAGGCAGACACATCCATCCTGATTCCCCCTGGAATACTCTAAACTTCGTGTTAGACAAGGTACTTAGAAATCGGCCACTCACAAACTTGCAAAATTTCCTGAAATTGCACATTATTTCTTCTTCAAAATCGATCTTTGAACGATGATTTTTCTTCATTTTTAACTTAAGGGCAAAGTCTTCGGTATACCAATCCGTGTGGTCAATTAATGATTTTTAATGAAACTCAACGTACATATGTACAGATGGAAATATTATTAGTAAAATTGCGAAAAAATCCACAGCTCAGGTGAGATTTGAACTCACGACCCTTATACGCTAGACAAGTGCTTTTCCAACTAAGCTACCGAGCCAATTAATGACACGGCATTTTGGTTGGTACAAGGTAATTCCAATCTCATCGATCATGCTTCATCTTTCCCTTAAATTTCACCGCAAATATATCCATCTCTTATGTACACATGCATGAAGAGCGATGCGATTTATTTACTGTTGAAACTGTTTGCCTAACTTTCAGGCGTCTCTTCATCACCGACTGTGGTGAGGAAGAACAATTGAAACCTGGTAGGCGACCAACGTGTCGTTCGCACTCTTTCATATACGACAGATTACTACAGAAGAGGTAGAAGCTCGAATATGACTTAAGGGCAAAGTCTTCGGTATACCAATCCGTGTGGTCAATTAATGATTTTTAATGAAACTCAACGTACATATGTACAGATGGAAATATTATTAGTAAAATTGCGAAAAAATCCACAGCTCAGGTGAGATTTGAACTCACGACCCTTATACGCTAGACAAGTGCTTTTCCAACTAAGCTACCGAGCCAATTAATGACACGGCATTTTGGTTGGTACAAGGTAATTCCAATCTCATCGATCATGCTTCATCTTTCCCTTAAATTTCACCGCAAATATATCCATCTCTTATGTACACATGCATGAAGAGCGATGCGATTTATTTACTGTTGAAACTGTTTGCCTAACTTTCAGGCGTCTCTTCATCACCGACTGTGGTGAGGAAGAACAATTGAAACCTGGTAGGCGACCAACGTGTCGTTCGCACTCTTTCATATACGACAGATTACTACAGAAGAGGTAGAAGCTCGAATATGACTTAAGGGCAAAGTCTTCGGTATACCAATCCGTGTGGTCAATTAATGATTTTTAATGAAACTCAACGTACATATGTACAGATGGAAATATTATTAGTAAAATTGCGAAAAAATCCACAGCTCAGGTGAGATTTGAACTCACGACCCTTATACGCTAGACAAGTGCTTTTCCAACTAAGCTACCGAGCCAATTAATGACACGGCATTTTGGTTGGTACAAGGTAATTCCAATCTCATCGATCATGCTTCATCTTTCCCTTAAATTTCACCGCAAATATATCCATCTCTTATAGCACTTGTCTAGCGTATAAGGGTCGTGAGTTCAAATCTCACCTGAGCTGTGGATTTTTTCGCAATTTTACTAATAATATTTCCATCTGTACATATGTACGTTGAGTTTCATTAAAATTCATTTTTAAGTTTTTCGATTCAATACCTTTCATAGTCAGCCAACTGTAACCAGTCTGCGCTGAGAAATGAATGCAGCAATAATAACATTCACATCCATAATATTTATAGAATATTAATGACCAAATAAAAAAGGTGACACTTGATTCCCATTCTTTCCATTCCATTTGTTGTCAAGTCGCAAGCTGGATTTCCATACCGTTTACTTTGTAAGGCTACCATCACCTTATTGGATTCTCCTTCCTTTGCACCGTCTGTTTCTCTGGCTTGGCTTGCATCGCGTCAAGCAGCAGACGTTATACGATCATTAATGGGATAATAGAGGGACATTAAAATGACATCAAAATGAGTGGAATAGAACAAAAAAAAAGCCAACACAATGGGACAGTGAAAGAAATCAAAAGTGTCGCTTTCACCGGGGCCACGTTACGGGCATGGCATTTCCCCTCTTCGACTGACCCCGGTGGGTAACCATCTGGACAGAAGACGACTCCCACAATAAGGTTGGGTCACACATTCTTACAAGTTATTCTGTAGTTGTTTGAAGAATTCAAGTCCAAGGAGTTTGTTATGAACTCGATGGAGCAGCAGCAGCGTCAGCGTGTTGGTCAAACAATCCAAGTGGCTCACAAGAATGCCATTCTTACCTTTGTAAATAGGAAAACAGTCCCTTGCTCCCCGGTCTGCTTTGAATGGTGTATGAACCAGAGAAAGGAGCTTTGATTGATGGTCATTTGCAGGGGTGTGACCCCCTCTCGGTGTGGCACCATTTTCCATCTTCCGGAACAGCATGGTCAAATAATAATAAATACTCTCGAAACATATAGGGAGGAAGAATAGCGGAAGGCTCGTTAAACAAAAAGTCTTAGACGTAGAGTAGCAGCTTGTATGGTGTTTTGTGATGAAGTATAGTGATAAAAAATGTAAGTTAGCTTGTTTGGTGTTTCTTGAAGGGTCACACTGAAGAAGAAGGTAATAAAATATGAGAGATTCGGACAAAAAAGTGGAAGCGAAATATTTATTCAGGAGGCTCACTGTTACGACGTTTATGGAGTAAACAAACGAAAGTGTTAGCAAATTGTTCAATATTATGTTTATGGAATGATAGACGTTTTCGTAAATATTGTGTAGTACTGCTGCACAGGTCCGTGCACAGAAATGGCGTCAAGGGCGGGATTTTTCCTAATTTCGGCAAAGGGCGGAGGGTCGCCTATAGTGTATGTAACATCCGTAATGGGAAGGGGGGTTGACCCCAATTGTGCAAGGGCTTGCTGCTGTGTTGCATCTGACGTAGCTTTTATAGGCACTCTAAAATACTCAGCTCGAAACTGATTCCATCCAGCTTCGGTTACGTGTCACATTGATTCTCACATTTTTGTTTTAATTGCGTATGTTACGCAATCCAACATAACAGGCTTGTTGCTTAGCAGTGCCGTGACAGATCTCCGTATATTTCCGACTTTTGCTTTGTAGGATGCTCTGCATCTGCATTCACCGTCACTGGCGACCTCAAGTGTTTGCATATCCTCCTGGAGCATGATGTAGATATCATACAACTAGAATACCACTAGTTTGCCTTGTTCCGCCGTACGCTTTAATCGGAACCTCGCTTGATCGTGAATACCCACTTGTTGCGAATTGTCTTACGTGCTTCAGAAAGATCGGTCAATGTCCATTAGTATGGGACACGCTTGTATGGAAAAAATAAATCCTCGCTCCAGTCGACTTTTTAGATCCCATTTAGGTCCCATATGAACTGTACAAAATTTCAGCGAAATCGGTGAAACTATAAATTAGCGCATGCGGTTCAAAGTTTGCATAGGATTTACTATGGTAAAAGTTACACTTTCATACAAAAAATCCCAGAGGTCGCCCTTTGTCTCCTTAATTCAAATCGATCAACGCTTCTTGTAGGAAAATTATTTATGAAACTTTCCTTCGAAGACCGCATGTAATTGGAAATTGTTTAATTGGATGCTTGTAGAGAAAGTTATTTATTCATTACCGATTGGTGATCCAACGAACGGCTTTTTGTTTTGTTTTATGAGCAGCACTGCTGCCGCCGTTGTTGCATGGGGTGGCGGGAGGTATCACCACCCCCAGAAACAGCAACAACCAAGGCAGCAGCTACAGTGCTGCTAATAAAACAAAACAAAAAGCCGTTCGTTGGATCACCAATCGGTAATAAATCAATAACTTTTTCCACAAGCATCCAATTGTTTTGCGGTCTTCGAAGGAATGTTTCATAAATGATTTTCCTACAAGAAGCGTTGATCAATTTGAATTAAGGAGACAAAGGGCGACCTCTGGGATTTTTTGTTTGAAAGTGTAACTTTTCCCATAGTAAATCCTATGCAAACTTCGAACCGCATGCGCTAAATTATAGTTTCACCGATTGCGCTGAAATTTTGTACAGTTCATGTGGGACCTAAATGGAATCGAAAAAGTCGACTGGAGCGAGAATTTGATGTTTGTCCCATACTAATGTCCATGTTCTATTCTCGAAATTATCACTACTACTACTCGTTTCAGTCCTGGGCACTCACGGTGGAGCAGAGGGCCAAATTGGAAGATTTCCATCCTGGGCGATTGCCAGCCATCGCCTTGGCCTGTGGCCAAGTCAAATTTCTGTCGACTTACTTGATTTCGTTGTTGAGGCTGCGCCGCCATGACCCTCTCAGTCTACCTCTGCTGCGATGTCCTGCTGGGTTCCAGTCTAACGCTTTTTTTGCAGATTTCGTGTGGCCGACCCACCTCTACTTTCGCTCCCGAATTTCTGTCACTATCGGCTTTTGATGACATCGACGATGGAGCTCCACGATGGAGATCCAATTGTGAGGCTACCATGCACGAATTATATTCCGCAGGCATCTATTGATGAAGACCTGCATTCGTTGCGTGTTCTCCACTAATGCATACCAGGTTTCACTGGCATATAGCAGCACAGATTTCACGTTCGAGTTAAACATTCAGATTTTGGTGCGTCGACTGATCTGGTTGTTTTTCCATAGATTTCTGAAACTCGCAAAAGCAACCCTCGTCTTCTTGATCCGTGCACCTATGTCGATCTTGGTGCCGCCATCGGCCGCCATTTGGCTACCAAGATAATGGAAGCTTTCAACATTCTCCACTGATTGCCCAGCTACCGTAAAGCTGGAAGGATTGACCGTGTTTAAAGGGCGAACACGATGAAATTGCCACACAGAAAATATCGTATAACTTTTGATTGCGTTCGTCATAATAGCTAATTTTTTGACCATGAATAGTATATTATGTGTAGCTAATACCAAAAAAAATCATTAAAATCGGTTGAGTATTGGCGTATATATTGTCGATATCATAAAATAAGATTTAAGAAAATTTGTGAACCCATTTCAAAAAATTACTTAGGCTATAACTTTTTTGTTACCTCGTCAAAACGTTTGAAAATTTCACTCGATAATCTTAACATAGTATAAATTAAGTGGTAAAAATTTGATCGAAATCGGTTCAGTGCTTTTTCTAGTAAATATCCAAAGCTCAAATCGCTTCAAGGTAAATTTTAGGTACCGTAAAATGGGGTAACTTTGATAGTTTTTCAGCGAATTTTCTCAAGATTTTTAAATGTAACAGTATTTCCCCGAGTTTTATATTTTTAAAACAAGTACTGGGGTATCAGTTATCAATTGCAATTAAAAGATTCGATAATCTGAAATATTTTGGATAACTTTTAGTTTTTTAAATAACCGAAAATCAGTTTTCCATTTTGGGGTTACTTTGATAATGCCCTAAAAACACATCAAATCTAAAAAAATAATCACAGATTGAAATCTTAGGAGTATGAACATGATGAGAGAAGGCTTGTGGAATATATTAGATAGAATTTTGATATCAAAACATTAATTTTTACTAAATTTTACATATAAAAATGAATTTGTGGAGTATTGAGTGCAAAACACAATAAATTTAGCTATCAAAAATCATTATCTTTATAATAATAAATGCTTAACGGTACATCAACATATGATTATATGCTATTCATGGTTAGTTTTCTTTTTTTTGGGTAGTTTTTTTAATGATGATTAACCTGGGCTTGTTAGGGGAATATCTGTAAATAAAAAGAAAATCGCGTTAACCCTTCAGGACGCGCGTTGTTGTAAAAAGTACAACACTACCGAAAAACCACGCTCGTCGTATACAGCGCCAGCGCGGTGCAGTTTCGATTGCTTGATGGCGCGCGTCCTGAAAGGTTAAGTACTGTTCCTTTGAATTCCAGACGACCTTACAGTTGAGGTCGAAATACGTATCTGTCAAAGGATACAAATTCTTAGTGGAATTCAAAGGAACAGTGCTTAACGCGATTTTCTTTTTATTTAGTTTTTTAATGTGTTATTAACAAATTTTGAACAACACATACTTATCTACATGAGTTTACAAGAGCATTGCATACTTTTAGGCGTTTATCAATGTATGGAGATTAATATCCCAATTTACAAAATTGCTTCCATTTCGTAAAAACACACTTCATTAAGAGATTTAAGGCCAGATTTGGAATCTACTATGATGAATCTATCGAGTATAAGAGTCCATTCATTGAAAAAATAGTTTTAACGAAGTCGTATAGCAGTTTGTTTGAAGGGGTTGATAAATAACAAAAATATCAAAAAAAAATATATTTTTTGCCTAAAAAGTTGTATATAAACTAGATGAAAATCATTCACTTTCTTAACGATTTGAATGTACTTTATTTAATTTTTCTTGTTAGTTTATGTGAAAACGAACAATTGGGAATGACTATGGTGGATAACAAACGACGATCTGGATTTCGTTCACTGGTGTCTATCGTTTGGCTGAAGCAACGCTGAAGAGCAGTGGTGTAGCGATCCTTTGCAAGTACTGGTAATAGTCGTAATGAGGAAGGATGAGCAAACCTAAGTGGAGAAAATTACCTATCGCATCGATTCAAACATTTTCCAAATCCCTTGGGTTTCGGGTTTGTTAATGTTAACAAATCTCATCACTCTGGTAAGTCTGTTCCATTTCATACGTTTATTACCATGTGGGGCAAGTCATGAGTGGAACCAAACTCCTCATGGAATGGAAATAATTTACTACAGAAAAATGTTTCATCTAGATGTTAGCCACGCGTAAGGGCTTCTTGTGAAATGTAAAAAGTTTGTCTGAAAATAGTGGGAAAGTTTGTTTGGACTAAATCGTTACTAGATGCGTGGAGAAAGTCTCACAGCAAAATCAATCGTTTTCGGAATTGTTTCGCGTGAACAAGTGAAACATAGATGCGCGCGTGTGACATGTATTTTGGTTCCGGCTATGTGTTTGCGTCCTGTAACGGATATGTGTTTCGACCTCATCTCTGAGGTTTCTTGCGCTTGTCTCAAATAAACTGACCAGTCAGGTCAGGGTGCAGGGCGATGCGAACGATGTCATGGGATGAGGACACTTGGTTGGGATTGAGAAGAGCGATAATTAGCACGATTTTCTTTTTATAAATAAAAAAATATTTCGCGCTCGATCTGTTTTATTGTTTACTACTTATAAACGTTTTATTTCAAAAGCATTCAGGTAAATCTACAATTTCATATATAAGGATTCAGGTGAATCTATAATTTTCCTTTTCTATTTCAGATTTGAAATGAAATACCCAACAAGGAACCAAGCATCTATCAAAAATATGTTGTGCACCTGAACGTTGACCAAACGTTTCCTGTAAACTTCACCCTTCCACTAACACCCAAATTCCCGCGACGCCTAGGCCTGAAAGAATGTAGAGGTCTCTATTAGAGATGGTCGGGTTTCGGGTTTTCAGACCCGAAACCCGACCCGAACCCGAACCCGACGGGTACGGGTCGGGTTCGGGTTTGAAAATTTAAAAAAAAATCGGGTTCGGGTCGGGTCCGGGTTTCAAAAATTCCAAAACTTTCGGGTACGAGTCGGGTCGGGTTTGAATAACGTCGGGTTCAAGTTGGGTTTGGGTACCAGGGTAGATAATTTGGTACTCAAAAAATGCTTAATTTGTCATGCACGTTATATTTAGTAATTATTTTTGAACTCGGGTTTTGGTCGGGTTTCTTGAGAAATATTTTCTCGGGTTCGGGTCGGGTTCGGGTTTGACCGCCGAAAATTTTTCGGGTTCGGGTCGGGTCCGGGTTTGACGAATTTTTTTTTTCTCGGGTTCGGGTCGGGTACGGGTTTTGTAATTAAAAATTTTTCGGCTACGGGTCGGGTTCGGGTCTGTAAAATCTGAAACCCGACCATCTCTAGTCTCTATGTACTTTCATAGGTGTCCACCTAATCTTCCTTTCCCATCCCTCAGCTGTCGCAAGGACGTGGCCAGGACAGCACTCGACCATTCGAGGATTGCGTCAATCTTGTATAAGAGTCAGAGATTAGTCCCAAATCTTTGTGCTTTGCAGGCTCGGATTAAGGATTGTGGAGGCCCGGGGCCCAAGCGGATGTGGAGGCTCTTCGGAGAGATGTCCAAAAATGTTTTTCCTTATTTTCGAACAGTACTTGAGCAATATGAAAAATGAAGCTAATGTTAGCAACCAAAAAAGGTTTTTGTGGGGGGCCCTAAAATGTGGGGTCCCGGGGCCCGGGCCCCCCCGGCCCCCCCTTAGATGCGGCCCTGGTGCTTTGGTAACGGACAGGAAGGATGCAACCCTTATAACAGCGATCCAGGGCTGTACCACCTACGAATTTGTGCGACTTACTTAATGCTAATGCTAATGCTTATGCTAAAAAGTTGTATATAAACTAGATTTTAATGAAAATTCGTCTAAGATGAATTTTCATATGCATAGAATTGATTTACGTTTACCTTTTTCTTAACTGGTTGAAGGAATCATAGTTTTAAGATTAATTACACAATGCCTGCCGCACTATCAAAGTTACCCATATTATCAAAGATACCCCGTTTTACGGTACTTTTTGACCATTTTTAGTTCCGCGTGCACTATTTTGACTGTAAAACTGGTAACACTGTCCCGATTTTTATAAAACTTTGACAGTGTTGTGTTAAACTGTTTACATTGAAAATTTCAGCCATTTTTGTTGAGTACTTTCAAAGTAAGAGCAGTTTGAATTTCACTATACCAAAAACCATATCTGCTTTTTTTTTGTCTGTATTAACGAGATTTTTAGCCCTAGGCTAGTTCATCTCGGGAAAGCCCACATCTGCTTATTGTGACATAGTGCGACATATATGGCTATAACTTTTTTAACGGCATGATCAAATTGAATGAAATTTTGACAAACTACTTCTACATACATACTTCACGTACATAAAAATTTTCATTGAAATCGGTTCAGTATTTTTGGCGCCAGCGTTAAAACGGCAAAAAAGTGATATTTTCCAAAATGTTTGTTTGCACAAGATTCTCAAGTGGCAATTTCCTTGTTTCAACGATATCTCCGCCAAGACTCAACCGATTTTAATGAAAATTTTATGGTATTAGCTACACATAATATACAATTCATGGTAAAAAAATAGCTATTTTGGCGAACGCAATCAAAAGTTATACAATATTTTCTGTGTGGCAATTTCATCGTGTTCGCCCTTTACATCCATCGATTTGATCTTTTTGACGTTCATGGTATGACCCTTGCCGGGGCCCGTGGCGTAGTTGGTCACACGTTCGCTTCATATGCGGATGGTCATGGGTTTGATTCCCAGCCCCGGGACTTGCAATTTTTCGTCAGTTGCTCTTCCCCCGAGAGCGGCTGACATTGACCCTCTTCTGAGCCTACGGTTCAAACGGACCCGGATACCTGGACATCGGCGAACTGCAACTCATAATGGACCCCCAATCGGACTGGAAAAGGAACAACAGCACCCTATCCACATCCTCGTGCTCTTCATTCTACCATTAACAGAGTAGAACAGTGAAAGCAGCACGCAGGCAACCTGTTCAATATAGATGAATAGAATAGAGTACATCTAGGCGCTGTACAAAGTGCAGCTGTCAATTGTTATCGCTCACGTAGAGCCCAAGTGGACAATAGAGCTGTAAATTAGGTTAAGTGATTAAGAATAATGGTATGACCCTAGGTATGACCTGCCGCTGAGGAGCGATTGGCAAGATCATCGAGCTTGCTCTGCATATCAGAGCACCGTTGAGCTAGGAGAGCAACGTTATCAGCTAGTTCGAAGTCATTTAGGTGCTCCATGGTAATGGGGTGCCACAGCAATCCACGACTTGGTTCACGGTCAATCGCACCTACCAGGATCTCGTCGTTTACGATGAGGAACAGTAGCGGTGATAGTATACTTCATTGCCTCACTCCAGCAACGACCCGGATGGGATTGGACAAAACACCGTTGTGCAGTACTCTGCACGAATATGCCTCGTACTGTGCTTCAAAGATGCCGAAGATTTTCTCAGGGACACCATTGCGCCTGAGGGCTTCCCTCATGTTTCCGTAATTAGGATGGTTGAAAGCTTTTCACAATCAATGAACACCAGGTGGAGAGACTCTTGGAATTTATTGATTTGCTCCAGGATGATACGGAGCGTGACAATATGGTCCACACAGGATCGTCTGGCACGGAGTTCTGCTTGCTGCCGTTTGAGAGTTGCGAAATCTTCTCCAGTATCCGGTTAAGGATCACTTTGCAGAGGGATTTGAGAACGATACACAGTAAAATGATTCCCCGCCAATTATCGCATACAGTCAGGTCACCATTCTTAAATACCTTCACAAAGACGCCTTGCATCCAGTCGGCCGGAAATGTCGCGGTTTCCCATATGTTGCAGAATAATTGATGTTATAGTTGGGCGGATACTACGGGGTCAGCTTTGAGCATCTCAGCTGATATGCTGATCGACTCCTGGGGCTCTGTTTAATTTCTTGCTACGGATGGCTGTTTCTATCTCCTGCACTGATGGAGCTTCAGTATAGACACGGGTAATTCGTCGAACCCTTGGTGGACCATGCTGAGGTGTTGATGACATGGCCGACACTTGAAAAAGGTTTCCAAAGTGCTCGTACCAGCGTTTCAACTGGTCAGCCGGGTCGGTCAGTATCTGTTCAGATGTGGGTTTAACGTGCATCGTAGCATTCATCTTAGTCTAATCTAATCTAATCTAATCTAATCTAATACAGACGCAGCCAGTACGAGAAAGCATCCTGGAAAGGAATCGAGTTAGATTACGCCCAATTACTTTTCTTGTCATTATTGAGGCTTGCAGCATATCGAAGATATGACACAAGCATCAAAGCGGCCAGGCCTACTGCGTTGTATTTTACGCAAAGATGATTCTTCGAAGTACCTGGAGTTAAGACTTTTTTCTCTTTTGTCGAGGTACTTCTCGAATCTACAGGGGAGGATGGAAGCGTGGACATACCGTACCAAACGCTCCAGGTTTTGACGAATAGATTTGATGTATATATATGAGGGTGTATATATGTAGATTTGTATAAATGAATAATATTATAGTATTGGAAAGCTCTCACCGATTGTAGGGTTGTTCTTGTAGTCCAATATCGATCATCAGCTCCTGAATGCTTGGTGTTCATCTCGTGGGATCATGGCTGAAAAACCTGGTCTGCCTAAAATATATTATCGTGAATGGGTTCACAGGTAAAGGTTGAGATTGGTTTAATAAATGAGTAAAACTTTCGAAGGTGGAATGAATTTTAGTTAATAATCAATTGTAGAAGTATGTGATGTGTTGCGAGAACCTTTTGGTGGTGATCAAAGACATGAGCTTGTTTAATACCTTTTTATTTCTAAGATGAACCAGAAGACGCTTCGCTGTCCGACGAGTCCATAATGGCGTAAAGCTTGTTCGTTTCTTTTTTTAGTTCATTTTTATTGTGAAGCAAGCCTTCAAAATCTGCCCTCGATTTTCCCATAGAGACCAGATCTTTGTCCAGGGTTTGGTTCCAAGTGTCGCACGGACGGCATTTCCGTTTCGGACCCTCCAGGTGAAACTTATACGCGGCTTGTAGTAGATGGTTCCCTTGTCTTCTGGTAATGTGGCCCCAGTACGTGATTCGGCTGATTTTGATTTTTTTCACTATTGTACGGTTCTTCAGTAATTTTCTTGTTGACACCTTTGTAGCTCCTCCGCAGGCTTTGTACCATTCCTGGACCGTTTTTCTTTCGAAATGTCGCAATGATCTCCTATTCTGTGCCGTCATGGAAATTGCGTTGAGACCGAACATTACTGTTGGGACCACCACTGCTTGATATACCTTATGTCCTATTTCCCAAGGAACGTTATTTTTCCGGAGAAATGGGAGTACGGCTTTCGATACTTTGACACCTTGTAGACATCTCTGCTTTACTGTCACTGGACGACTAACCGTCGCCGTCATATAGGCTCCCAAGTATTTGAAGGAAGCTTTCGAGGTTAATTGGATCCCCCCTATACAGAAACTTTCTTCCACGCTTTTTTTTGTTGAGAGAGGGTCGCGGACTAGTAGCTCCGATTTGTCAGGGTGGATCAGCAATCCGACCTCCTCAAGCAGGCCTCTTAGTGTTCCCACGATTTTGTCTAGTTCTTGGACACTTTTGCATATGATCATAAGGTCATCTGCATATGCGAGGATTAAAGGGGTTTTTAGTCGGCTTCCTTGTTCGAGCTGCACTTCTGGATGTATTTCCTTCAACTTGCACAATACCCTATGGAGAACCAGTGTAAACAGTCTAGGTGATAGTGGGCATCCTTGTTTCACGCCTTTGCCCTTAGTCACCTTAGGAGTTCTTTGGCCTTGCCATTGTAGGCAAGATTTTTCATGAAGTCCCAGTCGTATGATTCTGTTTATCAAAAAGTTTGGAACTTGCAGATGTTGGAGTGCCTCTATAATAGAAGTGTGACTTACTGAGTCAAAGGCCTGCCTGATATCGAGCGCGAGAGCGTAAACTGTGACTCCATGGTTCCAGTATTCCTCTGTTACCCGTTTTGCTGTAATAATATGGTCTTCCACCGATCTGTTCGCTAGGAATGCTGCTTGATATGACGGTATTTCGCCTACAACTTCGTCCAGCTTCCTTAAAAGATATACCGCAATTATTTTGTAAACGACATTACAAAGAGTAATTTTACGGTAGTCTGTTATTACTTTCGGTGACGTCTTTTTTGGTATCGGTAATTGCACGGTGTTGGAAAACTCGGCTGGAGCAGAATTTTGCGACCAGACTTCTTCAATTAATAGTTGTAATTCTTCTATGAACTCCTCAGGTGCGTTCTTCAGAAGTTCCACGTTTATTCCGTCTGACCCTGGGCTCGTTCCGTTTTTGAATGCCTTCAAAATCTCCCTGATTTCACCCCTGGATGGTGCCGGAATTACGTCTCCAGATTCAGGGAGCAATTCGATATTCTGTCCCTCAACCACAGATTCGTATAGCGATTCTAGCCATTTGAACTGGGTAACTGAGCTATGTGGTGATCGTCTGCCTTTTTGTTTTTTCTGTTGTTTTAGAAATTCGAACGTCTTTCTCAGCCTCTGATACGGTTCTGTGTCATTAATATTTTTGAAAAAGTTGCGCCACGATTTCCAGACGTGTTCGCGTTTAGCTTGTTCGAATTCGCTTCTTGCTCTAGCCGCTTCGATGCGACATTGGTCGACATCGGAGAATCGTTTCTGACGGTTTAGTTTCCTCTGCAGCAATGAGTATGCCTTGCGAGTTTTTGGGGACATTGGTTCTTTTTTGTCGTTGGGGATTGTTTCCGCAGCCGCTTCCTTTATGATGGTCTTCATTTCGTCCCACTTCTGATCCATAGTCATCGATTTGTGAGGGATTCCGAGCTTTTCCCTTACTGACTGCTCGTAATCAGATTTGAATTTGTCGTTCACCAGAAGTTTTACATTCCATTGGAAGTTGGGAGGTTGCTGTATTTTTAATACATGTCGCTTATTCTGGGAGTAGGATACTTTTCGGACGATTGCCAGAATCAATTTATGATCCGACCGAAATCTTTTTGTCCAGAAGGCTTTGATGCTTTTCTCCTTAATGCGTATTTGATTTTGTATTGGGAGTAAGATGTGGTCTGTTTGGGATGATATTTTTCTGTTTGACCATGTCTCGATTACTGATCGCGATCTTGCAAAGCTACTCGATACTGCCAAGTTGAATTGTAGTGCTAGTTGAAGAAGAAACAGTCCGTTTTCATTGCTTTCTTTATGTAAGAGATGCTTTCCCAGCAGGTGTTGCACATCTTCCGTGATGTCGTTGTATCCAATATGGCCATTGAAGTCTCCCAGAATTAAGTAGCAGTCTTCCGGAGGGATTTTTAACAGAACATTTGAGAGTTCTGCAAACGTTTCCGGCATTCGGCTATCCGAGGGAACATGGACGACTATTATCTTCAAGCCAATCTCGCCTTTTTCTACCCATGCGGTACAGATGTTCTCGGAGATACCATTGAAGTTCTTCACGTTTATGGCAGGGCTCTTCCTGACTAATATCCCGACTCCACGATGACTTGATTTGTGTCCACAAGGACTGCAGAGCCACTTATAGTTTTTCGTTTCCATAAGCTCCCATGCCACTCGCGTTTCTTGGATCCCACATATGTCTACTTCTTCCTCGATAAGTTCCAAATCAATGTCGTCCCTTTTACGCCTAGTTGAACAACCACAGCAATTTATAGTTGCAACCTTCAGATCCTTTGGTTGAGCCTTTCTTTTTCGTACAATGCTATCGCAATGTTCGGTTGAGACCGTTATTCGTTCCTCTTCCTTTCCCGAAATGCTATCACCGTCCATTTCGTCACACTCTATTCCATTGTAGAAATCTTTGGTGGTATCTGATTGTTCTATAGGTTCCCACGTATCGTCCGTCACTCTAGGACTGTTTGGTTTACGACCTCGGGTTTTGATGTCTACCGAAGCCTTTTCTTTCGCGGTTTCTGTGGGTTCGTCTATTTCTACTACCTCAAGGATGCTTTCATAGTGTTCTTCTCCCATATAAAGGATGAGAACTTCTTGTTCACCAGTGCCTTTAAAAACGATGGGTTCGAAGCTACCACTAAACACCTTGATTGAAACTTCGAGCATGTCCCGGATTGCCGCGATTGTTTCCCCCTCTTTTCCGGTTTTGAAAACGTACATGTCGTGGTTTTCCAATTTGGAGAATCGGTTTTCTTCAGTTGTAGGCCGTCCCTGACTTTTCGCCGTTGAGTTTTGATTTCTTTCCCTGCTCGCATTAACTATTCCCTCGTTTATTTGACTCATAATCAAAACTGCTTCTTGGTGGGTTTCGTGAGAGAAGTGTAAATCTGTAAGTTTTAATTGTAAAACTTGTTTTTCACTTGTTTTTTTTTGACTTAATTAATTTGTATGCATAATTGTTGGTTTACTTACCCGTCAATTGATGAACGATAGCCGAATAGACACAGTTAGTACCCATCGGAATGGGAAGAGTTTTTACCAAATATCTTTTACTCACGTTCGACAAGTTTTCTAGGTCAGCTATTGATATGAGGTAGTGATTGAGTAACCTGGGCAGAGTAAAAATTTCGTTCATATGCTTGTATTAGATTGACAGATCGACAGAGGGGCCTCCACCTTACCTGAGACCTTCACATCCAAGTTGCTCCCTGACTGAGTTATTCAAGATATGAAGTTGCATATCTTAGAGTACATATCAGTAATTGCATTGCTGCTTCATGATTGATCCGAATCATGTACAGTTCCGCGTTAAGTCAGATTGGAAACGAAAACAACGTCTTCCATTACAATCCTGCTGTGTTTGGACAAGCTTTCACTAGGTGGCGGTAATGAGCAAACGTCAAACACAATGTAAGCACCTAACTCATCTGAATACTCAGCTAAGGCACTCCCGCAAATCTCAATAACGAGATCTATCAACTCATCTACCCCCGGACGTACCCCACACGATCGCGCAATACTAGGGTAAAAGCTCCCTTAGTGGGGGTAGTACCAATAGTGGTGGTAGTGCCAATTTAGTACTATTTCGACCAGAAAGCTTGCAAATGACGTTTTTAATAGACGCATCATACCTCATTTAAAACATTAATCCAGTTTAGTGTTCAGGATTTGTCGAAAAACCTATTTTAAACAGTCATTTTTCTTAATTTTGTTGGTCCTTTGCACCTGTAGTGGTGAAAGTGTTCCTATAGTGGTGGGTCCCATAAGAATTCAATAGGATGCGCTACTATAGGAACCAATGTTAAATTTTACCTCCATAACAGGAGCCGTGTACCTATAGTTGGTGCAAATGATTTATTAACAAAAACTGAAATAAGCAATAGCAATTTTTTTTAGCAAATTTAAGTGAAAAACTACCGATTTACGTTTTTTTTTTTATTCTTCAATCACTTAACCTAATTTACAGCTCTATTGTCCACTTGGGCACTGCGTGAGCGATTCCAATTGGAAGCTGTACATACACTTTGTACAGCGCCTAAATGTATTCTATTTCTAATTGTACTACATGGAACTGGTTGCGTTGCGCTGCTTTCACTCTCTACCCTATCATGGTAGAATGATGAGCACGAGGATGTTGATGTGTGGCTGTTGGTTTTTCTGTTTCCAGTCCGACTGAGGGTCCATTATGGGTTGCCGTTCGCCGATGTCCAAATATCCGGGTTCATTTGAGCCATGGGCTCAGAAGAGGGTCAGTGTCAGCTGCTCCCAGGGGGAAAGAGCAACTGACGAAAGTGCCGGGGCTGGGTTCGAACCCATGACCATCTGCTTACGAAGAACCGATTTACGTTATCAGACTTCTTATTTTGTGGTATTATTAATTTCATTCACTTATTTAACTACAAGGAACTACTAATAGCACCACTATTGGTACATTTACCCTATAGAAACTGCAAACCATTGCTCGTTACTTCTCCTGGGAGGCAAACAATCGATCATCCGTGTTTAATGATCGCTTTTAATTTGAAGTTATAGAGGCAATACGGTTAATATGTATAAGAATATGAAATTTATGAGTGTGAAACTTATTCTAGCATGTGTTTTTCCAAGGACAGCTTGGTGTGTGGCCTCAGTCATGGTGGAATTCAAGAGAGGTAAATACCCCGATAATAAAATTTTTGGTTTACGTACTGCGGATTGTATTGATGTTGTGTGATTGGTTTCCCAAGATGTTTCTGTGGTACAGAGACGGATGGGGTATTATTGGGTCCCTTAGACTCGAATATACCCTCTTGCTGATTGGACGGTGCCTCTTCATTGTAGCCTGCTGCTTTACCGATTATTTGATGTGATTGCTGTTTTGTATTGGGAAGTGTTGTTGATTTCGTCTGAGGGTCGCTGATCATCTCATCTCGTCGTCTTTGGTCGCCTTTGCCTATTGCTGCTGCTTCATCGTTGATCTCAATAACTTTGGTAACGCTGTCGTAGTGGTTTATGCCATTATAGAAGATGTTGACTGTTTCAGATGTTCTCCCTTCAAACTCTAGAGGTTCGGTATACTTTGAAAACACACGGATTGTGCAGCCTAGCATGTCTCGAACTGCATTCAATACCTCGGAACCTCCCCATTCTCCATTCCTGCGCAGAAGCTGGAGATGTTCTTCCACTATATAGCTTTGCTGCTCTTCGTTAGTCGGCCATGTTATTCCTCGGGCTGCTACTGCTTCCGTTAGAATATGATATCGATAAAGGTCTTCGTTCGCCCTCAAGTGTCTGACGGTTTCCTGCCTTAGGAGTCGCACTGCGTCTTGATGGGCTTTTTGGAAGTGGTCCAGTTCTGTGGGGTGTTTACATTGGCTGTTAAATCGCCTTCTTTTTGCCTTTCTCGTACAGCAAAGTGTAGTGAAAGGCTATAAGTCCTTTTGTGTGTCTTATAAGGTACAGACTTAGGGAAGTACTTACTCGTCAGTTGGTGTACGATTGATGAAAAAAGGCAGTTCCCGTCTGGTGGGATGGGTTCTATGGTCAGGTGGAACTTTGAGTTGACTATCATCGCTCTTTCCTATCCAGACTCGATGACTATGAAAAAATGTAAGTTCCCTAATCCAAGTTTTGTTAGTTTTACTTGTGCTATAGACGAACAGATATTACGTTATGCAAAATTAATTAAAAAGAAAAACTCTTTGCTTAGTTAATTGACTTTCAGTTTATGGTTGAATTTTACAGTATATGATCTTTTACGCCTGTGTCAAATGTACACCCCCATCGCTCCAGCCATAATTGTTTCATTGAAGTAGAGATCATGACTATTTCAGCCCTGAACAATGCATTATCAGAGATCGCTCAGACAAATACAACTGTAAGCACCACCTCCATGCCGGCCTTAGAGCTCAAAAAGGTAAATGCGTACTTTTGACACAGCGGCCAGTTCTCTCTACTCTTCTACTAAGATTACCCTTTTTTAACTTGTCGAGGGATACTTTCAATTTAGGAAGCAGCATGAGAGGATGGGTTGAAAGCGTCCTTAATTTTTATTTCGTTTGGCTTCCTTGAAGGATGTTGAGTTTTTTCAGCTTGACTGATGAAAGTTTTTGCAGTGTAATATCTATTTGTCTATGTCAAATATATTCTCTTCTCCAGACCAAGAGTTGTGCCCTATTTAGTTGCTTCTAATTATTGTTTGATCTAGAAGTGGCCGGAAAAAATAGCTTGGTCTTTAAAGTTTACAATATTGTAGTACACTCTAACTTGAACATTTGCTCTTGGTTCCGGATTGAATCTGAGCCCTGATTATATGTCGGTAAGTGATTCATTACAAAACTTTATGATATAAACTCTCCCTATCTCTTACAGCCTTCAGTTGAACCTTGTAAGATTTGCAGTTGAGTCTTAAAATGATCAGCCTATCTTAATGGTTTCGACTTTCTCAGCTTTTTTACGGTTATGAGCAGTGTTTCTACAGACAAGAGAAAGGAGAATGAAACATGTCTAAAATCTAACCTCTTTAGGTGTTCTTCGTTGTTTTCGTTCGTTCTCTAAATACCCTATTTGTAGCAGATCGTCAGAGTGTGCGACCGCTGATATTCTGAAAAGGAGAAGTTGACGTTGAAAGAAAAATGCCTGTTGTATACAGGAACATAACCTAGGAAGCATTAAATATTTTTACCTCTTCTAATATTGGAAGATGAACTGAAGGAATTTTGGGTGTTTGATTTTAAACTTCTATATCACTGATCTACTTTCACTTTATGTATCACTATTGATTGATTTTAATATAACGGGAAAAGTTCAATTGGTTGGATAGTACCTGTTGCAAGCCGAAGAAAATTTCCTTTCTACGTTAGACTTCATTCAATCTTCTTAGCATTTTAATGAGTGGTACAGTTAAGATTGTGAATGAATATGAGAGAAGAGAGTAATACGAGAGTTTTCAGAGAATGTCGTTTTTTTTCCTATTATTACTTTCGTCTTGTCCAACAGAGACACTGAGATAAAATCACATTTTATTTTTCTTTCTACTGCTAGTATAAAGAATCAAAATTAAGGTTCTCTCCTTGCCCTGACATAAGAACAAACGTTATTTATTCCTAACTTTATTAAGAGCATACTATGATTTTGTTTGTGCCCCTCTAAATTCCTACTTCGTTTAAACTACTAAACTTTTTGTCTCGTCTGAGCTACCAATGCATCAAATTTAATTGGTGAGATTTTACCGTGTGCAGCAGGAAAGTTACGATTGCATCGAGCGGTTCTTCTTTTCCTTTTTTCTCACTCACTCTTGTCCGTCTTTTCCGTTACTGTTTGAGAATTTCTTCCTATCCTAATTGAAGGAAAAGAGAGAGATAGAGATAGAGCGAGAGAGAGCTCTGCTCTGTGCTATTTCGTTGCGCAGCAAAGAGAAGTAACGGTTCCCATGGTGATTTTCCAGTTTCATTCAACGTGTGTGTTTCAGCGTTTCGGTATGGCTTTGATTATATGGTGTGTGGGTGTGTGAGTGTTATTCCAAGATTTTCAGACATTATTTCTGCATCCCGTTCTCCATACTCCTACATCTAAAGTTGGAGCATGTTCTTCTGTCAAAGCTCCTGTGTTTACATAGGAGCAGTTTGGTGCACTCCACATATTTTGTTCCGCTTGGTGCTTGTGATTCATTGTCGTCTGGTGCTTTTTTCGTTGGACTCAGTGTTACCGTTACCCTTTGTAGGTTGTGGCGTTGGCGATGTCCCTCCCGATCAGTGAGAGGCTCTCACTCCATTCTCAAGTTCCCGGTCTGTTTTTCGTTCATGGTTCAACGTGCATGTATTGGTAGCAAGTGTTGCCACTTCTGTTTGTTTTCGCCATCCTGGCATTTTAAAAGTATTTTCACTTTTGCTTATGAACACAGAAAAAAATGAATAACGAACCGAATAATTTGTAAGATCGACCGAAAGGTACCAATGCAGACTCCCCTCCCCCTCAACAATCATTCCCCCCACTTTGACTAATTTTTAAATATAGTTGGTAATTCAGCTCTGTAAAATTGGTTTTGGTATCAATAATTGATATTTATGTTTATGATATATGCTAATTATTGGGCTTCTAAAAAGAACGGACTCACCGGATTTCTGCTTTCGCCTTGTTCTGCACTATTTGGTTCCGCAATTTGGCAGTCCATGCTGATTAATTGACACAGAAGACTGGTGGTATCCATCACACGGGAGCTTCTCTTCACTTTTTATTTTGTTTGTTTTATTTATTTATTTTATTTTATTTTTTATTTATTTATTTGTTTATTTTTGCAGTTAAAAATTGATACGCAGCTGCTTGTGCCACCGATTTTTATTCAAATAATACTAGATAAACTTTCTCTGTGGCATTACACTAGAGGTATTCGATCATCGGTATAATCAAATAACATATCACCGGAATTTGACTCGTCTTGGCCGCACTGCTAACGAAGCGCTCCTTTCAAACGAACTGCGAGGCACTCATTTCACTGTGATCCCAACACTCACCGTGCCCGTTAATTGCTTTCTTTGGGATCAATATGGCCGTGTAAAAAAATATTCCGACTTGTAATAATCGAGAAAAACAACAATGAGGGGCTTTTTCCTGGGTTTTCTCCATTGATCCTGATACGGTCACTTTAAAACTTACACAATATCGAGCACTTTAGGATATTAAATCCATTTGAACTAAGCTTTTGAGTAAAATAAAAATCACTTCACCCGCACTTCGACTGCTACTTGGCAGTGTTCCCGACTTCTTCATTAAGCATCTTATTAATCTGAAAGAATCAATATGGTGGCATCAAGAGGCTGGTATGAAGAATATACAGTGTGAACCAAAAACATGCACACATGTGATTTTTTTTTTTTTTTTTATTTATTTTCCACAAACTTATCAACAGACTTTTTTTAATTGTAAATCGGATCCACGGTAAAATTGAAAACACTAATCTGTTGAATTGAAACGAAACACAGTCTGCACAAATTTAGTGGTGTTGTGTATTTAACTTGACCCTCAGAATAGTAATTTCAACCGCAAGCCGTCTTCAGTGTGGTAAGTTTGAAAACATTTTTATGGTGATCATTACCGCAAGCCGTCGTTCAGTGAATAACAAGCATGAGTTTCAGATCAATTTTTACATACAGCTTCCATATATACAAGTTAATTTAATTTTTTTGTTTAGATTGTAAAATTTTTTTTGACATACACTGTTACTGGAACAATCTCAATGCATTTGTGACAAACTTAAGAGTAACGGCAGTGCAAGTTTTGGTTGCGCAGAAGTCACTGTGACTTACTTCTAGTTAGTAGGTACTTATTTGTTAGAAGTAAGTCACAGTGACTTCTGCGCAACCAAAACATGCACTGACGTGACTCTTCTGTGGCTTGGATAGCAAAACAGTCATCAGCTGTTCTGCGCAAAGACGTTCGTGCAGTAAACATACAAAAAAAAACGCAAAAATATTAAGTTCCAAAATATTCCGCCTAAATGCCATAATGCCTCGTGCCGTTTTCGTCACAGTACCGCTTGGCAATGCGTTAAAACGAAACAAATTGCATCTTCAAAAAGGCAAAACATCAACAACAAAGTTTTACTACCGAAGAGGAGCAGAGGCCATTTCCCAGTCACGGTGCAAATGCAAGAGGAAGGTATAGAAATGCAGCAGTGTGATGCCTTCTGAAGGTGGTGCGGAAGATTTAGAAGCTGGCCAGGTTCTTTGAGGGTGTTCTTGTGACTGGCTGTTCGGGAAATGTGTGGGATCATCAGCGATACAAAGCTGGGGGAACATTCAAGATGGTTTACATGAATCCGCTCGGTCACCAGCACCCTCAACCAGATCTACGGAACAAACCATGACCGACGATGAAATCTTTCCACTGAAGCAGGAAGCATCTGACCTATTTCCTGCTTCTGATTCTGAAGATCAGCGAAATAAACACTACAAATCCGTCTGCGCCAAGCGAAATTTTCTGTCGGGTTTGGAAAAATCTTTTTTGAACACTAGCTCCAGCAGAACCAAAAATTGAAAACGCTGTACGCCGCCCTGCAGCTACTTGTGGCCAATGCCGTTTGTACATCTGGGCCCGGCAGGGACTTATTATCAAGTCCATTGACAGGCGGTCATTGTTAGCCAGCAAAATCCGTCGCAAAAATCTATAAAATCGGCAAATTTGTTGCGCCACAACTTGTTTTCCGCCTAGTTTTCCGCTCGGAGTTATAGCAGCTACTCACTGACAGATTGACAAGCGAATGTAAATAAACATTTGTGTTGCATCGCGCGCTTCACCGTATTTGTTATACGTGTTGTCATTAAAACATGGATATAACATGTTTAACAAAGTTAAGTGACAAATCCATCGCAAGGTGATGAAACACACAACTTTCATATTTGTTTTCGAAAAACATATTGGTAACACTATTTTGGGTGCGCTTGTTATGTGAATACCTTATTTTAACTACGGCTGTTTTCAAATAACTTTTATGTAACATGTTTTAACATTTTTTTTTAGCTGCAACTTGTTTTGGTGTGTTACTTGGGTTACCCGCAACCAAATCAGTAAAGAGACTCCAGTTGGTATGCCTAAATGATTGTATGAGTCGTTAAGTTCCAAACCGTCAACTAATTGCACTTTAAAACCATTCGCACCGAATTTCGACAATAAATCGTTCTAGGTCCTAGCAATAAACGCCTGTTTTCTAGGTCACTGATTCTTGAAAGTTCCTAACCATTACTTACAAATGTGTAAGCAACGGCACAGCTTTAATTAATTCCTTTTGCCGCCCCAGCTTCGGCCGCACGGCCAGACCGTGGAAAAATCTTGGAAAATCGCCATAAACGAGAAAACTCCTAGAGAATATAGTAATTGTACCGACCCGACTGGTCGTCGGCTCCAAGAAGGCCTCCGTCGAATTCGACTGTTGCCCGCAAAAGAAAGTCATTAAACGCGAAGAAAACAGCGTCCGGTCGTCGGCTCAAGCCGATTGGTGGCGCGCGACTGCCATGTCAAGGAATTATAACAATAGCCCGTAAGAAATTTCGCCTTCCATTAATTATTCCGGTGTGCTAGTTTCGCTCCCGCCGTCCGTCGTCTCGCCACGCCGGCCGGCCGATCCGGTCGGGTCTGTTGGTCCTTTGATCCAGCGGAGGGGGACACAGAATCGCAACCGGAGCCGAAGAAACGCTCAAATCGGATATAAAGATTAAACAGGCATTACGAGCTGTTTTTGCACTTAAGAAGTTTAGAACAAAACAGAAGGAAAAAAAACCTTGGAGCACGGAAGCCGCTTGGCGTTGGGCCGTGTAAGAGATGATTACGGTTGAAAGTTATTCAGCAAAACTTCGTCCTAGTGATAAAACTTTACGGCTGCTGTAGCGAATGAAGGATATCAACCCCGAAGCCTTGGTGGCGGTGCCGTCGCGTTCTTGGACCAAGCTGAAAATTACGAGACTATGGGAGAAAGTAGGCATGTATTTATAAATTTCGCGGCGCAAGGAAGCATCCCTAAAGCGAATTAAATACGCGTGAAATAAACTCCCTACCGCCACAAGTCGGGATTTGAGTGTAGGACAATTCACAACCCGAGGAGGACACAAGGGAAAGAAATTATCAAGGAGCTGTGATAAATGCGGTGTAGGGACGGGTAGCACCAACGACACGGTGACGATGGCCACCCAGGTGCCATTCCGTTCTTAGATGATGTTCGTCCACAAGTGAGTCCCTTTCCTGTTTTCGCTACTTGGCTGCATAAGAGAGAAAACTCAATTATCTTCTTCTCAGTTAGTATTTATGAGGTTTTATATTTTTTGCTTATTATTTCTAGTGTATTATGAAGATGAAGATGCTGTTGCAAGTTTCTTACTCATGTTCACTGGAGTAGCTGAAGAGAGTGGAAGTAACATTATTTTTGTTTTCCCTGTCGTGTTATCGTAACTGGGAAAAAGAATGCTTTTCAGCTTAGTGTTTCATGAGCACTTTTACAGTTATTAAACGACACCCTTCTTTTTCAATTCACTCTTTTTGCATTCGTATGCCATTGTAACAAGTTGTTCGAGATTGTCAATAGAACCACGTATTGCGACATTTGCGCCCATTTAGACTCGGCTGAAATTAATTATCATCACAGTCGAATTTCGCACACGACTTCGCAGCGGCTGGCATGCACAAGTTCGGTTGAGTTCAAGATAGGAGCGTCGGATGCACAACAGGTAAACAAAATAAGCTTGATTAATGTGAAATTTCGCTGGGAAATGATGATTCAGTGGATTCTCAAATTACACAAGTTTACAAAATAAAACGAAAGTCGTGAACTTCTGTCAACGACCAAAATTTTTGAAGCACAATTTAGTGCTGATTTCCAAACCGACCTTCAAAAAATTTTAAGTAGAACAGTTTTTGAGTTTTAGCTCAATATCGAGTTTTGCAACTTTTCAAAATATGTAATTTATTAAAATTCAAATATATTGCGTTTTGTTCAACGAATTTTAAATCTTTTTCCATAAATTAAAAGCTGAATACAATATCATTCGATCATCTGAATACAGGTTTTGCGTCAGATTGATGAAATTCAAGATATTGGCGAGTTTTAGGGACGATCTTCTTAAATTTTAGCAAAATTCCCAAATTTTTTTGAAGAAATGTATTTTTTTCAATAAGAAAAAACCAACTTAAAAATTATTTCTCGACGTTTATTTGACATATCATATGTAGGCAAGTTACAGTAAAAATTTCAGCTCAATCGGAGCATTGATTACGGAGAATGAGATGTTCGAAGTGAGCGACTTTGCTTAAAAATAGAACAAAAATCGATTTCAAATCATCAACCTTGTATGGAAAGTCGAAAAAATTTCCGCTCTACTGTAATTTTTTTCTTCGGCGTTTTCGAACTCAGGGCATGATTCTACACCAAAAATGATCATCAGCTTACCGAGTTCAAAAATGCTGTAAACTAGTGTTATTACAGTAGTCTAAACATTGATGAGAAACCCAATACTCTTTGTTTTATATTTGTTTTTGGGGTTATATCTAATTCCCGTCTATCTAAGCACCGACCAATAATGATCGAAATTGGTTTTGCACCTCGCCTAATGCCTCATGGATAATTTGGTATCAATTACTTATTTATTAATAAGCTTCAATATCATGTAAAAAGTAATTTGGAAAGAACCAGCATTTCCTTGAAATAATCAGATTGAATAATTGTCCCTCAAATTCCATTTCCGTCCAGTCCACGTCTATTTTGGGCACAACCTGAGTTCAATTCCCGGCACATATTTTACGTGACACTATGGTACACAGGATGGTCAATTAATATTTTTAATGGTGTGTTTATTCCAGAAGTCGGTTAAATTCTTCGCAATACAAGCCAAATAATGTGTTCAAAGTACGATTGAACAGAATGCTTTAAATTTAGATGAACATAACTTAAACATTTAGGCCACCATATCATATTACGCCATCACAGTGTAACGAAGAAATCTTTCTCTGAGGTTGTTAAATACGATGTTTCTTATGCAGACAAACCCACGCACAAATGTGCTTGCATCCTTCCTAGAGAAAGACAACTTGTTGTTTACATTTTATCGACGGGGAAAAAGTGATTTATTTGATTAATTGAAAAGTTTTTGCTGCATTCTGCAGGAGTGAAATCCAATTCTGAAGTGCCACAGAGCTTTAGTGGGGTGTGAATTGATGCAATGATACATATTGCCCATTTTTCTGGCATTTTACCAGATTAGCTGGTATGTCTGAAACATACTGGAAAAACTTGTAATTAGAAAGGCACGAAATGTTGCTAATTGGCAAATTGAGAGATGAAATTTGTAAAAAAAATCGCGTTCTGGTGGGATTCGAACCCACGACTCCGTATTCGCTAGACCGGCGCTTTAACCAACTAAGCCACAGAACAGGTAATGGTTCTGCGGAATAGAAAGCCAAACTGACTCCGAAGCCGCACCGTGAACATACTAATTAGATACCAGCAAAACAAACTGCCTGGTGGCTAGGTATGCGGAGTGCGAGAGTAAGTCTCGGCTCCATATAAATAACTCGCTCGCACTTGTAGTTAGTGGGCACAAACAGGAGTGTGTTGTGGATTGGCATCTAAGTCGAAAAGAGAGATGAGTTTGTGAAATAGGAGTGTTCACGGTGCGGCTTCGGAGTCAGTTTGGCTTTCTATTCCGCAGAACCATTACCTGTTCTGTGGCTTAGTTGGTTAAAGCGCCGGTCTAGCGAATACGGAGTCGTGGGTTCGAATCCCACCAGAACGCGATTTTTTTCACAAATTTCATCTCTCAATTTGCCAATTAGCAACATTTCGTGCCTTTCTAATTACAAGTTTTTCCAGTAGATCTCAGGGGCATTTCGAAAAATAAGATAAGTAGTCACAGGGAGTTTCATGGGTGCTCAGGAAGTTTCAGGGGGTCTCATGGGGTCTTAGAGGCGTTTTGAGGGAGGGAGGGCTTCAGGAGGGTTCCAAGGGTCTCTGGAGCGGGGTCTCAGGTGCGTTCCAGGGTGTCTCATGGACGTTGCTGGGGGTCTCAATGGCGTTTCAGGGAATTTCAGAGTTCACCAGGAGCTTTCTAAGGCACTCCAGGAGAAAGTCCAAAGGGGTTTTCATAGGGATTTCAGGGGCGTTTCAGATGAGGAACCTGGAGGGTTTAGGATTGTTTCAAAGGGTCTGAGGGATATCTAAAGGTCGCGGGGTATTTCAGGGGATCTCAGGAGAATCCAGGGAGCCTCAGAGACGTTTTAGAACGTCTTCGGGCGTTTCAGAGGCGCTTCAGGTAATTCGGGGCCTTGAAGCGCCACTGAAAGCTTAATACAGTCAGGTCTTTTTTACGCGGTTTTCATTTACGCGGCCGCGTAAATAAAAACTCCATACAAAAAAAATTTCATCGATTTATTTTTGCATGATTCGTCGAGAAATGGTGAGACTTTTTTTACGCGGTTTTTTGAATTTTGAACTGAGTTTTATTTTTACGCGGTACGTATCCCTCGCGTAAAAAAAAACCTGACTGTGATCCTATTGAAACGCTCTTGAAATCCCCGTAATCAATTTGAAATGCTCCTGAAACCCCTTAAGTGGTTACATACCTTGAGGGTGATCAAAACCTCGAACTTTTTTTAATGGATGTTCGGAAAGTATGTATATTAGCGTGGGACTTAATACGCGATTATCTCAAAACTGTGAGTGTAGAATTACTTACCTTACCTTACCGGTCAGGCTAAGGCCGGGGTGGCCTCTGCTGTACATAGTAGCCGCCTCCACTCCACTGGCAGCTTGTCTCCAGTTCCGCACTCTGCGTAGGGTCCGCAGATCGTCCTCCACTTGGTCGACCCACCTAGCTCGCTGCGCTCCACGTCTTCTTGTACCGGTCGGATGACTCTCGAGAACCATTTTAGTCGGGTTGCTATCCGACATCCTGATGACGTGACCCGCCCACCGTAGCCTCCCGATTTTCGCGGTATGGACGATGGTTGGTTCTCTCAGCAGCTGATGCAGCTCGTGGTTCATTCGCCTTCTCCAAGTCCCGTCTTCCATCTGCACTCCGCCGTAGATGATACGCAACACCTTCCGTTCGAAAACTCCAAGGGCGCGTTGGTCCTCTGCACGTAGGGTCCATGTTTCGTGCCCATAGAGGACGACCGGTCTAATCAACGTTTTGTAGATGGTTCCCAGCAAACCAGTAGTCATATAAGGATGTTAGTCTAAAGTTATATTAATGAACAAATTGAGTTAGAATTATATAAGGTGCAATATCAAATTAGGTAAAATCGTATAAGAATCCCACAATTTTATCCGATTTCATTTGGCAGAATTAGTAACTTCAACTTCGCCTTAACATTTATACAACTTCAAATTGACATTCTTCAACAACTTTAAATGCACTTGTTGCGACTCTATTGTAATCTCAAATGCGAGATTATATATGGGTTCATATTTGTAAATATGAAATTATACGGCAAGGGGATGTAATTGACGAGCCAGTGGATGATGAAAATACAGTGTTTTTGGAACTATTTCGCTAGGCGCATTGTTTAAATCACAAAAGTACAGATGCAGGCTTGTTCATTACATTCACCTACCTGAATGTCCTACTGGCAGCTCCAGGGCAGTCTTTACAAATACCAGCCCAGCCTCGAGCCCAGCCGTATCGCGGATCAGTAACTGCGCTGTTCTAGGGGATTTTTCCCTGAACGATTTTTGCAATTAGCTTCAGCTGCACAGCTTGATGTCAGCATAATTAAAGAAGTATACGAAAATACCAAAATATATTTCACACTTTGCTTGTATTTTCATCACTATTTTTGCTTATATGTATTTATACTTTTATCCAAGAGTCGGACACGACTTGTTGTTATTTTAATGTTTGTGAAAACGAAGTCATATAAAGGCTCAAACCAAGTTATATTTGAAATTATGTAATACGCCGAATGAATTCGCCTAGAATTGTGTATATCCAAATGCTATTGTTAATATGTACGTATGGTCTCCTAAATGTCTACGGATAGAGCAAATCTGTGCATTTTAAACAATTTTGTTTGGACGAATAAATATCCACATTACTGAGTTGCGACAGAGTAACATCAACCAATTTATTGGCTGTGTTTGAGTGCACAATTTTATCATCCAATACTGGTACTTATACCCAATCAGACCAGCCTTCTAATTATTTATAATTGCTTAAATTTCACATCCTACAACAGTCGGTGATTGACACAGTGGTAGGGTATCTGATTAATAAGCTGCAGGTAGAAAAATCGAGGCTTGAAAACTTATTTTTTTTAAATTTAAACATGCCAAAATGAAATTATATATATTGCCAAGCAAAGTCATAAAATGAAGTTATATTACATGCCAAATGAATTCACCTGAAATTGTATAACTCAAAGTGATTTTCTCAACATGTACGTATATGGCCTCCAAATTTGTGCGAATAAAGCATATTTGGTGCATCTTATACAATGTGTTTTGGATGGATAAGAGTTCACTCAGCACAGTTGTAGCAGAGTTATGTGGATCAATTTGTTGGCTGGGTTAACTTCGTGTTACGGCGAACTTTATTCGATCGTAGAGTTCTGCGGAGTCCAAAGTAGGCACGATTTCCTGCCACAATGCGCCTCTGAATTTCTCTGCTGGTGTCGTTGTCGTCGGTCACCAGTGAGCCCAAGTACACGAATTCATCAACCGCCTCGATTTCATCACCGTCGATATGAATTCGGGGTGGCGGGCGCGGTGATTCCTCCCTGGAGCCCTTTGCCATCATGTACTTTGTCTTCGACACATTAATGACTAATCCGATTCGCCTGGCTTCACTCTTTAGTCGGATGTACGTTTCCGCCATCGTCTCAAATTTACGAGCAATAATATCAATATCATCGGCGAAACCAAGCAGCTGAACGGACCTCGTGAAAATCGTCGTGTTTATCCCCGCTCTTCTTATTACACCCTCCAAAGCAATGTTGAACAGCAAGCACGAAAGACCATCACCTTGCCGTAACCCTCTGCGAGATTCGAAGGGACTCGAGAGTGTCCCTGATACTCGAACTACGCACATCACTCGATCCATCGTCGCCTTGATCAACCGTATCAGTTTATCCGGGAATCCGTATTCGTGCATAATCTGCCATAGCTGTTCTCGATCGATTGTATCATACGCCGATTTGAAATCGATGAACAAGTGATGTGTGGGCACGTTGTATTCGCGGCATTTCTGCAACACCTGGCGGATGGCGAACATCTGGTCCGTTGTAGCGCGTTCACCCATAAATCCAGCCTGATATTGCCCCACGAACTCTCTTGCAATCGGTGATAGACGGCGGCATAAAATTTGAGAGAGTATCTTGTAGGCAGCGCTCAGTAGTGTGATCGCGCGGTAGTTCCCGCAATCCAACTTGTCGCCCTTTTTGTAGATGGGACACACGATACCTTCCATCCATTCCTCCGGTAATACTTCCTCCTCCCAAATCTTGGTAATGACCCAGTGTAGTGCTCTCACCAGTGCTTCTCCACCGTATTTTAGAAGAACGCTTGGTAGTTGATCTGCTCCAGCGGCTTTGTTGTTTTTCAACCGGCCAACCTCCTCCTCAATCTCTTGAAGGTCAGGGGCCGGAAGTCTTTCGTCCTGTGCACATACTCCTAGATCTGTTACCACGCCACCTTCGGTACTTGCAACGTCGCCATTGAGGTGCTCATCGTAATGCTGCCGCCACCTCTCGACCACCTCACGCTCGCTCGTGAGAATATTCCCGTGATTATCTCGGCACATGTCGGCTTGTGGCACAAAGCCTCTGCGCGAGCGGTTCAGCTTCTCGTAGAACTTTCGTGTGTCCTTAGCGCGGTACAGCTCTTCCATCGCTTCGCGATCTCGTTCTTCCTGCTGGCGCTTCTTCATCCGGAAGACTGAGTTCTGCCTGTTCCGCGCCTGTTTGTAACGTGCCTCATTCGCTCTCGTACGGTGTTGCAGCATTCTCGCCCATGCTGCATTCTTCTCGTTTTTCAACTGTTCACATTCGCCGTCGTACCAGTCGTTTCTGTGATTCGGAGTCGCGAAGCCTAGTGCTGTAGCCGAGGTACTACCTATGGCGGATCGGATGTCCCTCCAGCCATCTTCAAGTGTAGCTGCGCCAAGCTGCTCTTCCGTTGGTAGGGCCACTGCTAACTGCTGCGCGTAGTCTTGAGCCACTTCTACGTTACGAAGTTGCTCGATGTTGAGCCGCGGCGTTCGACTTCGACGCGTGGTGATAACTGTCGAAAGTTTTGAGCGCATGCATACAGCGACTAAGTAGTGATCCGAATCTATATTCTCACTGCGGTATGTGCGGACGTTGGTTATATCTGAGAAGAATTTACCGTCGATTAGAACGTGGTCGATTTGGTTTTCTGTTTGATGGTCGAGTGATCTCCAGGTGGCTTTGTGGATATCTTTGCGGGGGAAGAAGGTGCTTCGGACTACCATACCACGGGAGGCTGCAAAGTTTACGCATCGCTGGCCGTTATCATTCGATACGGCGTGCAGGCTGTTTCGCCCGATTACCGGTCTGTACATTTCCTCCCTTCCTAATTGCGCGTTCATGTCGCCGACAACGATTTTCACGTCACGCGGCGAGCAACCATCGTATGTTTGCTCTAACTGCGCGTAGAACGCTTCTTTCTCGTCATCAGGTCTCCCTTCGTGTGGGCAGTGGACGTTGATGATGCTGTAGTTGAAGAAACGGCCCTTAACTCTCAACGTGCACATCCTTGCGTTGATCGGCTGCCACCCGATCACACGTTGTCGCATCTTGCCCAACACTATAAATCCTGTTCCCAGTTCATTGGTGGTGCCACAGCTTTGGTAGAAGGTAGCCGCTCGATGCCCGCTTTTCCACACTTTCTGTCCAGTCCAACAAAGTTCCTGCAGCGCCACGATGTCGAAGTTGCGGGGATGTAGTTCGTCGTAGATTATCCTGTCACATCCTGCGAAACCTAGTGACTTGCAATTCCATGTTCCAAGTTTCCAATCGTGGTCCTTATTTCGTCGCGTGGGTCTTTGCCGATTGTATCGAGTCGTATTTTCTCCTATGTTATTCGCAATGGGGATTTTTACGGGTGGCTTATTGGGCCTACGCCAACACTCCTGTCTCGCCGGAGGGCCATCGTGCCAGTTCTGTTTAACGTCCCAACCAACACTGGGACGACCACGCTGATGGGGCTACCACCTTGGATCTAGCTGGGCGTGGTGCAGCGTTTCTTACTCAGCCGCTGGATGCCAGAACAGACGCTGTTTGAGCCGCACCTCCTTGGTGAACAGACACTCGGATCGTACCTCCTCAATCTAGCTGAAGTCAGAAGGACAACAGTGCCCAGGCTGCACTACCAGCTAAGCACACAACTCTTAGCTGGCGGTCTTTGTCATCGCTTGACCCGTGGAAGCATGAGGTAGGAACTTGTGAGGACCAGAGCTATATTGGACGCTCTCCTTATCGACTCACCGTTTAGCAGCCCTGTAGAGTGTAGAGTGTAGAGTGTAGAGTGTAGAATTAGCTTAAGTTAAAATACACATAAATAAAAAAAAAATCAATTACAAAACTGTGATTTTTAAAATGCGCCGTTGTGGTGATCACGATATCTCAAAATTTGCAAACTTTTTCAATTGTTCGTTTCATATTTCGGCCCAAACTGAAACTGAACGAAAATATTTTGGGACGACGGGAAATCGAACTCGCTGTCCTTTGTATGGTTTTGCTGAAGATACACGCGTAAATTGCTTTGTGAACATGGATGGTGTCCACACATCAACTGGTATTACAACAAGCAAGATCAGCCAATTGATAAACTCAGCTCAGCCCAGTTCGTTAAAGCGATTCGAGCCATCAATACTGAACTAATAGCGGAGCCGTTAAACAACCACTACGTTCGGCTAGCTGAAAGAGCCCGAACCTTTTAAAATTCCTTTCTTGACTTCTTCGCTGAACAGTGAACACACGTGCTGTCGTGCTGTTGATGCATTTTTCTGTCCATCAACACACATCTTACCGAGTCGAATGTCCATCACTAGTGTGGCAACCGGCGGCGGCGTTCGAACCCAGCCGAGAGGCATCAACCGATGAATAATGATAGAAGCAAATGAAGACTCATGCGCAGCGGCGGCCATCCGACGACAGATAGATGGAACCGACCGCGAACGAGACCTCATTTATAAATTAAGATAATAGGTTGATAAATTTTCAGGCTACTTTTTGGGCTCGGGAATGTTGCCGCTTTGGGAGTGATAGAAAAGGTGATGATGACATGATGTAGGCTGAACTGATGGGCTGCGGTGAGCGGTTGAAGAAAAAAAAAACGAAGGAGCGCGCCATGAATTCATAACTTACCTATTAATGGACGCTAAGAGGGACCAACGACACCGAAGAGGGTCATAAAAATTGCATCTGTTGGCTACCTATGGAACGATAGTAGCTACAAGAGTGATGAAGTGTCTTGATTGCGATAGATCACGCATTTTTAGATATCTTTGAGTATTTCTACTTTTTTACTGAACCACGTTACCGCAGACTAAAGAGTACAGTAAAGATTTAGAAGATTTACTGCTTTTTGACAATTTTTGTAACCGTATTTCAAAGTTTATTTTGATTCTACTGATGAGATCGATTGTTTATATTATATTTTCAAAACTAACCATATAGGGTTTCAAATACTTATATCTGTCGCATTGGTGCAATCTATATAATGATTTCTGTCACTCATCCCAACCAACTAACCAACCATAGTGCCATAATTTCTATCCTACCTTGGAACACGCTGTACGACTTTCATCAACCATACAATCTATGCAACAGCAACGCCACCATGTGTAAGGAAGTGTAAATGCCTCCTTCCATCAAGGACTTTACTGTCGAGAATTTTCTTCCGCCTTAGAAACGGGCTTTGTTGCATACAATACCGAACGCGAGCATGATGCGAAAGCTCCTATACATACCTGTTATTCATTATGCAAAGTGGCACCGAAAGAGTGTCATTGTCAAGAGTAAAGCCTTGGTTATTTGAATTTGTAGTTTGTGCTTTTGTTTCACCTGGTCAACGTGAATTGTGTACTTTTAGTTTGATGAGATACTAGAAAGCTACAAAACGATGTGAAAGTGGAGCCGATTTATAATATAATTGTGAGAGAGAAACATTGCCGCTTTAAAAATTAATCTTCAGATCTATTAGCTTTTATATCTGATTAGTTATGAGGTACGCTGAATACAATAGATTTGAAATTAAATGAGCGGTTTAGGAAAACCCGGTTTCCTGGCTATAACTTTTCTGATTTCAATAGGACACGATCAGCAATGTACCTGATTTGTAGTAATGAGCTGAATTTTTGAAAAAATGAGAAGGCGCATTCTCCGTTTCTGCATAGAAATGGTACAAAAAGCGTGGGTATTATGATTTCTTGTCTAAATTGATGCTGTCTGAGAAAAACTTTGGAAAACTGTGCTGTTAAAGAGACAAAAAATAAAGAAAACAACCTCAAACTTTTCCAAATTTTTGCTCAAGCAACATCAAATAAGACACGCTTTTTGTACCATTTCTATGTAGAAACGTAGAATTCGCTTTCTCACCATAAACATTAAGCTCATTACTACAAATCTAGTACATCACCGATCGTGCCCTATTGCTATTCAAAGACACCCAACTTCAGGTATCAGTACCCGAGCAGAAGATATTATCCAATATTATATATATATATATATATATATATATATATATATATATATATATATATATATATATATATATATATATATATATATATATATATATATATATATATATATATATATATATATATATATATATATATATATATATATATATATATATATATATATATATATATATATATATATATATATATATATATATATATATATATATATATATATATATATATATATATATATATATATATATATATATATATATATATCCAATATTTTGGTAGCAAAATGGCGGCCGATGGCAGCACCAAGATCGACATAGGTGCACGGATCAAGAAGGCGAAGGCTGCTTTTGCGAGTTTAAGAAATCTATGGAAAAACAACCAGATCAGTCGACGCACCAAAATATTTTCATCTCGAACCTGAAATCTGTGCTGCTATACGCCAATGAAACCTGGTGTGTATCAGTGGAGAACACACAACGGCTGCAGGTTTTCATCAATAGATGCCTGCGGTATATAATTCGTGCATCGTGACCTCACAATTGGATCTCCAACGTGGAGCTCCATCGTCGATGTCATCAAAAGCCGATAGCAACAGAAATTTGGGGGCGAAAGTGGAGTTGGGTCGGCCACAATATACGCAGGGGCGAAAACGAAATCTGCAAGCAAGTGTTAGATTGGAACCCAGCACTCAGCAGGACATCGCAGCAGAGGCAGACCCAGAGGATCGGCGGCGCAGCCTCTACAACGAAATCAAGCAAGTCGACTGAAATTTGACCTGGCCACAGGTCGAGACGATGGAAATCTTTCAATTCGGCCCTCTGCACCACCTTAGGTGCCCAGGACTGAAAGTAAGTAAGTAAGGACAAAATGTCCTGATCTGTGAAGGAACCAAAAAGAAAGGGACTTAATCGGTAGACAACTACAAGAAGAGGACAAACGGAAGGGGGGTGACGACAGACAGGGGCGAACAACAAAACCAATTGCGGACAACGAAAACAAGCAATGTACTACATCAATATCTGAGATCAACACGTTTCAAAAACTGATAAATCAGATCAATTTATTCCAAATTAAGGCCTGCCAACACTTCTCTAACGGGTTTCTGTAGTTTTCCTCGGACCCGGAGAATTTCATGCAGCTCAGATCTGGCATCACGATACTCACCGCATCCCCATATAACATGTTCGATATCCTGGTAAGCCACTCCGCAGAGATTGCTTCCCGAGAGCCCAATACGGAAGGTATGTGCGTTCAACAAATAGTGGTTGGACATCAGCCTACACATTACACGAATGAAATCGCGGCCTAGATCCAACCCTTTGAACCATGCCTTCTGCGACACCTGTAGGATGATAGAGTGCAACCATTTACCCAAGAAACAATGATAGCTGAATAACAGCTTATTCAGCCAAAATTTTTGAAATCAAGCTGAAAAGCAGTTTATTTAGTCATTGTACAGCAAAAATGTTTGTTGGGTACCCATCTCTCCTATTGTGTTGCCAGCTGATCAAGGTCTGCTGACGGGCCAATGCAAAAAAATAGTCTAAGCCGATTTGACGCTCCAAAATATCTCCTTCGCTCCTTCTCCTTCGCGCCCACCTTAGCCAGAGAGTCCGTTTTCTCCTTGCCCGGAATTGAGCTGTGAAGGGACCCAAGCTATGGTGATGATGTATGAGCGTTTGGACAAAGCATTCAAGACTTGGAGTATTCATATCCCTATCAGGAAGTACGCTGAGTGCTTCATCGGTTTCATTGACCGAACAGAATTCAGAGAGCTTAGACTGTCAGTAAAAATGAAATAGTGCTCAGGTGGAAGAGTGCGAATGTACTCTAAGGTGTAATTATACATATGTCGAAAATAATAAAGAGTAAGTGTACCAGTTATTGCCATAGTGGTTCCCTATTTGGCCATAGTGGTAATTTAGAAAGTTTTCAAGCTTTGACTTACACCTTGTCCTTTTTTTACGTCCATGCTTGGCTGAGCGACAAAAAATTCTACCGCTAAGACAATGAGCAAACTCAACAGTTTTATATTTTTTAAAACATCTTCGTGATTAGGAGAAGTGTACAAAAATATAAAAATGTGTATTTTGATCATTATTTTGTCGGTAGAATTTTTTTTCGCTAAGCCAATAGTGGACGTAAATCAAGGTTTAGGTGTATTATGAAAGTTTTAGTAGCAAGAATTTTAACGTATCTTGTCATTAAAACTCTTGAAATGATGCAAAATTTTGAGTTATCTCAAACAACCACTATAAGGAACCACATTGGTGATAACTGGTACATTCAGCCTATTAGATACGTCAAAATAATGGTGATACATTCAAAATCTCATATAAAAACTGACAACTTGTGCAGTATGGATATGTATGGATTTGACCACCTTCCTGAGCCTATTTTCTTGCTGATCGTTCATCGAACTATCAAAAAAGCTGCTACTCAACGTACCGCATGGTAAGGTTCGCTTCTATATTTTACCACTTCTGACGGGACACCATTTCCCAAACTTGTCGGAGCTATCGGCACTTTGAAGCTGGCAAATAAAATTTGAAGCTTTGCAATTACGCCAAATCTCCGATTTCCAATGATTGTATGGTTCTCCAAACTATCTGATGTTACGACAATTACTGAAATCTTTCAAAAGTATCACAACGCACCAAGATCTTTTACAAAAAATTTTCATAATTACCACAAATTTTTCATAATTAAAAATGAAATCCATATCGTAAATAACATTCATTATCATTTTTTCTAGAATTTTCCGGAAATGGAACTTCATTTTTTTGCAAATACTAAGAAAATAAAATGTGAAAGTGTTCCATGATCAGATTTGAAAAGCTTTTTTAGATTTTCTGATTAAAACTTCAAAAGTTTTACAAACAATATGGCTTTGTCTAAAGTTAAATGTTTTCGCAATTAATTCACCAAATATAAAGTTGCAAAATTTGTTGCAAAAGCATTTTGAGATTATGAAAATTGACAAAACATTCGCTCCACAATAACTAATTTCGAAATTTTCGCCCCCTTTGATGTGATTTTCGCCCCCCAGGGGGCGGTTTCGCCCACTTTGGGAATCACTACCATAACCGGTTCCGTAACACTACTAGATCTCCTAAATATGGTATGATGCTATTTCCTGACTAATTGTTTATCAGGTTACTTATACATGGGTTTGTTGTACTTTTATATTCGACCACTTCCATCAGGATAGTAGAATAACTAGCCGTAGAAGTTCAATGTCGCGATTATTCGTGTGACTAACATCTAGTTTGCCACGCCCTTACAGCATCAGTAGCGGACTAGAAGTGTCAAATAAATTTTATTTACCAAAACAAAAGATCCTCTATCAGCTGGACAGTTAAAAACAATCAATTTTTACAATTAAAATTATAAATTTAATTCAATAGGAAAAGTGACTACAACGCCATTGGAATTCTAGTGTATTTCTATTATCAGGATAATCGGAACTAGTTCCAGGATACAAGCGGTAGTCTTTAATGGGGTATGATCCTATTTTCTTGATAACTGGTCTTCAGGTTGTCAAAAAGCCTTGATTTAATGTGTCGCATGAATGGGATTGGTTCAGATGTTATTTTCCCACTTCCAGTGGGTTACCCTGAATCGGTTCCGGAACACTACCTGTTATCCAAATATGGTCTGAGATCATTTTCTTCCTAACTGTTCATTGCGTTACTTAAAAATCCGTGATTTGGAGTGTCCCATGCAAGGGTTTGGATCACTTTTAGTTTTGACCACTTCCATCAGGACACCCAAAACCGATTCCGGAAAACTACCTGTAGTTTCAAATGTGGTCTGATCCAATTTTCTTGCTAACCGTTCATCAGGTTATTGAAAAAGCCACGATTCCATGTGTCGCATGCATAGGTTTGGTTAACTTTTATAGTTGGCCACTTCCGACGGGACACCCGGAACCGATTTCGGAACACTACCAGTACAGATATGATCTGTGACTATTTTCATGCTTACCATTAATCAGGTTATCGAAAAAACCGCTATTTGATGTGTCGCATGCAGGTTGGTTCACTTTTATATTTGGCGGGATACCCGGAACCGGCTCCGGAATCAATGGTTCAGATATGGTCTGAGACTATTTTCCTATCTATCGTTCATCAGGTTATCGAAAAACCCGCCGTTTGATGTGTCGCTTACATGGGTTTGGTTCACTTTTATGATTGGCCACTTCCAGCGGGACACCCGGAACCGATTTCGAAACACTACCAGTTCAGATATTGTCTCTGACTACTTGCATGCTTACCATCAATCAGATCATCGAAAAGTCGCACTTTGATGTGTCGCATGCATGGGTTTGGTTCATTTTTATATTTGCCCACTTTCGGTGGGATACCCGGAACTGGTTCCGGAACAATACCGGTTCAAATAAGGACTAAGACTATTTTCAGTTTGCCGAAAATGCCGCGGTTTAATGTGTCGCATGCATAGGTTTGTCCTCCTCTCCTCTTCTTGGCGTAACGTCCTCACTGGGACAAAGCCTGCTTCTCAGCTTAGTGTTCTATGAGCACTTCCACAGTTATTAACTGAGAGCTTCCTCTGCCAATGACCATTTTGCATGCGTATATCGTGTGGCAGGCACGAAGATACTCTATGCCCAAGGAAGTCAAGGAAATTTCCTTTACGAAAAGATCCTGGACCGACCGGGAATCGAACCCGTCACCCTCAGCATGGTCATGCTGAATACCCGTGCGTTTACCGCCTCGGCTATATGGGCCCTAGGCTATATGGGCATAGGTTTGTATCATTTCCATATCTGGCTCCTTCCTGGGGTATCGGACCGGAACACCTAAATGGCGATAACTCCGATACGGCTGGACCGATCCGAACCATTTTCAACAGTAAACAATGGGACCGCGAATGAACCGTCGGTCATAAAAATCGGTTGAGGTTTACTACCAAAAAGTGATGTGAGTTTTTATGTACACACTCACACACATACATACATACATACATACAGACATCACCTTATACCGAGGGTAGATAGTTGGATTAATAGGCGCCATGGGGAAGTCACATTCCACCTGACACAGGTCCTTACAGGTCATGGTTGCTTCCGACAGTATCTACACCGTTTCGGGCATGCGGAATCTCCCGAATGCCCAGTGTGCAATGGTTTAGAGGAAACGGCGGAACACGTTTTGTTCGTGTGCCCGCGTTTTCGCACAATGCGTGACCGCATGCTTGCCACATGCGGGGAGGACACAACTCCGGACAACTTGGTCCAGAGGATGTGTAGGGATGAGTTTGGCTGGAACGCCGTTTCAACGGCTATTACCCACATCGTCTGGGAGCTACAGAGGAGGTGGCGCGTGGACTCGGAGAATGGCTAGTCCAGATGCAGTACAAGAGGTGGTCCAGGGGTTCGGAGTCGGCTTCGTAGGTCATACCGGTGCCCTGCGGTCGAGATCGACCCTTACAACGATTAAGTGGCCGCGGAGAGGAAGTCCCGGTAGCGGTGCTGTCGTGGCGTCGGTCTACTGGGTTGGATCCGAGCCCGCGGTTGGAAAGGGGTCCCCGGCAAGGGTCGGGGTAGGTGAGATCCTGCTGTCTGCAACCTACGGATGCATCTGATAGGGCCTGAAGGGTAGTGATACCCTTCCTTTGCGGGCAGGTCAGATCGGGTTGCATGTGGGCATCAGTTCTTGATGTCCGCTCAGCAGTAGGGCGCGGGCGGGGTTGACCCTGCCCGCCTTCCGAGGACAAAGGGAGTGGCGAGGACCACTCGGGAAGCTGGCTAAGCGCCAGCATGCTACCGTGATGGACTCTCCAAAGCGAGTCATCGATGTTCGTTGCTGCAGACGCAGCTAACCTTGTGGGTGCGATGTGCACTAGCCCCTCTCTGAAGCAATACCTTCTTGGTGGTTCCGGAGAGACGTAGGGTTTGGCGACCATAGGAATGGTTTAGTGGGTACGAGGAGAGAGTAGTCCTGGATTTTACTTTTGTTGTAGAAGACGGCCTGTCAGACCTACACTACCCTAACCTTCTGTTGGGGTGTCTGTTGAGCAGATTATCCCCCTATGGTTTAGAAGAAAAAAAAAATACAGACATCACCTCAATTCGTCAAGCTGAGTCGATCAATGACATTTCTTTGAAACTAAACAATGCGAGAGTTCTTATTTATGCGGATGATATGAAGTTGTATTTAGAAACACGAGACGTAGAAGATATCCACATGTTTCAAGAAGAAATTAATATATTCTCAATTTGGTGTCAAAAAAGTCTATTTAAACTGAACGTAAAGAAATGTAAATCAATTGCCTTTTCTAGAGAGCGAAACACATCAAACATAAACATATTCCTAGGGAATGAGGAAGTGGAAAAATGTGAAATAATAAAAGACTTAGGAGTAGTATTAGATAAAAAGCTATCATTCATCGACCATTACAACACGATTATTAACAAAGCAAATAACATGCTTAGATTTATCAAACGTTTAAACTACAATTTTCACGATCCATATACAATAAAAACTTTATACATTGCATATGTGAGATCAATACTAGAATACTGCAGCATAGTTTGGTCACCATTTTCCGTCACGCACGAGGAGCGAATCGAATCTGTACAAAAGTTATTCTTATCGTTTGCACTCGGTAAACTAGGCTGGACAAGATTTCCTCTTCCTTCATACAAAGCCCGATGTATGCTAATAAACATACAAACTTTAAAAGAGCGCCGTGAGTTCGCAATGGTTTCATTCATTAATGATCTGGTTGCTCATCGAATAAATTCAGTCGAACTGTTATCTAAACTTAGTTTTTATATACCATCTCAACCACTACGAAATCGAAACATTTTCATAACAAACAATCATCGCACAAACTATCCAAAATTTGGTTCTCTAAATCAAATAATGGTTTCTTACAATAAACACTCTGAGATTATTGATTTTACATTAACAAAAGAAAAACTAAGAAAATATTTCAATACTATCCATTAAACACGAAACGCAAAGCTAGCTCTCAATATCTGTTTTAAATAAATGAACTAATTTGTATATCATCTAATTTTTAAGAAAAAATATGTAATATTCATTGTAACAAATTGGTCTACTCTTTGTTGACGACAAATAAATAAATCAATAAAAATTTGTATTTGTGTCGAGGCTTATATTAAAAAGTCATTTTTGGAGTGAACATATAGCCTTTCTAGTACACTCAGTGTACGAGAAAGGCAAAAAAAAAAAAGAATGTAAAGTGACAACGCCGTTCAAATACTTGATTAAACTGTGTTATTTATTACTTGTTCCTTTGGTCAACATGATAAGGGTTGTTTTGCGGTAATCCCATTCCATAAAACTATCCTGATGCAACTACATAAGACAACAAATTGGTAGCCAACGCATCTAGCGGAATATTGCCAATCACGTTTCGCAGATCCTGTACCGAACAGTAGCTCACAGGACCATGGGTTACATTTGAAACAACACTTGCATTCCATCCATGAGACTGCCCACCCAAGCCGCATATCGGATCTTCATCAAGGAACGGATTGTTGCTGACAACCAGAGCAATAGCGGCATCCAAATCCGGAGATTTCACTATCTTCCACAGCCATTTTGGTACAGGAACTCGCCCGTTGCTCAAAGTAAAGTCCACACAATGATCCCACATGGAACATAGGGATAACGTGTCATAAGCTCCGGTATAAATGTTCAAATTTCTCTTGGAATTGTCGGCAAGAGTTCGCACACTTTCTTCCAGATACTTCCAGTTGCCGTTGTTGATTGAGTCCCACATGCCAACGACATTGATGAAGAAATATGTCGACCACTGCCACGTGGTGAACAGCTCATCCGCATGCGGCGTAAGATGCCCTTTTTGCAAATAGCTCAAATCGTAGTACAAACGCGCCGATCCTCGTGGATTATAATCAGCTGCAAATAAAGCGGTAAGCCTATCAAATTGAGCATCTTGTGTATATGCAGTCTCCACGTCTATTTCTGGGGGAAAACCTGCTACTTTGAAGGATGGCCTAGATGACGTGCACCTATCTGCAATTGAACAATACTGTAGTCGAAAATATGCAATGTATTGTACAATGTATTGTACAATGCTGCTGCTTACGTGCGATTTCATTCCCATATACTGTGTGACGAGTATATATTGTAGTGGCAGCTGTTTCGTTAAAACAAATGTAGTAAAGGTCGAAAAATCGATTTCCAATGTTGGGAAAAGGGACATCAAATCCAACTGCTTTGTATGTTGCTGGGCACAGATTTGGAATAGGGCTTGTTCGTACGTTTCCGGTCACTCTATTATCGCACGAAACCTGTGTGATCAGCAGCGCCGAGTCGTCATGAACATATTTAAACGCTATTCCGAGTACACATTCAATTTCAGCTGATACTCGATTTACTGACAAATATAAGAGAAAGCTATACTTAATCAATCTTTAGGCGTAAAATAACCAACTGTATCTTACTAACATCCACTAATACTATTACGTGATCCATCCGATGGAGGACATGCGATCCAACTCTTTTCCCCCGAAGCCCACGACAGATTTCCGTCGACGGGCATCATCAACGACCTAGGATCACCAACGTTGAAGAAGACTGGTTGCTTTTCTTGTAAACGTCTAATGTGCACTTGGCATCCCGGTCCTTTAAAGAAAATATAATAATCACCAAAAGCTCAATATTAAACACCGCTTGAACACTCACGTGGACGTTTCTGTCCCAATTGATCAACAATGACAGCACCAGCAACACCGGCACCAGCAGCTATACCTGCTGCTTTCTCCGGGTTTTTAGAAACGAATTGCTCAACCTTATTGGCTACTTCTTTGCCCTGATTTACTATTTTGGGGATCCATTTGCCTATTTGACCGAAAATAAATTTTGGAAACTGAGGCCTTGGTGATCGTTTTTCTCTGTGCTTGGTGCTTTCTTCGTTGAAAGATGCGACACAGTTCAGACAAACTATAACCAACAAGAATACTGCAATACCACACTTTTTTGCCATATCGGATGCTCTGCGGACAGACCGTCGCTAGTGACTACTAATTAATAAGGTGTGGTTTGCATTTATAAGGTAGATAAGAGAAATAGTTAAAGTGCATCTTATCAGCATCTCATGTTTAGCAATAGTGACAAATGTTGCCTGACTCATGTACATGATGTAACACTCTTTAAACTTCCTTTACTTCCTTTTTAGGGTTGTCGAAAAATCGTACCGTGAATTCTTATAAGTAAAAATGACATTTTATTATGAACGCTTCTGCTCAGTCATGGCACGTTCAAAAAATTATAATACCTATTGCTGAGTTTTTTGATTGTCTTTGCTGCGAAAATGACTTTATAGTGTACTTATTTTCTGAACTTATGGGGCATTTCGAACTCCATTAATCCTCGAGTGATCGCGCTGTTGTATTTTGTACAACACGTTGGGAGAATCTCGCTTTTTGTATTCAGAATTAGCGTGGTGCTGGCAGTGGTGGCCAACTGTGCGAGTTACGGAAGGTTGAAAGGTTTTCCATCAGATCTATACAATCTCTATATAATCGTAATGAGTTGAGATCATGTAATACTTGTTTGGAGAGCTTTTTGATGATCCAAATGTATTTCCTGATTAAATCTTAGCATGAAATCTCAGAGGAATCTTTGGAGAAATATCTGGAACAATTTTCGGAAAAATCCTTGTAGAAAAATCTCTGCAAAAACTCCTGAAAGACTCGGTGTTGCAATCTCCGGAGGCGTTTATGGAGATAGGCAGAATTCATGCAGACATTTATAGAAGATTTTAAGAAGAACTCCTAAAGCAATGTCTGGTGGAATCTATTCAGAAATTCCTAGAGGAATTGGTGAAGATACTTCTGAAGTAATTGCTGGAGCAGATCTCCTCAAATAATTATTGCGACAATTTGTAGAAAAATCACTGGAGAATTCATCAGTGTTACTCCTGGAGGTATTCCTGCAGTATTGGTATGATAATTCATGGAGGAATTCGTAAATGAATTTCTGCAGGAATATCTAGTGGAGTCTTCGAAGTACAACGTGGAGGGAATTTACCGAAATTCTTCCAGGAGGAATTCCTGGAGGAGGAATTCCTGGAGGAATTCCCGGAGGAATTCCTGGAGGAATTCCAGGAGGAATTCCAGGAGGAATTCCTGGAGGAATTCCAGGAAGAATTCCTGAAGGAATTCCAGGAAGAATTCCTGGAGGAATTCCAGGAGGAATTCCTGGAGGAATTCCTGGAGGAATTCCAGGAGGAATTCCTGGAGGAATTCCAGGAGGAATTCCTGGAGGAATTCCAGGAGGAATTCCTGGAGGAATTCCAGGAGGAATTCCTGGAGGAATTCCAGGAGGAATTCCTGGAGGAATTCCAGGAGGAATTCCTGGAGGAATTCCAGGAGGAATTCCTGGAGGAATTCCAGGAGGAATTCCTGGAGGAATTCCAGGAGGAATTCCTGGAGGAATTCCAGGAGGAATTCCTGGAGGAATTCCAGGAGGAATTCCTGGAGGAATTCCAGGAGGAATTCCTGGAGGAATTCCTGGAGGAATTCCAGGAGGAATTCCAGGAGGAATTCCTGGAGGAATTCCAGGAGGAATTCCTGGAGGAATTCCAGGAGGAATTCCTGGAGGAATTCCAGGAGGAATTCCTGGAGGAATTCCAGGAGGAATTCCTGGAGGAATTCCAGGAGCAATTCCTGGAGGAATTCCAGGAGGAATTCCTGGAGGAATTCCAGGAGGAATTCCTGGAGGAATTCCAGGAGGAATTCCTGGAGGAATTCCAGGAGGAATTCCAGGAGGAATTCCTGGAGGAATTCCAGGAGGAATTCCTGGAGGAATTCCAGGAGGAATTCCTGGAGGAATTCCAGGAGGAATTCCTGGAGGAATTCCAGGAGGAATTCCTGGAGGAATTCCAGGAGGAATTCCTGGAGGAATTCCAGGAGGAATTCCTGGAGGAATTCCAGGAGGAATTCCTGGAGGAATTCCAGGAGGAATTCCTGGAGGAATTCCAGGAGGAATTCCTGGAGGAATTCCAGGAGGAATTCCTGGAGGAATTCCAGGAGGAATTCCTGGAGGAATTCCTGGAGGAATTCCAGGAGGAATTCCAGGAGGAATTCCTGGAGGAATTCCAGGAGGAATTCCTGGAGGAATTCCAGGAGGAATTCCTGGAGGAATTCCAGGAGGAATTCCTGGAGGAATTCCAGGAGGAATTCCTGGAGGAATTCCAGGAGGAATTCCTGGAGGAATTCCAGGAGCAATTCCTGGAGGAATTCCAGGAGGAATTCCTGGAGGAATTCCAGGAGGAATTCCTGGAGGAATTCCAGGAGGAATTCCTGGAGGAATTCCAGGAGGAATTCCAGGAGGAATTCCAGGAGGAATTCCTGGAGGAATTCCCGGAGGAATTCCAGGAGGAATTCCAGGAGGAATTCCAGGAGGAATTCCTAGAGGAATTCCTGGAGGAATTCCTGGAGGAATTCCAGCAGGAATTCCTGGAGGAATTCCAGGAGGAATTCCTGGAGGAATTCCAGGAGGAATTCCTGGAGGAATTCCAGGAGGAATTCCTGGAGGAATTCCAGGAGGAATTCCTGGAGGAATTCCAGGAGGAATTCCTGGAGGAATTCCAGGAGGAATTCCTGGAGGAATTCCAGGAGGAATTCCAGGAGGAATTCCTGGAGGAATTCCAGGAGGAATTCCTGGAGGAATTCCAGGAGGAATTCCTGGAGGAATTCCAGGAGGAATTCCTGGAGGAATTCCAGGAGGAATTCCTGGAGGAATTCCAGGAGGAATTCCTGGAGGAATTCCAGGAGGAATTCCTGGAGGAATTCCAGGAGGAATTCCTGGAGGAATTCCAGGAGGAATTCCTGGAGGAATTCCAGGAGGAATTCCTGGAGGAATTCCAGGAGGAATTCCTGGAGGAATTCCAGGAGGAATTCCTGGAGGAATTCCAGGAGAAATTCCTGGAGGAATTCCAGGAGGAATTCCTGGAGGAATTCCAGGAGGAATTCCTGGAGGAATTCCAGGAGGAATTCCTGGAGGAATTCCAGGAGGAATTCCTGGAGGAATTCCAGGAGGAATTCCTGGAGGAATTCCAGGAGGAATTCCTGGAGGAATTCCAGGAGGAATTCCTGGAGAAATTCCAGGAGGAATTCCTAGAGGAATTCCAGAAGGAATTCCTGGAGGAATTCCAGGAGGAATTCCTGGAGGAATTCCAGGAGGAATTCCTGGAGGAGTTCCAGGAGGAATTCCTGGAGGAATTCCAGGAGAAATTCCTGGAGGAATTCCAGGAGGAATTCCTGGAGGAATTCCAGGAGGAATTCCTGGAGGAATTCCAGGAGGAATTCCAGGAGGAATTCCTGGAGGAATTCCAGGAGGAATTCCTGGAGGAATTCCAGGAGGAATTCCTGGAGGAATTCCTGGAGGAATTCCTGGAGGAATTCCAGGAGGAATTCCTGGAGGAATTCCTGGAGGAATTCCAGGAGGAATTCCTGGAGGAATTCCAGGAGGAATTCCTGGAGGAATTCCAGGAGGAATTCCTGGAGGAGTTCCAGGAGGAATTCCTGGAGGAATTCCAGGAGGAATTCCTGGAGGAATTCCAGGAGGAATTCCTGGAGGAATTCCAGGAGGAATTACTGGAGGAATTCCAGGAGGAATTCCTGGAGGAATTCCAGGAGGAATTCCAGGAGGAATTCCGGGAGGAATTCCAGGAGGAATTCCGGGAGGAATTCCAGGAGGAATTCCGGGAGGAATTCCAGGAGGAATTCCGGGAGGAATTCCAGGAGGAATTCCGGGAGGAATTCCAGGAGGAATTCCGGGAGGAATTCCAGGAGGAATTCCGGGAGGAATTCCAGGAGGAATTCCGGGAGGAATTCCAGGAGGAATTCCGGGAGGAATTCCAGGAGGAATTCCGGGAGGAATTCCAGGAGGAATTCCGGGAGGAATTCCAGGAGGAATTCCGGGAGGAATTCCAGGAGGAATTCCGGGAGGAATTCCAGGAGGAATTCCGGGAGGAATTCCAGGAGGAATTCCGGGAGGAATTCCAGGAGGAATTCCGGGAGGAATCCCAGGAGGAATTCCGGGAGGAATTCCAGGAGGAATTCCGGGAGGAATTCCAGGAGGAATTCCGGGAGGAATTCCAGGAGGAATTCCGGGAGGAATTCCAGGAGGAATTCCGGGAGGAATTCCAGGAGGAATTCCTGGAGGAATTCCAGGAGGAATTCCTGGAGGAATTCCAGGAGGAATTCCTGGAGGAATTCCAGGAGGAATTCCAGGAGGAATTCCGGGAGGAATTCCAGGAGGAATTCCGGGAGGAATTCCAGGAGGAATTCCGGGAGGAATTCCAGGAAGAATTCCTGAAGGAATTCCAGGAAGAATTCCTGGAGGAATTCCAGGAGGAATTCCTGGAGGAATTCCTGGAGGAATTCCAGGAGGAATTCCTGGAGGAATTCCAGGAGGAATTCCTGGAGGAATTCCAGGAGGAATTCCTGGAGGAATTCCAGGAGGAATTCCTGGAGGAATTCCAGGAGGAATTCCTGGAGGAATTCCAGGAGGAATTCCTGGAGGAATTCCAGGAGGAATTCCTGGAGGAATTCCTGGAGGAATTCCTGGAGGAATTCCTGGAGGAATTCCAGGAGGAATTCCAGGAGGAATTCCTGGAGGAATTCCAGGAGGAATTCCTGGAGGAATTCCAGGAGGAATTCCTGGAGGAATTCCAGGAGGAATTCCTGGAGGAATTCCAGGAGGAATTCCTGGAGGAATTCCAGGAGGAATTCCTGGAGGAATTCCAGGAGGAATTCCTGGAGGAATTCCAGGAGCAATTCCTGGAGGAATTCCAGGAGGAATTCCTGGAGGAATTCCAGGAGGAATTCCTGGAGGAATTCCAGGAGGAATTCCAGGAGGAATTCCAGGAGGAATTCCTGGAGGAATTCCCGGAGGAATTCCAGGAGGAATTCCAGGAGGAATTCCAGGAGGAATTCCTAGAGGAATTCCTGGAGGAATTCCTGGAGGAATTCCAGCAGGAATTCCTGGAGGAATTCCAGGAGGAATTCCTGGAGGAATTCCAGGAGGAATTCCTGGAGGAATTCCAGGAGGAATTCCAGGAGGAATTCCTGGAGGAATTCCAGGAGGAATTCCTGGAGGAATTCCAGGAGGAATTCCTGGAGGAATTCCAGGAGGAATTCCTGGAGGAATTCCAGGAGGAATTCCTGGAGGAATTCCAGGAGGAATTCCTGGAGGAATTCCAGGAGGAATTCCTGGAGGAGTTCCAGGAGGAATTCCTGGAGGAATTCCAGGAGGAATTCCTGGAGGAATTCCAGGAGAAATTCCTGGAGGAATTCCAGGAGGAATTCCTGGAGGAATTCCAGGAGGAATTCCTGGAGGAATTCCAGGAGGAATTCCTGGAGGAATTCCAGGAGGAATTCCTGGAGGAATTCCAGGAGGAATTCCTGGAGGAATTCCAGGAGGAATTCCTGGAGGAATTCCAGGAGGAATTCCTGGAGGAGTTCCAGGAGGAATTCCTGGAGGAATTCCAGGAGAAATTCCTGGAGGAATTCCAGGAGGAATTCCTGGAGGAATTCCAGGAGGAATTCCTGGAGGAATTCCAGGAGGAATTCCAGGAGGAATTCCTGGAGGAATTCCAGGAGGAATTCCTGGAGGAATTCCAGGAGGAATTCCTGGAGGAATTCCAGGAGGAATTCCTGGAGGAATTCCAGGAGGAATTCCTGGAGGAATTCCAGGAGGAATTCCTGGAGGAATTCCAGGAGGAATTCCTGGAGGAATTCCAGGAGGAATTCCTGGAGGAGTTCCAGGAGGAATTCCTGGAGGAATTCCAGGAGGAATTCCTGGAGGAATTCCAGGAGGAATTCCTGGAGGAATTCCAGGAGGAATTCCTGGAGGAATTCCAGGAGGAATTCCAGGAGGAATTCCAGGAGGAATTCCAGGAGGAATTCCGGGAGGAATTCCAGGAGGAATTCCGGGAGGAATTCCAGGAGGAATTCCGGGAGGAATTCCAGGAGGAATTCCGGGAGGAATTCCAGGAGGAATTCCGGGAGGAATTCCAGGAGGAATTCCGGGAGGAATTCCAGGAGGAATTCCGGGAGGAATTCCAGGAGGAATTCCGGGAGGAATCCCAGGAGGAATTCCGGGAGGAATTCCAGGAGGAATTCCGGGAGGAATTCCAGGAGGAATTCCGGGAGGAATTCCAGGAGGAATTCCGGGAGGAATTCCAGGAGGAATTCCGGGAGGAATTCCAGGAGGAATTCCGGGAGGAATTCCAGGAGGAATTCCGGGAGGAATTCCAGGAGGCATTCCTGGAGGAATTCCAGGAGGCATTCCTGGAGGAATTCCAGGAGGAATTCCTGGAGGAATTCCAGGAGGAATTCCTGGAGGAATTCCAGGAGGAATTCCTGGAGGAATTCCAGGAGGAATTCCTGGAGGAATTCCAGGAGGAATTCCTGGAGGAATTCCTGGAGGAATTCCAGGAGGAATTCCTGGAGGAATTCCAGGAGGAATTCCTGGAGGAATTCCAGGAGGAATTCCTAGAGGAATTCCAGGAGGAATTCCTAGAGGAATTCCAGGAGGAATTCCTGGAGGAATTCCAGGAGGAATTCCTGGAGGAATTCCAGGAGGAATTCCTGGAGGAATTCCAGGAGGAATTCCTAGAGGAATTCCAGGAGGAACTCCTGGAGGAATTCCAGGAGGAATTCCTGGAGGAATTCCAGGAGGAATTCCAGGAGGAATTCCTGGAGGAATTCCAGGAGGATTTCCTGGAGGAATTCCAGGAGGATTTCCTGGAGGAATTCCTGGAGAAATTCCTGGAGGAATTCCTGGAGGAATTCCTGGAGGAATTCCTGGAGGAATTCCTGGAGGAATTCCTGGAGGAATTCCTGGAGGAATTCCTGGAGGAATTCCTGGAGGAATTCCTGGAGGAATTCCTGGAGGAATTCCTGGAGGAATTCCTGGAGGAATTCCTGGAGGAATTCCTGGAGGAATTCCTGGAGGAATTCCTGGAGGAATTCCTGGAGGAATTCCTGGAGGAATTCCTGGAGGAATTCCTGGAGGAATTCCTGGAGGAATTCCTGGAGGAATTCCTGGAGGAATTCCTGGAGGAATTCCTGGAGGAATTCCTGGAGGAATTCCTGGAGGAATTCCTGGAGGAATTCCTGGAGGAATTCCTGGAGGAATTCCTGGAGGAATTCCTGGAGGAATTCCTGGAGGAATTCCTGGAGGAATTCCTGGAGGAATTCCTGGAGGAATTCCTGGAGGAATTCCTGTAGGAATTCCTGGAGGAATTCCTGTAGGAATTCCTGGAGGAATTCCTGTAGGAATTCCTGGAGGAACTCCTGGAAGAATTCCAGGTGGAATTCTTGGAGGAATTCCTGGAGAAATTCTTGGAGGAATTCCTGGAGAAATTCCTGGAGGAATTCCAGGAGGAATTTCTGGAGGAATTCCAGGAGGAATTTTGGATGAATTCCAGCTGGAAATCTGGAGGATTCCAGGAGGAATTTTTCTTTCAGGAATTCTGGAGGAATTCCTGGAGAAATTCTTGGAGGAATTCCTGAAGAAATTCCTGGAGGAATTCCAGGAGGAATTTCTGGAGGAATTCCAGGAGGAATTTTGGATGAATTCCAGCTGGAAATCTGGAGGAATTCCAGGAGGAATTTCTGGAGGAATTCAGGATCAGGAGGCATTCTGGAGGAATTCCTGGAGGCATTTCTGGAGGAATTCTAGGAGGAATTCCTGGAGGAATTTCAGGAGTAGTTACTGGAGGAATTTCAGGAATAATTCCTGGAGGAATTTCAGGAGGTTTTCCAGGAGGAATTCCGGGAGGAATTCCAGGAGAGATTCCGGGAGGAATTCCAGGAGGAATTCCGGGAGGAATTCCAGGAGGAATTCCGGGAGGAATTCCAGGAGGAATTCCGGGAGGAATTCCAGGAGGAATTCCGGGAGCAATTCCAGGAGGAATTCCGGGAGGAATTCCAGGAGGAATTCCGGGAGGAATTCCAGGAGGAATTCCGGGAGGAATTCCAGGAGGAATTCCGGGAGGAATTCCAGGAGGAATTCCGGGAGGAATTCCAGGAGGAATTCCGGGAGGAATTCCAGGAGGAATTCCGGGAGGAATTCCAGGAGGAATTCCGGGAGGAATTCCAGGAGGAATTCCGGGAGGAATTCCAGGAGGAATTCCGGGAGGAATTCCAGGAGGAATTCCGGGAGGAATTCCAGGAGGAATTCCGGGAGGAATTCCAGGAGGAATTCCGGGAGGAATTCCAGGAGGAATTCCGGGAGGAATTCCAGGAGGAATTCCGGGAGGAATTCCAGGAGGCATTCCTGGAGGAATTCCAGGAGGAATTCCTGGAGGAATTCCAGGAGGAATTCCTAGAGGAATTCCAGGAGGAATTCCTAGAGGAATTCCAGGAGGAATTCCTAGAGGAATTCCAGGAGGAATTCCTAGAGGAATTCCAGGAGGAATTCCTAGAGGAATTCCAGGAGGAATTCCTGGAGGAATTCCAGGAGGAATTCCTAGAGGAATTCCAGGAGGAACTCCTGGAGGAATTTCAGGAGGAATTCCTGGAGGAATTCCAGGAGGAATTCCTGGAGGAATTCCAGGAGGAATTCCAGGAGGAATTCCAGGAGGAATTCCAGGAGGAATTCCTGGAGGAATTCCAGGAGGATTTCCTGGAGGAATTCCTGGAGAAATTCTTGGAGGAATTCCTGGAGAAATTCCTGGAGGAATTCCAGGAGGAATTTCTGGAGGAATTCCAGGAGGAATTTTGGATGAATTCCAGCTGGAAATCTGGAGGATTCCAGGAGGAATTTTTCTTTCAGGAATTCTGGAGGAATTCCTGGAGAAATTCTTGGAGGAATTCCTGGAGAAATTCCTGGAGGAATTCCAGGAGGAATTTCTGGAGGAATTCCAGGAGGAATTTTGGATGAATTCCAGCTGGAAATCTGGAGGAATTCCAGGAGGAATTTCTGGAGGAATTCAGGATCAGGAGGCATTCTGGAGGAATTCCTGGAGGCATTTCTGGAGGAATTCTAGGAGGAATTCCTGGAGGAATTTCAGGAGTAGTTACTGGAGGAATTTCAGGAATAATTCCTGGAGGAATTTCAGGAGGTTTTCCAGGAGGAATTCCTAGAGGAATTCCCGGAGAAATTCCTGGTTGAATTCCAGGAGGAATTCCTGAAGCAATTCCAAAAGTTATTCGTAGAGGAATTCCAGGGAGATTCCCTGGGGGAATCTTAGAAGTATTTATGGCACAATTTTTGGAGGAACTTCCTAGAGTAATTCCAGGAAGAATTAATTGAGGAATTTCAGGAGGAATTTTAGAAGGAATTTCAGCAAGAAGTCCAAGAATAACTCCTGGATGAATTCCAGGAGAATTTCTTAGAGATGTATTCCTAGAGAGATCCCCGAAACCCCCAAAAGCAATCTCTGGAGGAGTCCCTGGAAAAAGGCCTTGAAGAAATTTTGTACTTTCTCCTGGTGGCAAAAAGAGTAGCTTATGAAAAACTTGTAATAAATTTCAATTGTGTCATCGTTCTTGGAAATAACTAACTGCACAATATTATCTTCATTAAACATTGAACCATTTCACACAGGTGTTTGCCTACTAACTACTTTTATCCAGTTACTGTGATTGCTCCGAGTCAACAGATGGGACGTGATTCCAGTGTTCAACCAAAACCACTTACGGCTAGTAATAATTAAAACCAAACATCTTTACCGTAATTGACGTCCACTTAACGTCATGCAGCGTCAAAATTGTAAACTGTTTTGTAGGTACACACTTTTATCACCCACCGGCGGCGGCGGGCGTATCTTCACACCGTCATGTTTATCCGCTCCACAGTGTGTACCTCTTCTTACAGAATGCATCACACTCCCGCAAATGAATTCTTCTCGCGACGCGGTGACGACGGACGACGGATGGTACATCAGCCAGCCAGTCGGGTGCATTTATTTATACGGGTCTAATATTTGCTCGCACTGCTCTCCACATCATGTGGTGTACAATATCCTACGCGCTATCTTCACACAAAAGAAACACCTCCGAGCGCCGAAAAAATATCTAAAATAAAAATAACACAATGAATCAGGCGTCAAAAGCTTTTTTTTTCGGAAACGGTTTTTCTATTTTCGAGTTAGGAAAAACAACACTTGCTGACGACGGATGACGAGGGCGAGAGATGGTGGCGAAGAGTCCACCAGATGCGTAAAAGTGTCCGCAGCATCTTAAGGTGAAAACCCAAACAAAACGATTCTTCATTCCAGATACGGCGGGAAGGTGTAGTGCAAGCAAGGAGAGTTGACGTTACTTCACACCCGACCTTATGTGCATTACGTCTGGAAACGTCCGTTCCGTAGGGGCACGCTAGGGCGTGGAACTTGAGACAGATACCTAGGCTCGGGATGGGGAGGCCATTGAACTGCGTCTTCGATACTGCCCAGCCCATCCAGCTTGAGAGTGGAATACCTACACTTGAAGGCGGTATAAATTTGAAATTCATACTACAATTGAAATCTGAACAACGTCATTTACTTCAACAGAGAAGGGATCATGCAGCGAAATGATCTGCTCATTCGTTGTTGATACAACAAAGTTCATGTCTATTCAGCTTAGAAACCCGGGGTGGAAAGTTTTTTTTTTCTGTTATGAGTTCAATAGTTGAACGTATTATTCAAATTAGGCTCGCTTTCGAACAATGACCCTTCATAATGGACCAGGTGCTGTAGGAATCAAATGTTGACAGGCGTATAGGTGGTAACCTATACGGCAGTTATCTTGTCTGCATCGAATGGATGAAGAACTTTGAAGTGTTTTAGTTATTGAAAAGACGGGCTTGATATGAATGTATATGTATTATTTACGATGATGCTGATGAAGAATTATAAGAGGAGTAAAACCACTTTGTAAAGGCCGAACATGAACGACAGATTGAGGTGTGTTCAACATTCGCATATAAAAGAAAAAGTCGAGTATTTTCAAAAATCTATTTTAAAAGTGGAAGAAAGTTTTCTAAATACACTCCTTTTTTCTGGAATAAGTTTATCTTTAAAAGTCACTACACACTGCTGCGGCTTATTTTTAAAAAGTTTTTGAAATCTGGAATTCGTAAGATCTTCTGAATTCAAATGACACAAAAAGAGAAACCTCTGAGTTTGTGCCAAAAATATTGAGATTTAGAGGTGGGAAACTCCAGAACTTACTCGTTGTTTTCTTTAAGAACACCTTCAAGAACACCTACTCAACGACTTTTTTTGGTATTCTTCGGGATTCCTTCTCAGATTGCTGTAGCAATTCGTTCAGATTTTTTTCGGTAATTGCTTCAGCGATGCCTCGAGGAAATCCTTCACGGATGCTAAGATTCCCTCAGGGTTTTGTTTTTGTTTTTTTTATATGCGAGTTTCTGTGAAGATTTTTCTAGGAGATCTGCAGGAAAAGTTTCAAGAATATTTCCATTTTTTTTTCAAAGGTGCTTCTAGTGAATCCTTCGCAGTTTCCTTAAGGAATTTCCTCTAGAAATTTCTCCAGGGCTCTCTTCAAGAATTTCTCTTTTAATACCTTCAAGAATACTTTGAAGAACATACCAGGGGATGCTTCCATGAATTTCATCGAGGATTCGTTCGAGAATCTCGACTCCAAGAATTCCTTTAGATTTTTGCTGGTCTTTCTTCACGTACATTCCGGATTTCGGGGATTCCTCTGAGTTTAATTTGGGATTTCCTTCGGGTACTCTTCCAGGAATTCCCTGAGTGAATTCCTTGACTATTCTCTGAGAAAATTTGTCAAGAAATTCCAGATGAAATTCCTTAAGTAACTAATTAATCTCTGGAGGTATTCCTTGAGGATGTTCTGAAGTAATTTAATGAAGAATCCCTGAGGAAATTCCTTAAGTAATGCATGCGAAATTTTCTTAGGGGTTCTTTGAGAAAATTTCTTGAGGATTTTTGCCGATGTTTCAACAGTAATTCCTAATGGAATTCTTTGAAGATTATCCAAGGATCCACTGGAGGAACTCCTTGAGGAAGCCCCGAGTAAACTCTGTGAGAACTCTTTCAGGATTCTCTAGGGATATGTCTTGAGTGATCCCTGAGGGAATTTCTTGATAGTTCTGTGTAAGAATGTCTTGGATTATCCCTGAGAGAAATTTTTGATGACTTCCTGAGGAAATTTCTTGAGGTTTCTCTGAGGAAATTTCCGGAGGATTTTTATGTAAATTCTAAGTGAGATTTAATGAGGAATCCCCAGTGGACTTTCTGGAGGTATTACCAGAGGAATTTCTGTGTGTTTTCCCTGATAAATGTCTTGAGGTATTTCTTGATGAGTTTCCGAACGAGTTTCTGGAAGAATACCCTGAGTAATTTCTGCAGGAGTTTCCAGAGGAACTTTTTAAAGTATTATCGGAGGAATTACCAGGAAAATTTTAAAGCAGTTCCCGAAAGTGTTTGTGGAAGTTTTTCCTGAAGAATTTCAAGGAATTTCCAGAGGAGGTTCTGGAGGAATTTCTAGAGAAATTTTGGGAAGAGTTTCTGGTAGAATTCACTGATGAATTTCAGAAAAAATCTTGAGGTATTTCCAGAGTAAGTTCTGGAGCAATTCCCAGAAAAACTTCTGGAACAATCCCTGGATAATGTGGAGCGGACCTGGTGTGATGGTTAGAACACTTGACTATCACGCTGAGGACCTGGGATCGAATCCCACTCCCGACAAACTCGCAAAATGTGAGTTTTTCCTTCGGAAGGGAAGTAAAATGTGGGTCCCGAGATGAACCAGCCTAGGGCTAAAAATCTCGTTAACACAGATAAAAAAAAATCCCTGGATAATTTCTGATAGATTTCCCTGATGAATTTCCAGAAGAACTTCCGGAGGAATTTCCGGAGAAATTTCTGAAGGTATTTTCGGAGGAATTTCAGGAGGAATTCCCGGGAGAATTTCTAAAGGAGTTCCCGAGAGTGGTTTTGGAAGAATTTCCGAAAAATTCTCTAAAGAATTTCCAGGAAGAATTCCCGAAGGAATTTCTGGAGGAATTCCCAGAGGAATTTCTGGATACATTCCCGGAGGAGCTTCTGGAGGAATTCACTGAAGAATTTCTGGCGGAATTTTCGGAAAAAAAAAAATCTGGAGGAATTCCCTGAGGAAATTCTGGAGCAATTCCCATAAAAAAAATCTGGAGGAATCCCTGGAGTAATTTCTGGAAAATTTCCCGGAGAAGTTTTTGGAGGAATACCCGGAAGAGCTTCTGGGGGTCCTTATTATTATTATTATTATTACTATATCTTTATTTTGCAGGCTCATTTACGCTAGGTATAACGGAGCCGAAAACACTTAGAACTAATTACATTTCAGTTAAATGTTATAGCCCTGCTTGTACAATTCCTCTATTCTTTGAGTTTCCTCTGCGATGTACTGCTGACGAAGATCAGGATCATCAATATGAGAAAATGAGCAACGTCGATAACCTGCTCGAACGGGAACGATGGGGACATCAAAAGCGGCTTCGTTGCTATCGCTTTCGCTGGAGACGGAGATAGACGATGCAGCACGTTTGGGTTCGTTAGCGCTTGTGGAATCCGAGTCGATTGAAAGTTGTCGTTTTGTTTGGTTATCGTTGGTTTGCCTCTTCGGTTTGTTTTTTTGTTTAGAAGCCTCCGGCTTCGGCAGCGCGGGCCATTGTTTCTCGGTTAGTGTGGATGAGTTTTGGTTGTTGTTCAATTTCCTCGGTTGTGTTGGTTGGGCAGCTCCCGTTGATTTCGCGGCTTCGGAACACCGTAGATTCTGGGGGTCCTCGCGGAGGAGTTTCTTGAGGTTGAAGAATTCCTGATGTAATTTCTAGATGAATTTCCAAGGCAAATTCAAGAAGAATTCGCAGAGAAATTTCTGGTGGTATTCCGGGGGATTTCTTGAGGGATTTCTAGAAGATTTTGCAGATGAATTTCTCGATGAGTTCCCTTAAGAATTCCTGGAGAAATTTCCGGCGGAATTGCTCAAGGATTTTCTGGAGGAATTCACAGTGGAATTTCTGGTGAAATTCCCGGATAAATTTCTGGAGGAATTCACTATTTTTTTTCTGGAGCGTAATTTCTGGAGAACTTTTCAAAGTAATTTCTTGGATTATTTTGTGGAGTAATTTCTAGAGGAATTTATTAAGGAATTCTCCACATAATTTCCGAATATATTTCCTGCATAATTTCTCAAGGAATTCCCAGAAGAAGTTCTGGAAGAATTCCTGGCGAAATTCCGGAAAGGATTGCCGATAGAATTTGTGCAGAAATTTTAAGAGGAATTTCCGGAAGAATTCCCGAAGGAATTTTTAAGCGGAATTCCCAAAAGAATTCCTTGAGAAACTTCCTAAGGAATTCCTTGAAAAGTTCCAGAAGAAATGTTTGGTGGAACTAACGAAGTAATTTCTGGAGGAATATTTGGAGAAACTTCTGGAGGGATTCCTGATGAATTCCTGGAGGAATTCACTGAGAAGTTTCTGGAGGAATTTCCGAAGTAATTTCTGGATTTATTTCCGAAAAAAAGTTTTTGATAAATTTGTCCCAGAACAGGATTCCTAAGGGACTTTCTCGAGCTGTTTCCAAAACGTTGGATGGATAAATTTCATGAAGAATTTTTGGAGGAATTTTCGGTGCTTCTGGAGGAATTCCTTGTAGCATTTTTGGATTAATTCCCGGAAGGGTTATTGGTGAAATTTCTTGAGGAATTATTTTATGAATTCCAAGAGAAATTCGTGGATAAATTTCCGGAGGATTTCCCGTAGGAGTTCAGTTAGAAATTCCGTTAGGATTTGCTGGAGGAATTTCTACGAAAATTTTGACCCACTGAAGAAGTTTCTACTAGACAAACCTTGCAGAAATTTCGATTTGAAGCTACTTCCCAAGAAACTTCTGGAACAATTCCCGGATGCACTTGTATAGGAATTTTACAAGAATAATTCATGGCAAATTTTGTAATCCCTCGGAGAATGAGGGGGAATTTAAGAATGAATATTGTGTAGATTTCAGGCAGGAATATGCAGCAAACTAATACAAGAACCTCGGGAACATGATCTACCGAAGCAATGGAAAAAAATCTGGAAAAGTGTTTCTCGAGGAATCCCGGGTGTTGCGCGCACAGCCAACAACGGATGAGGCTTCGCGGGCTCTGCTGCTCTTTTTGTTGGCAAAATACAAGTTGCATACATAGTGTGTGCTTATCATTCGCTTATTTCTTTTAAAATATTAAGTTGGAGATTTAAAATTCCTGGAACACCTGCAAAATAACAAAAGCAGATTTTTGCAGCAGAAAGCTCGCGATGTTTTATTCCGTTAACTCCAGCTGCAATTCAACATTGTGCTGCAATAGAATGATTGCTGTGTACATTTTTATTGAATGCTCTGAGTTGGCGCCAGCAGTGAAAAATGCATACAAGTACTTTTATAGCATCTGGTTTCCAGCGCTGACAGCCCGATGGCGACACCATCGTCTGTGCTACTCTCGGTTGTCAACTTTCTTAAATTTTCACCTCAAGCTCACGGAAGCATGGTAGTCAAGAACTGTCAAATCGTATGGAAAAATGAGCATGAGCATGAGCATGATTGACCGCCCGCGGTTGCTCCTCTGTTATTGCAAGGACAACTGCATTTACACAAGGAACCAACAGATGATGCTTGGGATTAGCTTTCTCTTCATTGTGTAAATGCTGGAATCCCAATACTTTTCAATTAGCAATACCAGCGCCGGCCGCGTCCGAATGCAGGTCAATTGAGGATAGGGAAGGAAATGATGACGTGATTCTCGCTTAGGCCAATAACCGAGGAATTCTCTGCGTTACTACGAGAAATCACTAGGAGTTTGGACAGGGGAAATGGAGATGTGTTGAGGATTTCGACGTGGTAAACGAATGTAATGTTTTGATTCGCGATTAATAATGCGCTCGCGAAGAAATACCCTTCTACACCTTGGACGACGAACGCGATCTATTGTGCCTCAAAACTCACCCTACATAAGTTATTCATTCGCAACTGAGGAGAACACAATGCTAAACACCGACGCATCTGTAGTTTGCGTTTCCGCGCGAGACAATGCTGAACGCGATCGATTCACAAGTATTAAGGCTCAAGCATTCGTCATTATTTTTCGGAAATAGAAAAGCAGTTTTTTCGCTGTAAATCAAAACAACGACCACGAGAATGTATTCACTGTATTCTATTCCTCGTGTGGAACACAGTGAATCCATTTTCGTTGCAAAAATGTTTGATTTGAACGAGAAAACTGCTTTCAAATGTTTAATGATGACGATGATTCCAATGACGAATGCTTCAACGTTAACAAAATAACACGGGATAAATAAATCAGAAAGATCTTACCGCATGGTTCGCCGTCTATCTTTTACCGACCCTCTCTTTTTTTCCAGAAATTCATGCAACGTTTATTTGAGTCAAAACATTTATTCATTTGGGCTAAAATATTACAAATGTCGACACCGAAGATGACGAACCATTCAAATTTTTGTGTACATGCAAAAAATGAAAGAAAAATATTTATTACCAACAAAATGTGCATTTGGAACTAGCGCCGACACGTGACGTAACGAACTTTTCAATATTTGTTAGATAAATACACAAAACCCAGTGCAGAATTTTATACATCCTATAGCATTAATTATTGTGATAAAATGGAACGAGCTCACCAATAAACATCCTTCGAAGTGTCCAGTGCTTATGTGCTGCAGCATCTTCCACAAACTGGCCTCGAAATCACACTGAACCGCTACAACAACACACGGGTACGACGATGTGCACATTCAAATTGTCGACGACGACGCGGCCGATCCGAATGAAAAAAGCGGCACTTCCACTTAGCCTCCAAAAACACACTTAACCGCCCCGTACGAAGACGAGCACGCACGCAGGACGACGACGCGATGCAACGACGAACCAAGGCAGACTGAAATGTCATCCGCTGCTGGCATCACACGACCGACTCGCACGAAAACTAGTTTTTTCCTTTAAAAGCACACACACAGGACGACGACGCGGATGCAACGACGAACCAAGACAGACTCACTGTCAAATCGTATGGAAAAATCGCGAAAAACGTTAATTGTTAGAAAACGGGATAGTTTTGTGAAAAGTTAGTGAACAGAAATCAAGAATGGTTTGAAAAGGCAACGTTTGTGTTTACTTCATGTTCCGAAACAGTTTCTTCACCGAGAAAATTTGATTTTACTACCACACAAAAAAGAGCCATCTGTGATATTTTTAGCTTGGAATGTCGCACGCTATGTCCAAAGGTAAGTATTATGAAAAGTGAATGTACCTCAAAATTTATTCGCTAAAACCATATTTTTGGACCTCTAGATTCAGAAAATGTGTGGTTTAAAATAATCCATATTGGGTTTTTTTTCCCATACATTTTTATATGGGACGAAAATGACCTTAAAATGGCTTTTTTCGATATTTGTATGGGAAAATAGGAAAAAAATCGAAAATATCAAAAACCCCAAGATGATATATTTTAAACCGCACAGATTCAGAAACTACAGGTCCAAAGCTATGATCCTAGGGAATAACATTTGAGGTACATTCGATTTTCATAATACTTCCCTTTGGTCATAGCGTGTGTCGATCTATTAACGCTGGATGACCACGTGGTTTATGGACAGCCCCTTATCCTCTTACACGGTCAGATAATTCACACAAAACTGAGCTAAACTGGAACAGCTCAAAACTGAGTAAATTGCATTTCCAGCGATAGCGCTGGCCCAAGTGTGAAAATCTTATCAGTTTAAGATGTATAATATTCTTGATGATGTGAAGAGTATTATACGGTTTAAATAAGTTGGATTTTTGCACTTGGGCCAGCGCTATCGCTGGAAATGCAATTCACTCATTTTTTAAGCTGTTCCAGTTTAGCTCAGTTTTGTGTGAATTTTACTCATTTTAGAGTAACTTTTTCTTAGCGTGTATTTCAAGATGGTGGTATGTATCCAACGCGCAATACATCGACATTCCAAACTAAAAATATAACACACGCTAAGAAAATGTTACTCTAAAATGAGTAAGATTCACACAAAACTGAGCTAAACTGGAACAGCTCAAAAAATGAGTAAATTGCATTTCCATCGATAGCGCTGGCCCAAGTGCAAAAGTCCAACCAATTTAAGCCGTATAATATTCTTCACATCAGCAAGAATATTATACAGCTTAAACTGATAAGATTTTCGCACTTGAGCCAGCGCTAGCGCTGGAAAAAAAATTTACTCAATTTTGAGTTGTCCCACTTTAGCTCAGTTTTGTGTGAATTTTCTGACCGTGCAGATGGCACTTTTTTGTGTGGTAGTAAAATCGAATTTTCTTGGTGAAGAAGTTGTTCCGGAACACGAGGTAAACATAGAAAGTTATCCTTCCAAACCATTCTTGATTTCTATTCACTAACTTTTCACAAAACTATCCCGTTTCCTAACAATTAACGTTTTTCGCGATTTTTCCATACGTTTTGACAGTTCTTGACTACCATGCTTTCGTGAGCTTGAGGTGAGAATTTGAGAAAGTTGAAAACCGAGAGTAGCACAGACGATGCATTGAATACAAGCGATGGTGTCGCCGCCGAGCTGTCAACGCTGGAAACTAGATGCTATAAAAGTTCTTGCATGCAATTTTTACTGCTGGCGCCAACTGGGAGCAATCAATAAAAATGTAAACAGCAGTCATCCTGTATTCAATGCATCGTCTGTCCTACTCTCGGTTTTGAACTTTCTCAAATTCTCACTCCAAGCTCACGAAAGCATGGTAGTCAAGAACTGTCAAATCGTATGGAAAAATCGCGAAAAACGTTAATTGTTAGATAACGGGATAGTTTTGTGAAAAGTTAGGGAATGGAAATCAAGAATGGTTTGAAACGGAATGTTTTTATGTTTACTTCATGTTCCGGAACAACTTCTTCACCGAGAAAATTCGATTTTACTACCACACAAAAAAGTGCCATCTGTTATATTTTTAGTTTGGAATGTCGATCTGTTGGTGCCAGCAGTAAACTAAAGATAGCGGGGATAAACATGAGTGGAACAATTTTCACGAAATCCGTTCAGCTTCTTGGTTTCGCTGATGATATTGCTATTATAGCTCATAGATTTGAGGAAACGTACATCCGACTAAAGAGCGAAGCCGATTCGCCTGGCTTCATTAATGGATTGGTCATTAATGTGTCAAAGACAAACTACATGATGGCAAAGGCACAGACAAACAGACGTAACACCTTGAACGATTTTCATGCAAATCCATCACCCAGTTCACACTACCATCACCTGGTGGAAAAGTTGCACGAATCACTGTGTTGTGCAATATCGTCAACAGAAGGCCCTAGTGTGAAACATCAAACGCATAGAAAAACGATGCGCGCGCCTCTGGTTGTGAAAGCCACTACTATGAAAATTTAATATGATCGTTAAAAGCGTGGTCGACGGAAATTTCGCAAGTGTTACGTCTGTTTGTCTGTGGCAAAGGACTCCAGGGAGGAATCACCGCGCCCGCCACCCCAAATTGCTACCGACGGTGATAAAATCGAGGCGGTTGAAGAATTCGCAGAGAAACTCTACGACTTCGCAGAACTCTACGATCGAAGAAAGTTTGCAGTCACACAAAGTTAACTATCTACAAAACGCTAATTAGGCCGGTAGCCCTCTATGATCACGAAGCATGAACCCTACGTGCAAAGGACCAACGCGCCCTTGGAGTTGCCGAACGGAAGGTGCTGCTTACCATCTACGGCGGAGTGCAGATGGAAGACGGGAAATAGAGAAGGCGAATGAACCACGAGCTGCATCAGCTGCTGAGAAAACCAACCATCATCAACACCGCAAAAATCGGGAGGCTACGGTGGGCGGGTCACGTCATCAGGATGTCGGATAGCAACCCGACTAAAATGATTCTCGAGTCATCCAACCGGTACAAGAAGACGAGGTGCGCCGCGAGCTAGGTGGGAAGGACGATCTTCGGACCCTTCGCAGAGTGCGGAATTGGTGACACACAGCCATGGACCGAGTGGAATGGAAACGATTACTATGTACAGCAGAGGCCACTCAGGCCTTAGTCTGACCGACTCGACTCACTAAAAACAACACACCTTTAATGACGCATATGCATAAGTTCCACGTACTTGATTTAGAGTTTATTCATCGGCGTACGATACAAGAAATCAATTATTGATGATATCGCGCTTATTGATCGAGCTTGTTGTCAGCATGCTCGTAAATTTTTACTCGAAACAAGTTTTTTTTCTTGTGATTCCGGGTGGGTCCACAATGAATGGGACTATGGGATGGTCACTGGTCCCAAGCTCGTCAGGGATCGATTTGTTTGGTTGCAATCCAACGTCATCCATGAAATAAAACGTAGAGCTACTTTCCCATTGTGCAATATCTAGTTATAACGACGATCATGATGCTTGGAATACTACTTCCGATAACGTCTCTGAAATGATCTATCGTTCGCTATGGGTTGGTTGGTTGTTGGAAGGTTGGTGCTCACTCAGCTGGGTGGTCTGCCTCGATCTGCATCGTGTAAGGTCTCGGATAACATCTTCTCCCAAGACCCAGTGCGGTTCCCAGCGCTCACCGCATCCCACGAACGCGGACTGCACAGTGTGACAATTGACGCCGATGATGAAGATAACTTCCCACCCAGGCGAAATGATTTCTCTCTTTATTCGCGGTGTCGTGCTGGTTTGGGTTGTGGGGGCGTACCACTTTAAGGGCACTCTTGCCGATCCTGGTGAGCAGTTGGTTGGAGTTGCTGAAATCGATATTTTCCAACGACCCAGCCAACTCAAATGCCAAAGCATGGGCTTGGGCAAGGGAAGACACTCACGACTTTGAAGGGAGGATGGCAGCCAGCGTGATGTTCGCACCCGCCTGCTGGCAAAAGGCGAAGCTGCGAGCCCCCCAAGTTGGTGAAATTGAAAATAAATTTTAATCCCTCCGTCCTAAATGGGAATTTAGACACGTTATTAGATTTCATAGTTTGCTATTTTTCTTGTGTGCTCTTCCACAGTCTGACTTCGCCGGCGCTAATTCGAGTTTCATGATGAAGTGATTGGTGGTGGTGGCACGGCTTGTCAGCTTGCTCCGTGTGTGGGATTGGAAGGTGTGGTGGAGCAAGTGATTGTGGCGTGTAAAACAGCTTGTTGGTAACTTAATGTGATTCGAAGTGGGGAATTATGTGATTTATGACTGATTGAAAGACAATATCGATGTGGCAGCATGGGTGGCGCCTTCCTGTGGGTTCACACGTTTGGGTGTCGAAATGTGAATATCTTATATTCAATGAATAGTGTTTTTATTTTCTTTACTACAAATGTATGTCGGCTTACATCTACGGAAAGAGCATGTATATATTATAGCCATTCCATAGAAAAACGATATAGTGCATCTCCGATTGTCGTGTAACTTGGTGGGCTTGTAGTTCTTCGGAAATTATTAGACCCGTATTTTTTATTTCATCATTAGGGTGACCAACTTTCATATAGGGTGGTCCAAAAAATTAAGGTTTTTCAAAACTATTTTTTTTTTCAAAAAATCGTAACTTTTGAACCAGTTGTGGTTTTGGTATCCATAATATTATAAGGAATCAAAATATAATCAAATTTAAAAAAAGTGTCGTGTATGGGAAAATTTGACCTTTTATTTTCAAAAAATCATATCTCAAAAACTAAAAAACATACATCTCTGTTTTGACGTAGGACTACGTCTCTCTTTTCAATACCGGGTGTCATTCTAAATTTTCAGAAATCGGCCGCGTTACGTTTGAAGTGGAGATTTTGAGCGTTAATAACTCAGTCATTTCTCGTTGAATTTTCAAAATTTTGGCTCCAATTGATTGGAAATCTTTACACCAATTATGTCCAATATTAACCTTCACGTACCCGACCCCTAACATCTTATTTTCAAATTGCTGCCATTTCGTCAATTTTCATCCAACTTTTTTGAAATCGCCCTCAATCGATCATAATTTGGTGCAAGTTTATTACACCCAAGTGGCCATGCAATATCCGGAACCATTCCGGAGTTATTTCGGATTGTACTGGGGTCAGGGAGGGTGCCGAAATGGCTAAAAATGATTATTTCGTGTGTTATTGTGTTTGAACCATCGATTTTCAGCGGAATTTTCATTGCGAACAATAAAACACAACTGCGATAGGCAGATTTGAATAAGTTGACCCATCCCAAGTAACACACATGTTATATAAAAGTTATGACAGCGCAAGTTTTGGTTGTATAGAAGTTTATTTTACGTTATTTCAACACAATGTTAGAATTACGTAAAATAAACTTCTATACAACCAAAACTTGCGCTGTCGTAACTCTATTATAACATGTGTGTTGCTTGGGATCCGGATCACCGTGACAGGTTCCGCGGGGGCCTCATTGGGGTTGCTTCTGGTTTTCATCCAAAACATGTCGTGCGACATATCAAACTTCATGATTTCAAATGACTGAGTCAGAAACGAAACCCTGAAGTCTGTATCAACTAATATGGCCACCCCGGAACATCTAGCATAGGTTCCACGGGGCTGACATCGGGGACATGTCTGGTTTGCAACTAAAACATGCCGTGCGATTTATCAAACTTCATGGTTTCAAGAGAATGGGGCTGAAAAAATTAACTGAAGTATGAAGCAACTAATTTGGCCGCTCCGGAACACCTGAAACAGGTTCCGCGAGGGCCTCTCAAACACAATAACGCACGAAATAATCACTTTTGGTCATTTGGCAAAACAGACAACTCCCTCACCCCCTGACCCCAGTAAAATCCACAATATCTCCGGAATGGTTCCGGATATTACATGACCACTTGAGTGTAACAAATTTGCACCAATTTATGATCGATTAAGGGCGACTTCAAAAAAATCGGATGAAAATTGACGAAATGCCAGCATTTTCAAAATGAGTTATCGGGGGTCGGGTATGTGAAGGTTAACATTTGCTGATTTTCAATAACAAACTATTGAAAAATTGGGAAAAGTGAACCCATGTTTATTCCAGCCAATCACGATCGAGCACATTTTGGATGCTCCCGTCGAATATAAAAGCTACTGCTTCTTCGCATCTTCCCTCATTTGTCTTTGTCGTCTCGAGGTGAACGCATCGAACGAGAGCTGCTCACTTTCTTTGTTTGCGTTTTCGCTCATTCTTCTTTGACGGCCGTGTCGGTGCGGTGGTTGTCGGCAAGGGTGCTGTTGTACATTCGCCTTCAAACCGTCTAATGCAACAGACCAAGGAAGGAATACTTTTCATCGATTGTTCGGCGGTGGTGGCAGAGGCAGCAGCAAAATCCGGAATCGCACCCACGGCAGCAAGCGGCGGGCCAATTTTCGACGGCTTCCAGCAAACAGCACGGAGTAGACGAGTGCGCCGAATATTCGGCGTGAACTCGGCGTGCGTCGGCGTGGAACTTCTTAAACAATTATGAACAAAGTTAACTACTTTCTAATGATTGGATTACAACAAGTGGACATCTAGCTATGTGGTGCTGCAGAAATTTTCATGTTTTGATGATGGTAGCCTTTCTGAGAAGGGATACGCCGATCGGCGTGCGCTTTTCACGCCGCCGCCGCCGCCGATTGCCACGCCGACACGCCGATGCATCCTGGATCGGCTTCAAACAACATAACTATAAACTTTTTTCACCAGTGCATAGGTATAACACCCCTTTACCAATCCCCGTTTAAAAAATATAGTATACTTGATTCTTGTTGACTTGGGAAGCCGCACGCCGATTCACGCCGATTTCCCATCGGCGCGGCGCGGCGCGGCGGCGCACACGTCTAGCACGGAGAAATCCAACACGCATTGCGTGGCATGATAAATTCATGTCAATTTTCTGTCTGAAATCATTCAATATTCAAACGGTTCTTTTCAGGACCATAGAAAATTATTCCTCAAGAGTTGTGAATCAGATAATTATTTAATTCCATCGCTCGGTAGAAGTGTGGTGCAACCGAAAAGTGAAAAACTGTATGTTTGGTTGCCCCGCAACAATAATGATGCCGGCCACTAATGATTCCACCAGGAATTTAGCAACGTTTTATCATACCCAGACCATTTTTCGTGAAACATTGTTTGATTTAACCATTTTTCGAATTTAAATTATCCAAATCTTCCAATATTTTGGTTACTTTATTCGTTAAATGAAAATTTTCTCATTTCTCGGTTGATTAACCGTTTCAAGCGTCTGGTACATGCGGGGCGGGGCATGCAATCGAAATAAACTGGAATCCAGTCAAATGGGAGGAGCTTCATCTGCTAATCTTGGGACATAAAAGCTGTTCCCCCTGATTTCTTTCGTCATTTTCGTTGGATCAGTCAAGCAGGGTGGATGTCATCTCCACAACTGAGCAGTGGCACATCAACCCAGCCGCAACTCTCGGCTATCGTGCGGATAGTACCAGGAATCTCATCCATGCACATTGGTCGGGCTCCATACAAAGGGGCGGCCAAAACTCTCAAAAAACGAAATTGATATTTTTAAACTTTATTTCACCTTATAACAAAGATAATGTATTGTAGTTTTATGATTCTTAATTAAAAGCATACCAGCTTTTGTATTTCAATGACATTTTCATTGCTAAAGTGGCCTAAGTCATAAAATTGAAAAATGAATTTTTCGAAAAAAGTGAAGTAATAATATTATGAGAATGGAATATATGTTTTATGTTATCCAGCATATGAAAGCTTGTTATTGGACTGTTTGAATGCACGTATGGTGCAAAATTAATATGTCACAAAACTTTTCAAATTTTCATATATTGTACCTTAGGAATTTTGGTAATTTTTAAGTTAAAAAACGGTTCGTGTCGTCACGTGTCGCCGCAATTTCGAATAGTACATCTTAAACATCATGCTTAGGGCTGCATAAAAACGTTTAAATATTTAGCAGAAATTTGCTGTTTTTCAAATTAGAGCTATTTAAAAAATTCATATTTTTTCATATATGTTATGTTATTTTTCCATTTTTGACTAAAATAAAATTTATCTTCTTGCATTTTTCACACGTTTTGAACAAAGTTGATTGGATGTGATCGAAAGATGATCATTTAATTAAATTCTAATTGATTTTCTAACAAAAAACGCAAAAAATGTGGGGTTTACTGATTTTTACCGTTTTTGAAATTATTGAAGTTACGTAATTTTTGAATACCCCTTTTTAAACACTAAAAATACTATATAACATATCTAGACAACCTATAACTTCGATTAAATACATAAAAAGAGTTTTGGCCGAACTTTATCTTTTTCCGACCATTGTGCCATGGCAGAAAGCGGCGTACCAGTTTTCGGTGGCATCCTGTATTTAGCATTAAGGAGAAAACCAACACGCATTGCGTGACATGATGTTTTCATGCCATTTCGTTCCTAAAATCGTCAATTAATCAAACGATCCTTTTCAGGACCACCGAAAATATTTCCTCAAGAGTTGTAAATCAGATAATTTCATTCCATCAATCGAGAAAAATGTGGTTCAATCGAAAAATGAAAAATTGAATTCCGGCCACTAATCGTTCCACCCAGAATTTAACAACGCATTGTCCTATCAGAACCATTTTTCGTGAAACACTGGGGAGTGTCCAGAAATTACGTCACGTTTAAAGGGGGGGGGGGGGTTGGTTTAGCAAAGTTTCACAACCCATACAAAAATTATAGAGGTCCCATACAAAAAGTGTGACATAGGGATGAGGAGGGGTTGAAAATGACTTATTTTTGTGTGCCTTAATTTAAGGACGATCCCTTGTTCAATTCTAGCATTTTTCGAATTAGAATGATCTAAATCTTTTTATATTTTGGTTACTTTATTTTGTTAAATGAAATTTTCTATCATTTCTTGGTTGAAAATCGTTTGAAGCGTCCGAAGCATGCGGGGCGGGTCATGCAATCGAAACATCTGCTAATCTAGGGGCATAAAAGCTGTTTCCTCTGATTTCTTTCGTCATTTTCATTGGATCAGTCAGGGAGGGTGGAGGTGGATATCACGTCCACGGTTGCGCAGCAGCACGTCAACTGCGACGAGTGATAGCACCAGGAATCTCATCCACTGATCACGGCTGCGGTGGGCCCGGCAATGGAAGTTACCTCCGTAGCTGGGTAGCTGCGCACCAACCCAGCGACGGCTCTCGGCTATCTATCTGATAGAACCGAATCTCATTCACGGAAGCAGGCGGCGGCAGTTTTCGATGGCTTCCCGCATTCAGTGCGGATAATTTTCAATTGTCTTTCTAAAATCAACCGTTATTTGAACGGACCTTTTCAGGACCAGAGAAAATTATTACTTAAGAGTTATGAATCGGATAATTTTCGGATATATTTCAACGATCGGTAGAAGTGTAGTGCATTCGAAAAGTGAATGGTTGAATGCTTGATGGCTCAGAAACAGCAAAATCGATCACTAATCTTTCTACCCGAAATTTAGCAACGCGTTATCTTATTCGGAGAATTGTACCTGAAACATTGTTTCATTCTAATATTTATCGAATTAAAATGATCTTAATTTTTCATTACTTCGATTAGTTTATCCGTTCGATTCGAAATTGTCTCAAAGAACGGTTGCAGTAGTTTGAAGCGTCTGACACAATGTCATGCAAACGGAATAAACTGGGAAGCCCGCCGAATGGGAGGAGCTTCATCTGCTAATCTAGGGGCATAAAAGCTGTTTCCTCAGACAACTTTCGTCATTTTCCATGGATCAGTCAAGGAGAGTGGAGATGCCACCTCCCAGCTAGGCAGCAGCACACAAACTCAGCGATGACTCTCGGCTATCGTGGTGGCAGCATTAGGAATCTCATCCACGACAGCAAACGGCCGCATTCAGTATGGGTAAAATCGCATTGCGTGATGAATTCATGCAATTGTCTTGCCAAAATCTTCCGTTTTATAAACGGTCTTTTCCATGATCAGCGAAAATGATTCCTCAAGAGTTATGGTTCGGATAATTAAAAGCGACAGATTGAAGGCTTGGTAGTTCAGCAATAGTGAAGTGGCTACTAATGTTCTTCCTGGATGAAAACAACGTGTTGTCGAAAGAGTTTCACGTTAAACTTTCGTTGAAAAGATCTATTTAACGCCGTTCAATTATCTAATAATTTTATTCGCTCGATGAAAATTCTCTCGTAGAACAGTAATTTAACCATTTCTCTTCAAAACGAAATAACTCTTGTTGACTAGCATCTTCCCAAATAACAGAACCAGCTGAATAACAGCTTCTTGAGCTAAAGTTAGCTTAAGAGTGATTTGTTTTACTCTTATACAGCAAAAATGTGTGTTGGGTTGTGAATGCGTTCAGCGAAAGCGATCACACAACAACTTTACTCAACACATCAGTCCACCATTTGTATTATCATAACAACAAACATTGTATTATGGAAATATAAAAGTCGGAATCTCGTTCCAGCCTTTTTCCTACGTCAACATTGCGGTTATGTCTCAGACATTACCCACTCCTAGTTTTTTTTGATATGTTACGCCAAATTTCCTGAATTTTCTGATAAAAATATAAAACCAGGGTACCTCTTTGGTCCCGAGACCATGAAAAACTAATATATTTGCATATTTTATAGTATTCTTTACATTTTAGCCCCTTTAACGTATTTTTCCTGAAAACTACAATTCGATAGCTTTCAAACAAAAAAAAAAAGAAGTTTAACCTTCACGTACCCGACCCCCAACAACTCATTTTAAAAATGTTGGCATTTCGTCAATTTTTATCTAATTTTTTTGAAGTCACCCTGAATCGATCATTAATTTGGTGCAAGTTTATAACACCCAAGTGGCCATGCAATATCCGGAACCATTCCATAGATATTCCGGATTGTACTGGGGTCAGGGAGGGTGCCGAAATAGCAAAAAATGATTATTTCGTGTGTTATTATGTTTGAACCATCGATTTTTAGTGGAATTTTTGTTGCGAACAGTGAAACACAACTGCGATAATCGGATTTGAATAAGTTGACCCATCCGGATCACTGTGACAGGTTCCGCGGGGGCCTCATTGGGGACACTTCTGGTTTTCATCCAAAACATGTCGTGCAACATATCAAACTTTATGATTTCGAATGACTGAGTCAGAAACGATACCCTGAAGTCTGTATCAACTAATATGGCCATCCCGGAACATCTAGCATAGATTCCACGGGGATGACATCGGGGACATATCTGGTTTGCAAATAAATCATACCGTGCGACGTATCAAACTTCATGATTTCAAGAGAATGGGGCATAAAAAATTGACTGAAGTATGTAGCAACTGATATGGCCGCTCCGGAACACTTGAAACAGGTTCCGCGGGGGCCTCTCAAACTCAATAACACACGAAATAATCACTTTTAGCCTTTTGGCAAAACAAAAACCCTCCCCCACCCCCTGACCCCAGTACAATCCGCACTATCTTCGGAATGGTTCCGGATATTACATGACCACTTGAGTGCGATAAGCTTGCACCAATTTATGATCGATTAAGGGCGACTTCAAAAAAATCGGATGAAAATTGACGAAATGCCAGCATTTTCAAAATGAGTTGTCAGGGGTCGGATATGTGAAGGTTAAAATCAGTCAACTGGTTCAAAAGTTACGATTTTTTGAAAATTTTTAGTTTTGAAAAACCTTGATTTTTTGGACCACCCTATATGAAAATTGGTCACCCTAATGATGAAATAAAAAAACGGGTCTAATTATTTCCGAAGAACTACAAGCCCACCAAGTTTCACGACAATCGGAGATTCACTATATCGTTTTTCTATGGAATGGCTGTATATATGTATTGATCTGGCTTTTTATGTGCTTAGAATACTAATATTTATAAGGTTATGCAGACCGATGAACATATGTTTGAATAAATAAATAGATAAATAACTAAACACAACCTTTTCTGTATGCTTTCCACAAATTTGACATCAAAAAGTGCCTACAAATTTATTTTCGGTGCTCGACATATTTCTCTAACCTGAAGATTTAGCGGATCACGTAGTGTTGAGTTAAATAATTTGCGATTGTTGTGAGAGTTCGTCTTATTCCCATCGGGGTGCTAGAGTTTCGTCTTGATTTTCGCGTGATTTCCGTGTATTTTTGGTAATATTGCTACTAGATGTTCAGGAGATGTGAATGGAAGTTAACAATTTCGTCTCGAGAATACTGGAATTCGTATAATTTGTTGTGTTTGTTCCTATATATCGTTTTGCTGCCTAAACGTTGATCAAACGTATCCCTTAGACTTAATCCTTCCATTAACAAAACCCAAACTCTAGTGACACCTTGGTCTGAGAGAGCGTAGAGGTCTCTCTCTACATACCTTTCTTTAATGACCAACTAATCTTCCTTTCACATCCCTCGACGTGTTCAGAGCAGCTTCCGATCGTTGGAGGACTGCATCAATCTTGTCTTAGAGTCAGAGATTAGCTCCAAATCTCTGTGCTTTGGTAACGGATGGGAAGTGGGCGATTCTCATAACAGTGGCCTGGAACTGTACTTGATTTTGGGCGATGATTTAGTGACAATGACGAAACATTCTCTTGTCTACTCGATGTGACTTTTTTTGTTTAGCCAGCGTGCGCCTCGGCGTAAAACTCCATGATAGGACTGTGGAATAAATCCCGCACTGAAATACATGAAGAGAGCCCTTGAACTCTCACTGAAAAAGTCTCTCAAGATATTTTTGAACGAGTCCCTGATGGAATATCAGAAGCAATCCGAGTGGGAATTCCTGAAAGAAACTCTGAAGGATTTTTTAGAAGAAATCTCCAGAAAAATTTCTATAAAAATCTCAGGAAGCACTTTTGAGTGATTTATAAGTTACGGTTTTGCCAAGGCTAGTAATAGGGCATGCAGACTTACCTTTATCTCATCCCAGGGGCTGCCTAACCTACAAATCCTGGTTTACGATGGCCCGTGGCCGTCGGTTGCTGGACGCCTGGTTCACACTAACTCACAAGGGGGGGGGGGATGGTTGGCTCTTCGGCGGGATTTAGATTTCCCACACACACTTCACACGCGGAATTTTGGGATAGGTTTCATGCATAACTCTTTTGGAGTATTCTATCACCGTTGGTGACCAGATTTGCACGGCCTTTAAACTTGCACTATTGGGGGCAAAAACACGCGGGTTGCATCCCGAGCCAACTCCATTAGTGAAAAAACTTAATTCCTAATGTTTACTTATTAATTTTTATTTATGATACATGCCAAATGTAACAGAAGTACTTGGAGGAAATCCTCGGAACAGCCTTAGGCGGAATTCTTCAAAACAATTCACGGAGAAATTCTTTGATGAAATTCCTGATGGAGTGTGTGAAATATTTTCTAAAGAATCCGTGAATCTGAAAGGGATTCTGAACATAGAATTCCTGTAGAAATTCCTAGAGAAACATTTTTAAGTTTCTCAAAGCATCCGCAGAGAAATTCTTATAGTTATCCTTAGAGGAAATTCCGGAGAATCTTCTGGGGAAATACATGGAGGAACATCGGAAGGAAATCCTGAATGAACCTCTGTATGGACTCCTAGAGGAATCTCGGGAGGAATTCCTGCAGGATTTTCTAGATACTTACCTTACCGGTCAGACTAAGACCGAGGTGTCCTCTGCTGTACGTAGGAGCCGTGTCCAGTCTACTCGGTCCATGGCTGTGTGTCTACATTTCCGCACTCTGCGAAAGGTCCGCAGATCGTCCTCCACATCTTCTTGTACCGGTCGAATGACTCTCGAGAACCATTTTAGTGCTATCCGACATCCTGATGACGTGACCCGCCGACCGTAGCCTCTCGATTTTAAATGTGTGGACGATGGTTGGTTCTCTCAGCAGCTGACCAGCGGAGCAGCATGGCGCGTTGGTCCTCTGCACGTAGGATCCATGCTTCGTGCCCATAGATGACTACCGGTCTAATCAGCGTTTTGTAGATAGCTAACTTCATTAGACAGCAAATTTTATTCGATCGTAGAGTTCTGCGGAATCCAAAATAAGATCGATTTCCTGCCACAATGCGCCTCTAAATTTCTCTGCAATTGAACGGACTTCATGAAAATTGTTGCACTCGTGCTTATCCCCGCTCTTCTTATTACACCCTCTGAGGCAATGTTGAACAGCAAGCACGAAAGACCTTGCGGTAACCCTCTGCGAGATTCGAAGGGACTCGAGAGTATCCCTAATACTCGAACTACGCACATCACTCGATCCATCGTCGCCTTGATCAACCGTATCAGTTTATCCGGGAATCCGTATTCGTGCATAATCTGCCATAGCTGTTCTCAATCGATTATATCATACACCGATTTGAAATCGATGAACAAGTGATGTGTGGGCACGTTGTATTCGCGGCATTTCTGCAACACCTGGTGGATGGCAAAAATCTGGTCCGTTGTAGCGCGTTTACCCATAAATCCAGCCTGATATTGCCCCACGAACTTTCTTGCAATCGGTGATAGACGGTGGCATAAAATATGAGAGTGTATCTTGAAGGCAGCGCTCAGTAGTGTAATCGCGCGGTAGTTCCCGCAATCCAACTTGTCACCCTTTTTGTAGATGGGACACACGGTATCTTCCATCCATTCCTCCGGTAATACTTCCTCCTTCCAAATCTTGGTAATGACCCAGTGTAGTGTTCCCACCAGTGCTTCTCCACCGTATTTTAGAAGCTCGCTTGGTAAAGACCGGTCCAGAAAGTATGGACGCATAAAGAAAATACTTGCATTTCAAAACTATTGATGACAAGTTCTTTTTGAAGACTACATCCTTTTGGTCAACCTATTTTCTCAGCATTTGCATAGCAGTTTTAGCTATTCCAACAGTTTGTTTCAAAATACATGAGCTTTCAGCGGAACATCATCGAAAAAATGTGCACAAACGATGAACAGGGATTGAAAGGTCACTAAGGAAATGAGCAAAATATGGTGGGAGTAAGTGAGAAAACCGTGCAAGCAGCAATTAGAAAACACGGTGGGGATAACACGTTTAAGCATAGGCAAAAATTGGGTAAAAAATAAAGGTCCTGCTAACCACCGTTTGGAAAAACAAATGATGAAGATATTTGAGCACTAGAAAAAACCTTCTAAGTTATACAAAGCGGGGCATAACCAAAAAAGTTACCATTTCGAATTCCGATGTTCATCGTGGCGAAGAAAGTTTGAATTTTCGATCCTATAGTAAGCAGAAACAGCCAAAACGAAGTCCGAAACAAGAGCTATCGGTCAGACCATGTCAACTGAAGACTAGGTGCGTCCATACTTTCTGGGGCAGTCTTTAGTTGATCTGCTCCAGCGGCTTTGTTGTTTTTCAACTGGCCAACCCCCTCCTCAATCTCTTGGAGGTCAGGGGCCGGAAGTCTTTCGTCCTGTGTACATACTCCAAGATCTGTTACGAGCGCGTACTGTACCGTGTCACACGACGCTCTCTGCGTCATTACTGGTATGGTGCCTATCAGCATTCTTATCAGTGAGGACATGGAGTGCTTCGGCATGCGTGGCACAAGAGGCATACGCAGGACTGCCAGGATGGCCTCTATGGTCAAATGGCAGCGCGCGTGGGACAGTTCCACCAAAGGAAGGTGGACCCATAGGTTGATACCGAGGGTAGATAGTTGGATTAATAGGCGCCATGGGGAAGTTACATTCCACTTGACACAGGTCCTTACAGGCCATGGTTGCTTCTGACAGTATCTACACCGTTTCGGGCATGCGGATTCTCCCGAATGCCCAGTGTGCAATGGTTTAGAGGAAATGGCGGAACACATTTTGTTCGTGTGTCCGCGTTTTCGCACAATGCGTGACCGCATGCTTGCCACATACGGGGAGGACACAACTCCGGACAACTTGGTCCAGAGGATGTGTAGGGATGAGTTTGGCTGGAACGCCGTTTCAACGGCTATCACTCATATCGTCTGGGAGCTACAGAGGAGGTGGCAAGTGGACTCGGAGAATGGCTAGTCCAGATGCAGTACAAGAGGTGGTCCAGGGGTTCGAAGTCGGCTTCGTAGGTCATACCGGTGCCCTGCGGTCGAGATCGACACTTACAGCGATTAAGTGGCCGCGGAGAGGAAGTCCCGGTAGCGGTGTTGTCGTGGCGTCGGTCTACTGGGTTGGATCCGAGCCCGCGGTTGGAAAGGGGTCCCCGGCAAGGGTCGGGGTGGGTGAGACCCTGCTGTCTGCAACCTTCGGGTGCATCTGATGGGGCCTGAAGGGTAGTGATACCCTTCCTTTGCGGGCAGGTCAGATCGGGTTGCACGTGGGCATCAGTTCTTGATGTCTGCAAAGCAGTTGAGCACGGGCGGGGTTGACCCTGCCCTCCTTCCGAGGACAAAGGGAGTGGCGAGGACCACTCGGGAAACTGGCTAAGCGCCAGCATGTTACCGTGATGGACTCTCCGGAGCGAGTCATCGATGTTCGTTGCTGCTAGGCTGCGCAGCTAACCTTGAGGGTGCGATGTGCACTAGCCCCTCTCTGAAGCAATACCTTCTTGGTGGTTCCGGAGAGACGTAGGGTTTGTCGACCATAGGAATGTGTTTAGTGGGTACGAGGAGAGAGTAGTCCTGGCTTTTACTTTTGTTGTAGAAGACGGCCTCAGCCCCACACTACCCTAACCTTCCTGTTAGGGTGTCTGTTGAGCAGATTATCCCCCTATGGTTTAGAAGAAAAAAAAAGATCCTGCTAGAGGCACTGGATATGCTAGATATTAATCTGGCTAATGTCGGTACCGAAACAATATTTTGTCGGAATGGAGCGGAGTCGATTATAGACGTACAGAGGTCCAATTTTGAGAAAAGCTGGCAGAAACTCAATTTTTGAACATGTCTTATATGGGATACAGTATGTTGAGCATTCATCCATAATACCAGGAGCACTAACTGGCATTTAAAAAAAATGGTTATATTGATTTTGTATCTTGTTACAGCACTAAATAGCTGCTGATGGAAAAAGTGCTGAATTTTTGATAAACAACACAAACAAGTCCAACCACAACAAAAGTCTATTGATATAAGTAATACAATTGCTTTCAAAAGTTTATTTGTAAGTTCTTGTGTATACCAGACATCTGCAATGGAGCATGAGATCAAAAAAAAAAAAAACACTGTTGGCTTCAAAATTGACATTACATGTCATTAGTACGGAAAATTCTTACAGTTCGACTTCAAAGTGTCTTACAATTTGCTCCCCGCTACTCCCCGCGGGGAGATTCCGTTTAAATGCTCATTTATGTATGCAGAATCGGTTAAAGAAAAATGCAACTGCCAAGAACTGCCAAAACAATGACGCCATGATGATATGTGTATAGTAAAATTGTATGAAAAACATCAATTTTGTTCGAAGAAATCGACAAAAAATAAAAATGCCTTTAAAATGAAATTGAGCGCTACAGTATCGACTACAACAACAGCAGGTAGCGGGTAGAGAAAGAGGCGGCTAGGCCAAGGCCAAGCCCACGTGGGTGGAAGACATCGTACCACTGGCTTACTGGGTGGACTCAAGCGATTGCGGACTTGCGCAATGCCTGTCTACGGGCTTGGTGGCGGATGCAGCGAGTCGTGGTTTTCGCCGCTGCCAAAGTCACGCTGAATGGCTCCTACAGAGCAGTATCCAGAGATGTTAAAGGGGACCATCGAGGGGCTTTTCCCGTGTCATGATCCTAGTCCTTGGCCTCCTTTCGTAAGCCAGTTGGGGACTGGGACTGGAATTGAGGAGAGGGCCACCGATGAGGAACTTGCGGGGATAGGAAAGTCCGTTATCCCAGTTCCTAAAGGAGTAGCTATTGCAAAGGCTCCCGGAATGATCAGGTCTGCTATGCAGAAATACCTGGACGAGGGAGTTTTTTTTTATAGGTCTGGAAGCGGCAGAGCCCGGAGAGCCGTTGTCATATAGATCAATGTGCTAGGTCGACACGGCAGGGAAAGGGCTTGAAAAGATCATCCTCAACCACACCGAGGGTGTAAATGTTCTTTCGAGTAACCAGCTCGGCTTCCGGAAGGGGAGGCCGACCGTGAACGCTATCTTGTCGGTTAACAGACGATAGAAAATTGGTGTGGCCACAGGTCAAGACGATGGTAGGCAATCGCCTAGGATAGAAATCTTTCAATTCAGAGTTCAGCCGTTTGTACCACCATGGGTGCTCAGGAATGAAAATAAGTAAGAAGAATACAGCGAGCTCGTGGTTCGCATCGATGCCATATGCCCTTGCCGCAAACCGTTTTCTTCCACACCACGCCACCACCGAAGAACCCTGTCTATCGTAATATTTCTGTTCTGTTTCGCCCAGTTCCACCTACCAGCATGTATTTCGTTGTTGTTTATGCATTCACCTTTGCTCTTTCACAATTCAAGCTGTTGTATAATTCTAACATCGTTTCAAATGCTCTAGCAATAATATCCATGTCAACCCCAAAACAGACAAATCGACCGGATTTCATGAAAATCCTACCCCAGTTTTGTTCAGCAACGATAGACGCTTTTATCAGTCTGATAAGTTATCCAGGAAAGCCGTTCTTGTTCATGATTTCCCATAGTTCTGTGCTATTACTGGTACGCATTGCCGAGCACTTATTTACCGGGCAGAATAAACACATACTAGGGTTGACAACTCTTTTTCATGAATAATGCACATACTTATGATATAGCTGACAGGGCATGCATAAACTATAGTAAACATTCCATCCGTTACTTGGCTTCTAAAACAAACACCAGAAAATGCAAAGCATCTATTCTGTTGAACAACATTCTTTTAGCCACAGCAAGTAAATGTCATTCAAATTTTCAAGAATGGATAATTAATTAAAAGCAGCTTCTTCCATTTTCTCTCCTAGTTCGTTAAGTCCATACATACTGCCGACCAAGTCCATCCCTACAATAGAACAGCATCCATTGAAGCGAGTGGCGTACACAAAAACATAGAGTAACATAAACACCAAAAGCATTCATTATTCACGCGTCTATCAGCGTTATGCCTCCTCGTTCTCGTTGCGTCATCTCCCTTCATCACTCAACCAACATCATCATCGGTCTCTGTGGAACTCAACTGCGTGAAGCAGTGCGACTTTGACTCTTCGCATAAGCATTTCCCGAGAGCCTGGCATTCTTCTATATGAAGCACTGACAGCACGCCTGCATCAGTTATCAACGATATACCTAACGCTGAACAAGATCCGTCCTCTGCGTTTCCTTTCATCAACCTATTGAATCGTGAAACGAGGAACAATGAGGCGAACAGAGAGCGGGAATAAAATTATGACACATTGAGCGAAGAAGTGATGTGACAGACAGAGCGACAGACAGACAGGCAGGCGGAAGGGAACGTCCAGTGTGGCGCGACGATGGGCGAGAGGGAAAAAGCAAGAACGAAAGCGATCAAAACAAACAGCAGGATTACAACGCGTTTAGTGAGCGGTGTGCGGCACCCACGCATTCCTCAAGTGCAATCCAATCGCTCTCGCGAAGCAGAGATAACGTTTTGAAGACGAGAGAAAGATGCGGAGAGAAACCATCGGCAGAGAGCAGCGAAAGTAAACAAGCAGAAAACTGAGCAACTTGGGAGAGATTGAGCAACTCGGAATTCCTTCAAACGATGTTGCACAACATACCGCGACATTTTACGTGCAAACCGAAGCTGTTCGTTGCATCGTTGCACCAACAAAGGGAGAAATCGGAATTGGATCGGAACGGAGATGAACGCCGAGCGCTCATCAGTACTATCATCGCTTCGGGAAGGACAGGACGCGAATCTTTCGTGTTCCCTCGCGTTGTGCGGTGTTTGATTGGATTGCGTGTAAAGCAAGTGGACTTTTTCGCTACCGTGAATCTCAATTTATTTTTCCTGTGGAGCTGCTAACAAAAGAGTATCAGATTTTTTGGTCCTGCTGCCAGCCGAAACAGGTGAAAGCTATCGCCAGAGGACCATCAATCAATCAAGCCTGGGACTGGACAGCGATTCGGTGGAACGTATAGTTGAACCAGTTGGATTGGAGAGTACGGTGCTAGTGTGTTTCATTCGTCAAGGGGTGGAATGGGGGCTCACTAAGGATTGCGTAGCGCTCTTCGTAAGGCACCCCCAATCGCGCCAAGCAGACTGGTATTAATTCGAGGGGGAATATGAACTTGCTTCAGTCAGGATAAAACGAATCATATCGCTTTCGCAGTTAGTGATACATATTGTATGAGATGATGTAAAAAACTGCTCGTTACGAGGTCGGCAATTCGGCTGTCATCTGGTTTCAATCCTGGAACCCCCGAAAAAAGTCGTCCTTCATAAGAGGGAACGACGCTGGTGGCTGTTTCAAAAAACGACCAGCAGATTAGAGTGAAATTGTCAAGGCTCGTACCAGTGCGTTTTTTCGTGGTCTCGTCCGGTGACATCAGTGTGTGAACTTGGTCCCACCAGAGGGAACCTCCAGTTTGAAAACCAACAGAATTTTTCGTACGAGTGCGGTGAACCTCAAACCCACTTGCCTGCGTTCAACGTGACCGCAATCTACCGAGAGTACTGCCGAACGGAGCAAGCCCTAGTTTCTACTGGAAAGCAGCAAAACTGTGAATAAATCGATGCGGTTTTCTCTGGTCTAGGTCGCCGCTGCAAGTGCCACTCTCGTCGTCCTGGTATGGGGCATGTTGGCAAATTGGAATAATAATCGGTTTTACAAGCCCGGCACGGTGTGCATACTTTGTGGTACCGGGTCCAGGAAGAGCGACTTGGCACATGCGAGGAACAATCTGGTGTAGGTCGTGGACCATCCGTCGAACAGTGAAACGCCCGAAATCGTATTATTAATTTCACAGGTGTTGATTGAACGCACGGCGTTGTTCGGACGTTTTCGAAAGCGAGGGCGTTGATATCCCATTAGAGGCGAGCTAATTAAGTGCAATCGAGTGAAGTGAACAGTCTACCGGAAGAGGGGGAGAGACGCTCCGAGAGTAGAACAATAAAAACCCATTCGCGTGTGTAGCTCATATGGCCCTAGGCCGAACGGTCGTCATTGTGTATGTGCGAGTGCAATAGTGCGGTTCGGTTAATTCAATTGGGTAATTATTAGCCCTAGTGCGGAAGCGCGTTTCTACAAAAGGGGTTCCAGCCGAGCAACAACAGTTCCGGTGAAACGAGCATTTTAGCAGAGCGCAGCAGTTTGTGTGTTTTGGGTAATTGATTAAACGCATTTCAAAATAAACTATCAATTGAAGGTTTTGTTATTGTTCCTTGTTTGATGAAATAAAGTGTTTTATTGTTTGACCACTAATTGATGCGTTTTATTTTCAATTGTTTTCATTTAGTTGATCCAAATATAGTGATTGTTTGATTTTGAATATCCGTTCTTTTATTTAAACCGATGACAATCTTTTACGTTTGGTGTTAAGATTATTATTGATTTATAATAATTATTTCAATAGCAATATTAATATTATTATTATTATTATTTATTAATAGCAATATGTAATTACTATTATTATGTATCTGTATTATCGACATTTTCAGCTCTCGGCAGGTTCATTTCGTTCAAAAAATATTGCGTGAAACCATATAATACTTATATCAATACAACCGTTTCAAAGTTTTGAGTTTATCTCAAGTAATCAGAAACATCCATTCGAGGACATATTTAAGTCCTTCAGATAAAGTAGGATAAGTTTCACGTGTTTTCAAAATTTTTCATTCGTTTTCGCTGTTAGTTTCTGGCCCTTCTCTTATTCTGCATTTTTTTCTTGTATTCGGTAGCCGATTGTAATTGCGCGTTTCCTTTTGGGTTTCATTGAGCACTGCACTGATTTAATTTCGTTTGCCGCATCTACTATTCTACTATATATTTTGGAGAACGTTCATAAACTACGTCACTGTTCGAGAGAGAAGGGCAGGAAAGAGCAAGCTTCTGTTGTATCCGGTAAACTATCTATATATGTAAAAATGAGTTTGAAATCCCTTTGAGGCAACAAAACTTACGAATGGCTGAACCGATCAGCATGACTCTTGCATGATTAGATTCGTATTCATGGTGGCTGTGTTTATATGTAAAAAAAGTTACAAAAATGAACTAAAAAAGTAAGAAAATTTACAAAATCCTGATTTTAATGACCTGGGAAGAAAATCAGCCCGATTGAAATGAAACCAATCTAAGAGTGCGGTGCTATTTTGAGCCCTACAGTTATCAAACCAGCACAGCTTGGCAAGACAAAGTTTGCCGGGACAACTAGTTTAAAATAAATATATTTTTTTCAATCTTTCTTTGCAATTTTCTTGACATATTCGGCAACATGTGTTATATCGCGTTTTATTTTCTTAACTAACTTGAATATTCAACTATGATCCAAATCCATACTATAAATTATTTAGATTTTATTTGACAGGACCAAAAGCAAATGGGTGTAAGTAACAGAATCCCACTTTCGAGTAAATGAGATTTAAAGTTTTTCGCCTATTTTTCTTCCCATACAAAATATATAGAGTTTCAAAATCGATCCAATTTTTTTCCGATTTATCATAATTTTTCTAATCGTCATAAAAACAATTTAAAAAAAGCTCCTACAAGCTTGAAATCTGATGAACATTCAGCTATCAGTAAGATAATTATCCATTTTTATATAAGTAAAGATTAATGTAGCAAAATACATGGTAGAAAATGTCATCATTAGAAAGTTTGTCAACACTTGCTTTCTACTTGTTCAATTGTTCATCTTGTGATTAGCGAATCTGGCACAGTCTTATTTAAACCAACTAGTGAATGCCGACTGGAAGAAGATACACAAAAGGTTCATTCCTGCTATTAGTTTTTATACAGGACATTTTCAGCTGATTACAGGGGAGATAAAGACTGTGAAAGGGTCAGATCCTCAGAGATTTTACTACTGACCATTGATACCAGGCTTATTAAGTTACTAGTGGACTCAGGTGCCGCTGTTTATACAGTTACATGCGATAACTAGAACCTCATAAGACACAAAAGCCCGAACAGTGATAAATGACATCGTTAGGGTGGGGCTAATTTAGCAAAATCTCTCGAGGATATGATTTGCCAAGCAGAAAGTGATCTACTGGTCGAAATAAGTGAGCTGTGCAAAAATGAGCGATTTCGGTTGATATTTAGGGGTGGCAGCCCAAAACAAATCTCACTTTTTTCACTATAAAGCCCAAGTAAATATTTAAATGAGACATTTTCTTCAACAATCTCGAAAACCTGTAGAGATATCGCAACTTCGAGGTCAAATTTGGTCCAATTGGGTTCTAGAATCACCGATTAAGTTTAGAAAAATTATGTTTGAAAAGTCCAAGAGCTCATTGCGGAGGCGTTTTTTTTTTTTGAAACGTCTTCAAAATCACCTTGAAACCTTCTCGGAACCCATGTTACGCACCTGAGATGCTCCGAAACCCCCAAATACTGTCCAGCATTTTTGGTGGGATTCATAGGCGTTACGGAGGAGTTTTTGGGGGGTTCCGGAGCATCTCAGGTGCGTTACATGGGTTCCGAGAAGGTTTTAAGGCGATTTTGAAGACGTTTAAAAAACACGCCTCCGCAATGACCAGTCTAAAATTCTCTTGGAATTTCTGAAATGCCTCCAAAACCCCTTCAAGTTCCACTCAGACCCCTTTTAACGCACGTGACAACCTCGGAACCCCCCGAAAACGTACCTGTAACGCCTCAAAAACCCGTCGAATATCCTCTGAAACAATGCTTTTGAAACCCCTCTCAGACCCTCGAAAACCTCCGTGCGATCTCCTGGTACCCCGCTGAAATCCCTTGGGTCCTCCTGAAACGCCGCTGCCAGCTTCCTTTGCTCTTCCCTGTAACCAAACACCCCCTGATAGCCGTTGCAGAGCATAAAAAAGATGCATAAATTAAAAGTGCATAAAAATAACATGGATAAATAGTGGTTTTAGTGTACATAATTTAGATTGTTTTTTTCACACATGCGTATATTTTGACACATATCTGGAGCGTTTGGTACGGTATTTTTACGTGTCCATCCTCGCCTGTAGATTCTAGAATTACATCGACGGAAAAACAATCGTTCAAACTCAAAGAATAGTCTTTTGCGGCAAAGACAACGCAGTACATCTGGCCATTTTGATGCTTGTAATTTAGTATTAATATGCTGCAAGCCTCATTATGACAAGCCTAGTAATTGGGGCTAATGTAACTTGACTACTTTCCAGGATGATTTCACATTCTGGCTGCGTTTGAATTCGATTAAATTTGAATAGTTTAGATTAGAATGTGACATAGTAGGTATGATTCATGCTTAATGTGAAGACGTTTATTGAAGAATTAATCACAGTTTTTGGAAGAATTATAATATTTTTATCGGAATTTAAAAGAACTTTTGGAATTTTGATTCTTTTTAGACAGCTCAGGAAGTTTGATGCTATTAAAACAGCTTATGATTCAATTAAACTAGAGACCGCTTAAACTGTTTAAAATATAGTACGAAGAAACTCTGGCAAAAATTAAAGGTGAGTTATTGCGAAGAGTTTTGGTTCGAATATTTGGAGTTCTTAAGCAAATTCCTAAAATATGGATGATAGTTATGGCCAAATCCTGACACCATCAGATCTTGAGAGAATTAAAAGAGCTTTGAAACATGATTTTTTTTGTTAAAATCGGCTGAAACACATCCGGGATTACCGCCAAAGATATTCTAGAAATTCAATAAATTCTATCAGCAACCAAGTCATGGTTTATAGCGTTTGTATGTCACGATTTGGCTCGAGTATGTGTCAACGGATTTGCAAAATTACGTCACTGTTGCATTCGCCTAAAGCTCCAAAGTGTTCGTGAGAGAAAAAGTTAGTAACTTTGACTGGAAAAGTCAAAGTAGGGTATCGCGCCACTTGGGTGGTGGATTCTATATTCGGCTGTTTTCCACTATAACTCAGTCAATTTTGAACCATTTGACTTGAAATGTTGTACACGGGTAGATACTATACCTATCTCACCACATTCCAAAAGTTGTGTCAATTGGTTCAAATTTGACTGAGTTATAGTGGAAAACAGACGAATATTGAAGCCACCGCCCAAGTGGCGCGATTCCCTAGATTGAATAATAAAAAAGCAAAAAAGTTAAAAATCATGGAAGAAATGACTACAAATGTACTGAAAGTGATCTAGAGTGCTTAGCCGCAATCTTTCCATGAGAGTTTTGTTAAATTCTTTATTCTTCACTAGCTGTCCCGGCAAACGTTGTATTGCCCATTTAATAGTGATGATGTTTTCTTTCTACACAGTTTGTGTTTTTATTGCCTGAATACATTTTATCTTTGCTTAATCCACAGGCGATCGCGCTGTTGTATTTTGTACAATACTTTGAAAAAATCTCGCTTTTTGTCCTCAGCATTAGCGTGGTACTGACGCGAACCGCGCGAGTTACGAAAGGTTATTTTTTTTTTTTTCATTTATAAAAAGGGCCCTCTTCCTACATAACACCATAACCGAGACCATAACATGAAAGACAAGCCTACACTCCCGTTCAAAAGTTTGGGGTCACCCCCTCAAAAACATGTAATTTTCTTAGGCCCATATCTCCGCCAATTTGCGTCCGATTTCAAAACCCTAGGTTTAATTCAAAGGATAATAAGTCAAAGAAACTTTGAACATGATTTAAAAGAAACTTTTTCAAAAAAAAATTGTATGTAAACTTAACCCAAAGTTGCCAAATTTTCTAAAAAATGAATATAAACTTACGGCAGTGTCGCTGGAAGTTGGGTCGACCAAATTTTAAGATGAGAGCGGTAATATTACCCATTTTCTTTTAGCTTTCAACTGCTTTTTACAGAACTTAACTAAAAAATCTAGAAAAAAAGTGATTAAGTAAATTAATCCTTGATGTCATCGACCAAAAGTTTGGGGTCACCCCTCAAAATGCTGTATCGGCCAAAAGTTTGGGGTCACTATCGTAAAACATGGAAAAGTGATTTGTTGATGTCTTTGTCATCTTTCATTCAATTTTAATTCTTCTTGGCTTATTTGAAACAAAATGAATGATACTTACTGCATAGACATTGAACCACACATATTTGATGAAATTTACATACTAAAACTTAACGTAAAGTTGCCTCATTTTTTGAAGCGTGGTAAAATGTGCTAACTTTACATAACATTTTTATATACAAAAATCGTTAAATACGTTAAGTTGAAGACATCAAACGTAAATTTAGTTATTAATCTTTGGAATGAACCAAAAATAATAAAAATTGAACTAAAGATGACGAAGATATCACCAAATCACTTTTCCATGTTTTACAAAAGTGACCCCAAACTTTTGACCGATACATCATATTGAGGGGTGACCCCAAACTTTTGGTCGATGACATCAAGGATTAATTTACTTAATAACTTTTTTTCTAGATTTTTTAGTTAAGTTCTGTAAAAAGCAGTTGAAAGCTAATAGAAAATGGGTCATATTACCGCTCTCATCTTAAAACTTGGTCGACCCAACATCCAGCGACACTGCCGTAAGTTTATATTCATTTTTTAGAAAATTTGGCAAATTTGGGTTAAGTTTACATACAAAATTTTTTGAAAAAGTTTCTTTTAAATCATGTTCAAAGTTTCTTTGACTTATTATCTTTTGAATGAAACCTAGGGTTTTGAAATCGGACGCAAATTGGCGGAGATATGGGCCTAAAAAAATGACATGTTTTTGAGGGGGTGACCCCAAACTTTTGAACGGGAGTGTATTTTTAAAGAAGAAAAATATCCTATGAAGAAAGCAGTTTGATTGCCAACCAACAACCCTTTATCAATGTAACTTAGATTTAATGCAAATCTCTCATTGTATTAACAGTTTGAACGCCGCAAACTTCTCAAGAATGCCACCCGGAAGAAAACCCGTTGAGGGAGCATCCAGAAATAATGTAGCATTTTTTGACTCTCTCCTCGTAGCCCATTTTTTCATTCCAAATAATCGGGAGGATCACGTGCCTCTGGTGCCAACCTTCTGAAACCAGTACGTAGTAAAACCAGATACTCCTCTCAACACCCCCCCCCCCACGAATGCTACGCCATTGATGGACGGTCACTGATGAAAAGAAGGAATAATTTCTGATGGAAGTTTTTGTAGTTTCGTCTTGATCTTCAAAACAATATGTAACAATATGACATGTTAGAAAAAATCTAATTAAAAAAATGAGGATCTCAGATGGAGTGAGCAGTATAAGCAACTGCCTGAAGTTGTATTTCATATTTTTGTGACAAACAGAACATTATGATTATTCGACTAATGATTCTTCGGGCTTATGCCTATTTGGCCTGATAGCCGTCGGCTGGACACCATTCCCGAATTGTGCAGACATTTTAATTTTATTTGTATGAGAGGCCCCCTCCCCCTTCCAGAGGAATGGTGTCTTACCAAGGGTCTCACACTATTGTTGAACATTTCTTGCCCACAGAAACTTGCCCTTGTCCAATTTAGTTTCTTTTGCTAGATTACTACTCATGTTATGCATAAATTTATGTTTCATTTGTGGAGTGGTCTTTCTATATAAGGGAGGGGTCTCGCACCGCAACAGAAATCAATAGGTGTGCCCGTGAACATTAAAATCTACCGTCCGGTCCTCTGGGAGTAATCCAGGTAGGATTTGAGGACCAATGCGCCTTCTAACCCTCCACCCCCCACCCCCTTATTATGGGTGGGTAGTTAGCTACAAAGCTGTTTATCTGGGCCACGCTTTGGGCCCACGCTTTGTGCCAGAAGCCTTTACCACTGTTGTTTTCCGGCCACGTGAAACAATTGGCCACCTGAAATTCGTCCAAAGTCCCGTCGCATTCGGGTCTTCCAGCAAATAGACCGTCTAGAAGAATCCGTGCCTCGTGTTGTCCAGTCGTCCGACCGTCAAGTTTTACGTGGTGCCAGTTACTGGACACCACTCGACGCCATGTCGCCACCATCCATGACGCCTGTCACGTCGCATTACAGAACCAGCCCCCCCCCTTCCCCGGTGTTGAATAGTTAGAAATAAAATAGGTACTTACTAAGCGAATGTAACCACTTTTCAGGACCACACACATCCGAAAACTTAATTTTATACTTAATTTGATTCAACACGTGGGAAGTTGTTTTGTTGGTTTCACGTGCGTGTGAATTTATGACTTGATGACGGCACGGAGGCACCCTTCCAGGAGAGCGTTCTGGGAACCCGCAGGAATTCTACCCGAGATCCTTCCAAGAAATCCTTATTGTCTACAAATTTGGAGTTTCTTGTATGATTCCCAGAGAGTCCTTGATGAGATTTTTCCGGGATTCCTAAAGAGGTTTGTGGAAGACCAGAAATAATGCTCGCAGTGAGAATCACCCAATGCAAGATGGAAGCCGGTCGCTAGTCCGTCACGACTCGTCGGTGGTTGCTGGACGAAAGGGGGAGAGTCGAACGGCCCCGTAGTGTGGTTGACTCGTTGCCGCTCACGCGAACCATCCGTACTGAATGAACACCAACAAAAGGGATGTTCATTCATTTGACAGGTATACGAGGGATATGAAACAGTGAGTATTCATTTAGGCTAGGGTGTGCCCCACAAAGTCCCGTCTGGGATTACCTCAAGAGCTCTTTCCAGGATTCCTCCAGTACTCCTGAGACTCTTCCAGAGATCCTAAATTCCTTCAAAATGTCTTCCGTAATTTCTCTAGCAATTAATTCCGAGATTCATCAATTAATTCCTTCTAAGATTACCCCAGCCATTTTCACTGAGATAACTCCAGGAATATCTTCCGTGGTTTCTCCACAAATTTATTCTTGGATTACTCTCAAGATTTCCTTCTGTAATTCCTGAGATTGATTTTAGTGTTCCTTCAGAATTTCCTCCAGGATCATTTCTGGGATTCCTAAAAGGTTACTCTAGGAACTCCTTTTAGAATTCCTTCTTTGACTTCCAGGGATTTCATCTGGGGTTTCTCAATGAGTTTCTGGAATCTTCCAGGAGTTCCATTCTAGATTTTCTCAATAGATTCCTTTGGAATGTTTTCAGAAGGTTTTTTTTACTTGCAGAAGGTATTCCTGGAAAGTATGCCTAGCAATTCTAGCAATTTCACCCGGGATTTCTTCAGGAATTCTTCTAGGTGTTCTTTCGGGGGTTGATTCAGGATTTAATCCAAGATTACTACAGAAACTCCTTCCAAAATTCCGTCTGGGATTCCTTCCATGAATTTCAAGCGAGATTCTTCCCGGAGTTCCTTCTGAGATTTCTTCAAGACTTTTTTTTCTGAAATCTTTCCATTGGCCGAATTCCGGCGCACAATTTCATCGAAGAAAAGAAAATTTTCTTGCTGGTAGGCAATGAGAGAAAATTTCGTTTCTTGGAAGAAATAATGAACCGGAATTTGCCCACAAGAATCTTACAAAAACTTCTTTCAATATTGCCTCAGTATTCGACTCCTCCGGAATTCTTCCTAGAGCTCCTTCCGAGATTCTTTCAGTAAGTAATTCAGGGTTTGCCTCAAGAATTTTTTCTGCGCTTCTGTCAAGTATTGCTTCTTGAATTTCATTAGGAACTCTTTCGTGGATTCCTTCGGGAACTCTTACCGATATTTCTTCAGGAACTCTTTCCAGAATTCATCTAGGATCTCTTTTTTTTGTTTTCTCCAAGAGCTCCGTTTGGAATTCTTGCAGATAATTCTGGAATTCCTCCAGAAGTTCATTTTTGCATTCTTTCAGATGTTTCTAATGGACATCTGCAAATAGATTATTGGGAGTGTTTGGAGCTAATAGTTGTTAAGTTACTTATTAAAATTTAATTAAATGAATTCAAAATCAAACTGTTATACAGAGTTTGCGATAACACTAATTACAACTAGGTTGGCGCATATACCTTCACTTTTACAAATTCTCACAAACACTTATAAAGATATTGCCGAAGCGAAAGGCCTCAATTGTATTAGATTAGTTAGTTGAAATATAGATCTCTTAGAAGGCAGAAGCCAAAACGTGTTCTGTCGAGACAATCGATTATTCACCGAAATACCCACACCTTGTCGTCGGTCGAAAGTGTGATTTTCGCGAAGTGTCCGCTTTGGGTCTACCGTTGGTCACCTGTCGTCGCGAGTTCACCACTGGAGGTCTTGCCTCTGAACAGGGAGTATTTTGAAAAATGCAGTTTTTATATGTGGTATTCATTCCTCAAGAAGTTCCTACAGGATGTCTTTGAGGAAATACTACAGCTAGTTCCTCCTAGTGTTCTTCCACCACGAGTTCTTGGACGAATCTCGGATGAAACCTTTTGGAAATCCTAGAAGAAATGATATATCACAGAAGAAGATTCTGAAGGAATCCTTAGCAAACACCTGGAAGAATCTCATCAAGAATTCCCTTGGAATCCCACAAGAAACTCCTAAAGGAGTCCTGCAACAAATTTGTGGATAAACCGCGAAGAATTTATTAGAGGAATTCCAGACGGAATACCTGTGGCATCCCAGAAGGACCTACCGGAGGTCCTAGTCATAAATCAGCACAATTTCTAACGCACGCGAAACGCACAAAAGAACTTCCCACATGTTGAATCAAATCAAACCACCCATGAAAATCCGGCATTTTTTTTCGTTTTGCCTTTCTCGTACATTAAGTGTACTGGAAAGGCTATGTTTCCACTCAATAAACAATTTTTCGAAAAAATGCTCGGAGGATCAAGTTGCATATACCAATCAACTCAGTTCGACGAATTGAGATGATGTCTGTATATGTGTATGTATGTGTGTATGTGTGTATGTATGTATGGCTGTGCGCAAAATAAGTTCACTCACTTTTAATGCACTCCCCATTGGTCAATTTTCCGGATTTCAGCTTGAGTCGAACTGGAATTTTACCACATTGTTTGCTATTAAAAAGGGTCCGGATCGGTCAAGGCGTTCTGGAGTTATGGTTATTTTAGTGATCCGGACCAGCGCCGGTAGAACTGGCCATATATAAAACTGAACCTGATACATCAAACTGCGGCGATTTTTGTAACCTTTAGCATGGTTGACGAATTTTGTGCGGAAATCAACACTGGAGACCAGAAATTCCACGATGTCGGCCTAAAATTCAAGATTGCAGCCAAATGTTCAAGATGGTGGCTCCAAATTCAAGATGGTGGCTGTTTAATAGAGATTTAGGTTCTTAAAGCATGCCATATGGGTATATTTGATATAGGGAAGATGTCTGGACTCCGAAAATGGCGACTAGAATTCCAAGATGACGATCTAAAATCCAAGATGGCGGCTTTAAATTCAAGATGGCATCCTTTTGTTGAAGTTTTAGGCTCTAAAACCATTAAATATAAGTATACTTGGTATGGAGAAGATGGCCAGAGCCCAAAAAGAATGACCAGAATATCCAAGATGGCGGTCTAAACTCCAAGATGGCGACTCCAAATTCAAGATGATGGCTGTTTAATGGGGCCCATATAGCCGAGGCGGTAAACGCACGGGTATTCAGCATGACCATGCTGAGGGTGACGGGTTCGATTCCCGGTCGGTCCAGGATCTTTTCGTTAAGGAAATTTCCTTGATTTCCTTGGGCATAGAGTATCTTCGTGCCTATCACACGATATACACATGCAAAATGGTCATTGGCAGAGGAAGCTCTCAGTTAATAACTGTGGAAGTGCTCATAGAGCTGAGAAGCAGGCTTTGTCCCAGTGATGACGTTACGCCAAGAAGAGAGAGAGAGGCTGTTTAATGTAGTTTGAAGCCTTAAAACCATACAATATGTGTATATTTGGTATGGTGAAGATCCAAAAATGGCAACCAGAATATCCAAGATGGCGGCTCCAAATTCAAAGTGGTGGATGTTTATTGGAGTTTTGAGCTCTAAAACCATGCAATATGAGTATATTTGGTATGAGGAATGACCGGAGTCCAAAAATGGTGACCAGGATATCCAAGATGGCGACCTATAAGCTTATTGCCGCTCAGCGGAAGTACTGTCCAGTGCAGTATCCTACACTTTGGGGAAATTTACTAACATGCTTTTTAGTCAAATAATTAGGGCTCACATATTATAACAACCAAACTCTATACTTTTCAATTATTCCTCAACTAACCCTATCGCGCTAGCAAACCCGCCCCATACGGTATAATATTTACTTGACATACTTCGTAAAATAACTTCCATTAAAATGACTTGTTAATGTTTCGCTGCGCCCGGATATGCCATTTTGCATACCCGGAAAAATATTTTTGTTTGGCTTTCCATCCATCCAGTCAGTAGTGCAGCAGAGTGGCTTTGCCCCCATCCATATGGGGCGCAGTACGAAACAATCGGTACACATGACGTACCTACCCTCATTCTCTCGTTTACTTTGGACCACCTAGGCTTTTCCATCGTGCATTCAGAACAAAAGCTTGCAAATGGTTCGCATCGCTGGCTGGCTGGCTGGCTGCTTACGTGTTGTGGTGTGGTGGGCTGCGAAAACAGGTGCGAATTGGAGGAATCGGTACGAAAAGCGCCTTGAGAATAGAATGGTTTTTACGAATGTATGACGAAAGTTTTAATTTCTTGGGTTTTCGGCTTACAATCTAAAATAATTTGCGTTGGATGATTTCAGAAAATCACCGACGTTTCGGTCCAGGAATGGGACCTTCCTCAGGGCTCGAAACAAAAAATCAATAAATCACAAAACTTTCTTCATCGTGAAAACTGTTTGATCACAAGGGTCACGCTGCCTTCCAGACTTCTGGGCCATCCATTATGGTTTGTTCCATCAAAGATTGTTACCGATATTACTCATACAGCAATTCCTTCATTGATTCTTGCCAGGAACAAGTTTGTACAACTTTAAGGCGCATTTCTCGCCGATCCCCTCAGCAAGCACTACGTATGAACCCTGCTTAAATTACTTTTCCATTGTACCACTCACATTGGGGGTGGGTGTATTTTGAAAACGCGCTCCATGAGCATGCATGCACCCAACATTTTTATTGTATCACAAACAAAATTTAATTAATTTGCTGCTTTTTTAGCCGGCCGGCAGCAGCCTCACTTGTGCTTTTCGGAAACTCGGCAAATTTATTTTTAATTACGAAAAATTAAGATTTTATATTGTTTTCGCTTTTGCCGATCACAACTATATTGAGGGACGGGGCATTTCCGTGGCAGTACACACTATGTTTTTGCCGTTAAACATGATTTATGAATTCGATTGAAATTCCGCATCGGTTGTAGTTTCTCCCAATGCTAGTCGGAAGAAAAAATATTACGTCGCAATAAATATCTTCTAATTGTACGTGCGAATATGTAGATTTTCCAACGAGGTGCACGTTTGGCAAAAACGAAAAACCGACTCGAAGGGTTATTTCATTAATTACACTTCATCCTTCGTGTAGGAACGAGAGCCAACCTAGTGCTGCTGCTCCGGTGCTACAGGAGGAATTTTCTCATGTAAGTACGTGATTCTTTGCTAGGATCCAGCCCCTCCGAGGTCCTCTCGTTATCCTTCGTCTGAGCCCGAACGAACGGCAGCCAGCCAATCGAATAGCATGAGGATGCAGCATTCCAATAAATTGTAACCCATAAAAACTCGTCCCCTCTCTTCCGGGAGCGCCCACCGGTTCTGTTTCTGGGAATCAACTCTAGCAGCATTCGGAATGCTCCCCAGCTATTTTGCGTTCTTCTATCGGGATCCTTTCTTAGGGTTTTTTTTTCCTTAGGTTTATGTTCCCACTGGTGGGATTGGGATGCGCGTGCCTCCAATATCTCAAGCCTTTGCTAAGCCTGATATATTATTGCCTTGGTAGAACATATCGAATTTCCTACCGAAAGGGATTATGTCTCTCACATTCCGACACCTCATCATGATGGAGAGAGTTCAATATACAGGCACATCTGTGGATAATATTCTCCCAGATTAAGAAGGTTTTAACAAATAGCTCTAGAAGATACGTTGGTATAAATTTAAGATATTGAAAGCAACTTCCTTCCGAAGCATTACTTACAAGTATCGGAAACACAAATTTAGCCAAAAAGAGGTTTTAGAATAAAATAAAGGAAACATTCACTTTTTAGTAGGTTATAATAAATATTGAATCGATGAAAACCGTGGTCAACTTTAGTATCAATGTACAGTAAACTAGTTGACCAATGACCCTAGAAAGACAATGTAAATGGTTCAGCTCATTCGTGAGAGTATTGGAATAAACGACTAACAACAAAACAGACATCTACCCTCTTGTCCATATTGACCTACATTGAGAGCTTCAGACTCACTAGCGCTGCAAACAACTTCAGGGAGCAACATCATGGATGAGTGTGCGTGAGATGCTACAGCTTCCGTGCCCGTATTGCATGTACACTAGCCCGTCCCTTATTTTGTAAAAGTTGGAAATGTTTTAAATTCGTTGTTGGAAAATGATCGTTTGAGCTAAGAAAGGATCGAGTGAAAATCTGAAGCCCGTATCTCTAGGCAAGTGTCAACAATTGTATGGGACTAGAACAACATGAAATTTTTTTCGTCAAAATAATACGCTATTCTACTAAAACCGATGATTTTGGAATCCTAAAAAAAGGCCAAAAATGTGCTCATAATTGCAATATCGTTAAGGTACCCCGGGGCAAGTGGGACCTAAAAAAATGCTAGTTTGGTTTTGTCAAGCCAAAAAATTCTAAACATAAATAATTTTATAATTCCAATGGTTCTAACAGACATTGTTGGTATATTTCTTCTTATTAACGGGCATTAAAACTGTTTCAAAATTTTTAAATTCTTTATATTATGCATATAATGAAAAGTGGAGCAGATCTTCATTTACAGTGTATCACGGGGCAAGTGGGACCTATTCGGATTTTTTGTACAAATGGCTTAATACAGTTGCTGCATATATGTAAGGTAGCATAAATTATACATATCTTATGCGAATAACTATGTTTAGCGATTTATGTTGGGAAAAATTTGTGGTATCGTGCATAAATTACGTAACACACATAATAACGAATCACTGAGAAAAAAAAATGATTCAACTCTAGCAGCTGGTGCAAAACAAATTGATTTTATTTATACAAAAAGCGCCCTAAGGTTGAATTCCGAAAGATTTTCAAACTTACTTTTCATATTACTTAGTTGATGAGTCTCGCAAAAAGATTTTTCAAGATTTACAGATGTTATGTTTTCCCTTACATAATTTTACGATTAATAAATAAAGATGAACTTCGAATGAGTCGTTTTCTAATTTTTTTATACTTTATGTCCGGCTCAATAACATTCAGAACCTTATTGTGCAACGAAAAACGAAAAAATAATATAAATTACTTGAACGAAAATATGAAAAAAAGATGATTTCGATAAAAATATGTTCTACCAAAACCTTTATCATTTTAAACAATAGTTTCATCATCAGAATAGAAGTAATTAATTATAATTCAACGATTGATTACTTAAGGCGCCGATTTTCGATTCACTTTTGTGTAAATTTCGACTTAGGCTGAAGAAAGCGAGATCAAACTATGAAATTGTGTTTGTTTACTCTCATAGGTCTCACTTGCCCCAGATGCTGAAATGCACTGGGGCAAGTGAGAGCAGTTAACAAAGTTAATAAATGAAAAGAAATTACAGCTTTTTCGTTCAAAATAACTTGTAAGCACTCCAAATAATATCCTGAAACCGAAAAAAGTTTTACTTTATTTGTTATTCTATTTTTGAACGACGAATGTAGTACAGTACGTTAATCTCACTTAGTGAATTGAAAATTACATATGAACAACAATAACATATATGGTCTCTTTATGGTGAGAACAATAACAATTTTTGAATTCAAAGTATCCGTTGGTGTGATACCTATGTTTTCTATGAAGAATGTTTGCCTTAAAACTAACAAATAAAAAAAATATGGCTGTAGGTCTCACTTGCCCCGGATTCTCACTTGCCCCGGGGTACCTTACTCGTTTTTAAGTTATTGAGCAAAATAGAATGGATTTCCCCATATAGCCGAGGCGGTAAACGCACGGGTGTTCAGCATGACTATGCTGAGGATGACGGGTTCGATTCCCGGTCGGTCCAGGATCTTTTCGTAAAGGAAATTTCCTTGACTTCCTTGGGCATAGAGTATCTTCGTGCCTGCCACACGATATACACATGCAAAATGGTCATTGGCAGAGGAAGCTCTCAGTTAAAAGCTGAGAAGCAGGCTTTGTCCCAGTGAGGACGTTACGCCAAGAAGAGGAGAGGAGAGGAGAATAGATTTCCTTCGGGATCCTAAAAAATGGTCAAAAAATGCTGATTTTTCGGTTGTTTTTCTTTGATAATAATTTAAAAACGAGTAAAGAAATCGCAATTCTAAGCACATTTTTGTTCCTTTATGGTCCTAAAATCATTGGTTTTAGTAGAATCGCGTGGTACTTCTCTGACGAAAAAAATTTCATATTTTTTCAATCCCATACTATTTTGACAACTAAAGACCCCTGAGGGACCACTTAGCCTACGGACTTCAAATTTTCACACGATCATTCCTTAGCTTAAACGATCATTTTCCAATAACGAACTTATAACATTTCCATTTTTTGCAAAATAAGGGACGGCCTAATGTACATGTGTTATCCGCTCTAGCAGGACATAATGCTAGGATGTGTGCAACATCTGGTATTTGTTTGCATTCCTGATAATCAGGACTGCTAAGTACACTAGTTTACAGCATTTTTGAACTCAGTAAGCTGATGATCATTTTTGGTGTAGAATAGGGCATGAGTTCGAAAACGTGAAGGAAAAAAATTACAGTAGAGCAGAATTTTTTTCGACTTTCCATACAAGGGTGACGATTTGAAATCCATTTTTGTTCTATTTTTAAGCAAAGTCGCTCACTTCAAACATCTCATTCTCCGTAATCAATGCTCCGATTGAGCTGAAATTTTTACTGTAACTCGCCTACACATGATATGTCAAATAAACGTCGAGCAACAATTTTTAAATTGGGTTTTTCTTATAGAAAAAAATACTTTTCTTCAAAAAAATTTGGGAATTTTGCTAAAATTTAAGGAGATTGTCCCTAAAATTCGCCAATATCTTGAAATTCATCAATCTGACGCAAAACTTGTATTCAGATGATCGAATGGTATTGTATTCAGCTTTTAATTTATGGAAAAAGATTTACAATTGGTTGAACAAAACGCAATATATTTGAATTTTAGTAAATTACATATTTTGAAAAGTTGTAAAACTCGATATTGAGCTAAAACTCAAAAACTGGTCTACTTAAAATTTTTTGAAGGTCGATTTCGAAATCAGCGCTAAATTGTGCTTCAAAAATTTTGGTCGTTGACAGAAGTTCACGACTTTCGTTTTATTTTGTAAACTAGTGGTATCAGTCTCGGGCTGCAAAACGGTGAGTCGATAAGTAGAGCGTCCAACATAGCTCTGGTCCTCACATGTTCCACGGGTCAAGCGATGACAAAAACCGCCAGCTTAGAGTTGTGTGCTAAGCTGGTAGTGCAGCCTGAGCACTGTTGTCCTTCTGACTTCAGCTAGATTGAGGAGGTACGACCCGAGCGTCTGTTCACCAAGGAGGTGCGGCTCAAACAGCGTCTGTTCTGACATCCAGCGGCTGAGTAGGAAACGCTGCACCACGCCCAGCTAGACCCAAGGTGGTAGCCCCATCATCGTGGTTGGTTGGGACGTTAAACAGAACTGGCACGATGGCCCTCCGGCGAGACAGGAGTGTTGGCGTAGGCCCAATAAGCCACCCGTAAAAATCCCCATTGCAAATAACATAGGAGAAAATACGACTCGATACAATCAGCAAAGACCCACGCGACGAAATAAGGACTACGATTGGAAACTTGGAACATGGAATTGCAAGTCACTAGGTTTCGCAGGATGTGACAGGATAATCTACGACGAACTACATCCCCGCAACTTCGACATCGTGGCGTTGCAGGAACTTTGTTGGACTGGACAGAAAGTGTGGAAAAGCGGGCATCGAGCGGCTATCTTCTACCAAAGCTGTGGCACCACCAATGAACTGGGAACAGGATTTATAGTGTTGGGCAAGATGCGACAACGTGTGATCGGGTGGCAGCCGATCAACGCAAGGATGTGCATGTTGAGAGTTAAGGGCCGTTTCTTCAACTACAGCATCATTAACGTCCACTGCCCACACGAAGGGAGACCCAATGACGAGAAAGAAGCGTTTTACGCGCAGTTAGAGCAAGCATACGATGGTTGCTCGCCGCGTGACGTGAAAATCGTTGTCGGCGACATGAACGCGCAGGTAGAAAGGGAGGAAATGTACAGACCGGTAATCGGGCAAAGCAGCCTGCCCGCCGTATCGAATGATAACGGCCAGCGATGCGTAAACTTTGCAGCCTCCCGTGTTATGGTAGTCCGAAGCACCTTCTTCCCTCGCAAAGATATCCCAAAAGCCACCTGGAGACCACTCGACCATCAAACAGAAAACCAAATCGACCACTTTCTAATCGACGGTAAATTCTTCTCGGATATAACCAATGTCCGCACATACCGCTGTGCGAATATAGATTCGGATCACTACTTAGTCACTGTATGCATGCGCTTTTCGACAGTTATCAGCACGCGTCGAAGTCGAACGCCGCGGCTCAACATCGAGCAGCTGCGTAACGTAGAAGTGGCTCAAGACTATACGCGCAGCAGCTAGCAGTGGCCTTACCAACGGAAGAGCAGCTAGGCGCAGCTACACTTGAAGATGGCTGGAGGGACATCCGATCCGCCATAGGTAGTACCTCGGCTATGCGACTCCGAATCACAGAAACGACAGGTACGACGGCGAATGTGAACAGTTGAAAAACGAGAAGAATACAGCATGGGTGAGAATGCTGCAACACCGTACAAGAGCGAATGAGGCACGTTACAGACAGGCGCGGAACAGGCAGAAGTCTTCCGGATGAAGAAGCGCCAGCGGGAAGAACGAGATCGGGAAGCGATGGAAGAACTTTACCGCAAGAACTTTAGGACACACGAAAGTTCTACGAGAAGCTGAACCGCTCACGCAGAGGCTTTGTGCCATAAGCCGACATGTGCCGAAATAATCACGGAAATATTCTCACGAGCAAGCGTGAAGTAGTCGAGAAGTGCGGCAGCATTACGATGGCGACGTTGCAAGTACCGAAGGTGGCGTGGTAACAGATCTAGGAGTATGTGCACAGGACGAAAGACTTCCGGCCCCTGACCTCCAAGAGATTGAAAAGGAGAAACAGCCGCTAGAGCAGATCTGTTGGAGGCTAGTCCACCATGGCCACGCAGGCCATAGCGAGGCGACTCCGCGGCTTATGCGGCCGATCTTTCTCCCGGTCGATACGTGCTGTGGAACACGCTCCTTGGCCCATAACCTGTTGGAAATAAAGACACAGGCGAGGCTTTGTTCTCCAAACCCAGGCACTGACTGATATTGCTACCAGCTCAGTGCCTCTCCTTTATTCAATCTAGGTATAACATATTTACAATTTATTCCCATTTGCCTACCAGTTGAAACCTAGCTCTCCACTGAGCTGTATGATGCACCCCCAAGGATGTACCTACCATTCAACACTCCTCCTCATCACACCTCAGATCCGACGCGTCCCGAGCTTCACCTGGCCGTACTCCTCCAGCCTACCGAACTCCTCCTTAGCAACCGAGCTACCAGACTCCTCCTGGCTCCAAGCAGATTCTGCTACCAGGCCTTGGCTCCAAGCTACGTCTGCTACTAAGAGGCTATCAAGCTCCTCCTGGCTCAGAGCGTCTTCCACTCCGAGTTCCTTCTGCCATCCAGCTCCAGCGTCCACCGATCAGCCAGCACCCTCTGCCTCTTGGTTCCAGCGCAGGTCCCACAATTGTATCTACCAACAAATCTACCTCGCTCCAACACTCCAAACTCGTACCTGAAGGTTCGACGCTACCCGAGCGTTCAACGCTACCTAACTTCCAACAAGATCAACTACCAAGCGAGCTTCTAAAATACGGTGGAGAAGCACTGGTGAGAGCACTACACTGGGTCATTACCAAGATTTGGGAGGACGAAGTATTACCGGAGGAATAGATGGAAGGTATCGTGTGTCCCATCTACTAAAAGGGCGACAAGTTGGATTGCGGGAACTACCGCGCGATCACATTACTACTCACAAATATTATGCCGCCGTCTATCACCGATTGTAAGGGAGTTCGTAGGGCAATATCAGGCTGGATTTATGGGTGAACGCGCTACAATGGACCAGATGTTCGCCATCCGCCAGGTGTTGCAGAAATGCCGCGAATACAACGTTCCCACACATCATATGTTCATCGATTTCAAATCGGCGTATGATACAATCGATCGAGAACAGCTATGGCAGATCATGCACGAACACGGATTCCCGGATAAACTGATACAATTGATCAAGGCGACGATGGATCGAGTGATGTGCGTAGTTCGAGTATCAGGGACACTCTCGAGTCCCTTCGAATCTCGCAGAGGGTTACGGTAAGGTAATGGTCTTTGGGGCTGTCCATTAATTACGTAAGGGAATTTTTGCGATTTTTTGACACTCTTTCCCCCCTTGTAAGATTTTTTGTATGAGAACCCAAAAAGTTTTGTATGGCGCGTAAGATTTCTCAGACCCTCCCTCCCTCCACAAACCCTTACGTAATTAATGGACAACCCCTTTCGTGCTTGCTGTTCAACATTGCTTTAGAGGGTGTAATTAGGAGAGCGGGAATAAACACGAGTGGAACGGTTTTCACGAAGTTTGTTCAGCTGCTTGGTTTCGCTGATGATATTGATATTATTGCTCGTAAACTTGAGACGATGGCGGAAACGTACATCCAACTAAAGAGTGAAGCCAGGCGGAATCGGATTAGTCATTAATTTGTCGAAAACAAAGTACATGATGGCAAAGGGCTCCAGGGAGCAGTGGTGCAAATTTTCAACAGTTTGTCTTGAATGAGAAAGCCAACTTTTTTCAGTGTAAGAAATCGAAACTGAAACGCTGGAATCGAATTGTCAACAAAACCGAAAACAACAAAAGCACAACTTTCGTTTCACGCGTTCCTTAAAAGCTTTAAATGCATCTGTCAATCGTTAAACTGTTCACTCATGAACGAAGCTATCAGGAATTCATTACAGTGCCACGAATGTTGCTGTGAAAGCCAAGCTTTTTCAGTCTGCCGTTCATGTTACTGAAAAAGCTTTCTTAGTCTTGTCAGTTTCAACGGCGCCGTCTGATTTTTTTCAATCGCGTTATTATAGTGGCTTTCTACCGCGAAGTTCCTACAAAATATTCCAAATGGATCTTCCAGGACCCTCATCTACGCCGGCTGGCTCTAAACTGCTTAAAAAAAGAGGAAGCGAACGAACCCTCACTGAAATAGCCGGACAATTTGTCTACAGAGATGGGCCAAAGGCGAAATGTGCTATCGATCCCGATAGCAAATGCGAATATGAGCAATCAACATATGACCCTGGAAACGCAATTCGTCATTTCCGCGCAAAACATCCCGCACAAGCGATAAAAGCCGGACTTCTCAACGATGACGGAACAGCTGTGAAAAAGCCCCGAATTGTGAAGAAGATACCGATTGCCATCGACAAGCAACTATTTATTGATTCAACAATAAAAAAGATCACCAAGCACAACTTGTCTCTGGCAAGCTTGGAGTGGGAAGCTTTTAAACAGATTGATGACCCTATTTCCGCTGCTCTCGGTATTACCATAAACCGACAGAACGTGAAATCATTGCTACATTCTGCATCAAAAGAGATTCGAGCCGTATTGGCTGAAGAGATGAAGGGCAGACTTATTAGTCTAAAAATCGATTCGGCATCGAAGCACCATCGTCATGTTTTGGGCATAAACGCCCAATATGTGCTACGCGTCAAAATTGTTATAAGAACATTGGGTAAGTTAATGTACACTTAAGAGTCACACAAATTTGAAAATTACCGAACTCCCACTTCATCCATCCAATTCCAATATAACTTGTCAACTAGTCATCCTTTCTAAGACAAAACCCTACTAACAACACCCCCCCCCCCCCTTTTCCTTCACCCTAAAACCGTGGCGTATTTTATTAGAACGCAAATATTCTCTCTCGGCAATACATTTTAAATTTTACTCCAAAACAGGCATGCTTGAAGTCAATGAACGCCAAACAGCTGAGTTCCTGAAAAGTAAAATCCTGGAAGTTGTACAGAGTTACGAAGTACCAGTTTCACAAATCTTTTCGGTGACCTGTGATAACGGCGCCAATATGATTGCCGCGGTGAAACTGCTAAAGAAAGAAATGGCGCACGCCATTCTGGCATCCCTCATCGATGAGGACAATGAAGGTGAATTGTGCCTTGATTTCGATGATGCGTTTCTCGAGTCGCTGAATAGCGAATTTGAAAACAGCCTAAACCTCATCCGGTGTGCGGTACACACATTGCAGCTCGCTATACTGGAGGTCGTTGATAAATCAAATGACTCGGTAAAAGCAGTTACCGCCATTTCCAAAAAATATCGTAACATCAAATACAAGGCTCACTTCCAACATCACGACGCTAAATATCCTCCAATCTGGGGGGCAACAAGATGGGGAGGTATTTATAAGATGATGTCCACTCTCGTCAACCAGCAAACATTCTTCGAGGAGCTTGGATCGCAATTTCCAGAGCTTGGTGAGTTTTTCTTATCGATAACTTGCTTCTCCATATAAATCTTTAACACTCAAATGATCACTCTTATCTTTTCAATTACTTTTCATGTATTCAATATTAAACCTTCAAAATAGACTTGCCACATTCAACGAAACCATTTTTGTCGAATTTTCATCGTCTACTTATAACAACACTGCTCTACACATTTCTCAACCAAGTTCCAAGAAACCTCTAATATGGAGTATATTTGGCAGCGAAAACACGAAACTCCCCTTCCCTATAAACGTACCTTAATTAGTATGAGTGTTACTAAATGAGTATTATATCTATCTATCTTAATATCATATCCTATCTGTCATCCTCTAAGTTTGAATAACAAATAACTCAATATAATGTACAACTATACTACAGATCTTTCAAGCCAATGGGAATTCATCAAAAATTACGAACAAGCCTTCCAGCTATTGTTTCTAACCACGAAGAACATGCAGGCAGACCAAGTTTCCCTCGGAGATTTTTACATGCAGTGGTTAATGTCAACTAGTGCTGTTCGTAAAATGAACTCAAACCCGTTTGCTCCTCAGTTGGTACAATCCTTGGCGAACCGCTTGAAGAATCTTCGCACGTCAATGGCATTCAAAGCAACGCTTTACATCGACCCCCGATTCAACTATCTCCATTCACAGCTATTTACACCTGAAGAGAAAGTCGAAATTCAGGTAATAAAAGATCGTAAGATGTTACAATATTTACTTTTTCTCTTATTGTCTGTTTTGTTATATGTGACTGATATAAGGCATCATTTAGTACGTCACGCAAAATTTGGGAACTTTAGACCTCCACCCCCTTTTCATACGACTTTTTCGTATATCTAATACATTGCTCGTCACATTTTCCGAAACCCCCTCCTCCCCTCTATGAGCGTGACGTACTTTTTGGATGCTTCTTTATGAAGATCTCTGAGTCTGACTAGAAATTCGCTAATTTCAGAATTTCATATTAGACACTTGGAAACGAATTAATATGCTGAATCCATCGGGAACATCAGACCCAATGAACGATTCTACAGGACCGAATGATGAAGTCGACGAGTACATCACAGAGTTGTATGGAGGAACTCTCCACACCGACACCTCTACACGAGCTTCGACATTTCTCCACCAGCTCAAAACCTTGGACATCGAACCACGGCGACCGCATAATTTTAACGTCTTCGAATACTGGACGCAGCGAAAATCAACACACCCCGAGCTTTACGCAGTCGCCATGGTTTTATTGGCAGTTCCATCGACTCAAGTTTCGGTGGAGAGGGCGTTCAGCGCTCTGTCTTTGGTATTATCCGACCATAGGACAACGCTCGGAGAAGAAGTCTTGGCGGACATTCTTATAATCAAGCTTAATCGAGAAGTTTACGATGTTATTTTGCCGAAACTGGTACAAAATGATTGATAGTTATCATCGTTTGCTGTACAGCGATTATTTGTTCTATGAAATCATCATTTTTATTTCTATTTGAACACATGTGGTCACGGTTAGCTAAATAACGATGCCAAGCTGTCGTTTACAATCTAACCGCTCAATGTGACAACGATTTTTAACGGTACAATTACTTTTTTATTCAAATAAACAAGAGAAAAGTAAGAAAATACTGTTGCATTATTTATTATAACTTAGTAAAGAATAATGGTCAGAAAGCAATGTTGACCAATACTAAATGACGTTCACTCCCAATTAAAATTGTCTGCATAAGTAATCACGCACAAAGCGCACTAAACTGCCGTGAATCACATATCAGTCCCATCTTTGCTGGATTTCCTATGCAAATGGGACAGATATGCGATTCACGGCAGTAAACCTCTTGCTGCATTTGTATACAAAAATACTACATTAAAATGCACGCATGTTAAAGTGTATCAGTATCTATAATCTTCCTTGACTGAAATTTTATTTAGGGTTAATATGTTTGATGCTATGCATAATCTTTGTAGATCACTTTTAATATATCCCGGTTCTTCAACCTTCCTCTACGTCAGAGTTTTATCAATATTATATTTTGGAAATTTGCATGGATCGTAAACTTTGTTATACACAATTCTCTCCCTCACACATCTCCTCCAAAGTACGTGTTTTACGAAGTGGTCCTAGCATTCGTATACCATAAAATCACAAGTAAAAAGGTTCATTATATCATCATTGAACATCTAATAGGGTATTGTACCATTTGGGCAGTATAATATTCTGTATTGTATTTGGAAAATTCAGATGATTCATACTGATGAATAACAAGACTATATGACTTTGTAGCACATCGTATATTCACGTGTACTTGTTGTCCGCCCGTATCTCACTCACTCATAGACTGACTCCCCAAACCTATGACATACTATGTTATTCAGATACTACATTCCCCCTTTACTTAATCCTCAAAACAATTGTTTTTATTTACATTAGTGATTTAGTTTTTAAAATACTGTGGAGTCTCCATGACACGCTGACTACGTCGAACTGCTTCAGTCGCTGCCCTTACTCTTACATTTACTTCGATGTTGTCGTCTCTCTTCGCTTGGCATTCTTCTACAAATCGCTTCAAGTGACCTACATTTCGACAGTATACCTTTCCAGATTCCTTGGAACGAATTTCAGCTTCCACATCTTCTCTGCTGAGTATGTCGAACAGCTCCGATCCATAATTTGTGGAGAATTTGTTATCTTTAACGCTACGCTTGGCCACTACAGTATCTCCTTTCCTTTTTTTGGCACCAATCTGAGTGTAAGTTTTCTCTGCTGCTTCGAGTTCCTTCTCCCAGTCACGATCACGAACATTTTCAGATCAATATCAGCTGTAAACTGAAGACTTGTCAGTTTATCCAATTTCGAACATCAGTGCTGATGGCGCGGTTCCAGTGATATAATGAGGCATTGAGTTGTACATCAGCAGGAAACTTCTCAGGTCCCACTTCCAGTGTTTATACTTCTCTTAACGTTTCCGAAGGCGTTCCAATATTACACTGTTTATTCGCTCTACCTCGCCCAAGGGGTTGATTCTATAGAGCAACGTTGGATTTTATTGTTGTGCCCATGTGTGCCGGCATGTGTGCCGAGATGTGCCGGCATGTGTGTCGAGATGTGCCGGCATGTGTGCCGGGCACAATGTGCCGAGTGACCAACCCCTTGACCTCGCCATTAGCCTGTGGCCAATATGGAGTTATCTTTTGATGAGTTATTTCGTATTCTTCACAAAAGAAAACTTTGAAGGTTCACTCACGAACTGTGGTCCGTCATCAGACCGCATTGTTTCCGGAATTCCTAACCAACTGAACGTTTCGAAAAGTGCATTAACCATTAACGGTTAATTTTGCTGTCATTTGTTTCATGCCGTTGACTTCCGTGAACCTATTGAAATAATCGATCAACACCAGCAAATACTGTCCTGATGGTAAAAGTCCTACGAAATTGATAGCCACATCTTTCCACGTTTTTTTTTTAGGCATTTTTGTGCGAACTATTCGTTCCGGCGGTCCCACCGCTAAAACTAAGGTACACGCTCTACAACTACAACGAACCTTTCCACCGTGTTATCCATCTTGGGCCACCACACCTTCTGCGTTTTATCGAACTCATCCCTGGATGACCATCATGAGCACACTGAAAAGACCTGGTGTTGATTGATTCTGGAATTACCAAACGATGTCATAGTTGTATCATTGGATTCAGAGTACCCATCTTTCGATTCTGAGGCAAGGTCGAGATCGTGTTGTGTACAAGAACTTTAAAACTTTGCAGCCAGTGATAAGTTCAAATTTGCTCCCAACAAGATACTGCTTAAAATTCGGTACTCCCCAAACTATCGCCAAGGCTTTTCGCTCCGTTTGAGAATGCTGCTTCTCTAGGTCTGTAAGAGACTTACTTGCAAAAGAGATAATTCTGTTCTGGCCCTCCTTGTTCTCCTGAACTAATAACGTTTCCAAATCCTCTGGACTAGGGTCGTCAGTTTTGTCTTGTCCTTTCTGCCAAAAAAATCCTAAAAATTTGGTCTCACAAATGGCTAGCTTTATAGCTTTAAATGCTTCCTGTTTTTCCTTCTTCCATTGAAAACTTACTCTGGCTTGAAGTAACCTTCTTAACGGCTCTGTCCTTCTTATAAGGTTGGGAATGAATCGACTCGAAGAAACTCCTCAACTCTACAATCGTTCTCTTTTCTCTTGATTGTTTGACAGCTGCAATGCGACTCTCCTTAGGCCGAGCACCTTGTTCATTCAGAACATACCCCAAAAACTCAATCTCTTCTGCTCCGAAAATGTATTTGCAGTCATCTAACAATATTCCATACTTCCTCATACGACCAAACAATTTTCTACTCTTCTATCATGCTCTTCTCGACCGCATCATCCAAATAGACAATAACACCTTCAAGACCTGCTAGTACTAGTTCCATAGTTTTCTGAAATATCTCTGGGACACAGCTTGCTCAAAACTTTAGTCTTTTGTATCTATTACTGAAGAGTATAAATAAATGAAGATAAAAATTCTATCAATTTATTTGATTTCCCTTGACATATTGATCCAAATTAAGTTGTTATCGAGCAAGATCGTTCCGATATTTACACCTGATGGACTTGACCTGATCCTTGACATCTACTTTGGAAAAAAAAATATTTTGCTCCGCCGAGCGAACACAGAATTTCATCCACCAACGGTAACGGGTGCGTTTCCCGAATCACTGCCCGAATTGCTTGACGCATGTCCACACATAGCAACACGTCACCAGAATCCTTGAGGACCGGTGCGGTACAAGCGGTGATACCCACGGCGATGGTTCATTAACTTTTTTTTTGATCCGTTGATCCAACAACAACTGTATCTTCTCGCCAACTTTCTCCTCCAGTGCATACGGTACACGTCGATAAGTCTGCTGTACGGGTTGTACCTGGTTGTCGATAGGAATTCCAACAGTCACTCCTTTGAATTTGGAAAACTCTGCTATACTAATTTGAGAAATATTCGCAATATCGAATCCTTTCAGCACGTGGAGCAATTTCCCGGTTTGATCACCCAGCAAACACTGTTGCCCCTCATTAGCTACATAGAATTTCGCATCAGCTTTTCTTCCTCCGTCCTCTATTTCTGCATAAGTGAAATGTCAATCAGTTGACATTTGCACATTTATAGCTTCAGTTGTTTTGTTTGCTCTCAAGCCATCTGACGGAATCGATGATCTTCGGTATTTTCCCACTTCTAACTTTGAGCAGGAACGTGTTCTTTCGCATGGCATAGCAAATGTAGTCCTTTTCCATCTCAGCCTAAATCTTCGAATATCGCTCGAATCTTGGCTCGAATACGCTTGGGAGGTACCGACGTCCGATCTTCGTTGTTCGCTCTCTTCCTGCACTGTTTTGTGAAATAACCGGTTCCACTACATTTAAAACACGATTTATCCTTTGCCGGGCAAATGTCCACACCATTGCATTGACGTGACCTCGTTTACCACAGAAAAAAAAACATACATGTATCGAAATGCTTCTTTGAAAACATTTTATCTCCGATTGAAACTGGCTTGCCAATCTCAGCGAGCTATCTTCACTGCGTCGTAATTTCAGGTAAGCTTCTTCGTCACATCACTGATATGATCACTCTGGGGTTAACGAAATGAACTTCCAAATTCCTTCAACTTACGTCCACTTTCTTCCAAATTAGTACCTAGACCTTCTACCTCGCTCAGAAGTAGGATCCGATACAACATGTGAAACGGTTTCGACTTCAGGCAGATTGTCATAGACATCCCGCAGGTCTGAACCACCAAGGTACAAAAGTTTTGAACACTTATCATATTGAGAACAGATTTTTTTCCTGACTCAAAACAGCATTGCAAATCTCGTTTCCATTTTGATCATGCCAAAACGGCAGCTGAGACGAGTCCAAGCTCGTCTGAAACAGTTTGATACGAAGTTCGCCACTAGTCCTATTTAAGAAAAAAACAACCAGGCAATGAAAATACCGCGTCACGTTATTTCATGTTAGATGTACATTTTTTTTCTGTACATGTCTGTTTATACATACCTAATTTTTTTTTTCGTGAATAATAATAGTAAATTTCATAATCATTAATCATTAACAAGTGTGCGGTAGTTCTAGTTCGGCAGCAGCAAAGCATCGCGCGCTGGCTTTGCTAGATTTTTGCGATTTTTTCTCTTTTCTCTGCGGGGCTCCGACGACGGGACGCCAAGCAGTCAGTAGTGTGCGGTAGTTCTAGTTCGGCAGCAGCAAAGCATCGCGCGCTGGCTTTGCTAGATTTTTGCGATTTTTTCTCTTTTCTCTGCGGGGCTCCGACGACGGGACGCCAAGCAGTCAGTAGTGTGCGGTAGTTCTAGTTCGGCAGCAGCAAAGCATCGCGCGCTGGCTTTGCTAGATTTTTGCGATTTTTTCTCTTTTCTCTGTGAGCTCCGACGACGGGACGCCAAGCAGTCAGTAGTGTGCGGTAGTTCGGCAGCAGCAAAGCATCGCGCGCTGGCTTTGCTAGATTTTTGCGATTTTTTCTCTTTTCTCTGCGGGGCTCCGACGACGGGACGCCAAGCAGTCAGTAGTGTGCGGTAGTTCTAGTTCGGCAGCAGCAAAGCATCGCGCGCTGGCTTTGCTAGATTTTTGCGATTTTTTCTCTTTTCTTTGCGGGGCTCCGACGACGGGACGCCAAGCAGTCAGTAGTGTGCGGTAGTTCTAGTTCGGCAGCAGCAAAGCATCGCGCGCTGGCCGTGAAAAGTGTACAGGCCGCGTTTTCATTCGGTCGTCGTCGTCGTCGTCGTCGTCTATTTGACTGCTCATCTTCGTACGGGGCGATTTATGATACGATAAATGCAACATCAACATTTTTTGCGATTTTAGTCAACAGACATTGAAATGTTCGTCACGTCAAGTGTCGGCCCAAGTTCCAAAGCCACGTTGGTTCAAATCACTTTATTTTCTCTTTCGTTAATTTTCGCATTTCGAAAACTATCTGAATGGTTCGTCATCTTCGATGTCGGCATGTGTTTTGTTTTAGTCCAAATGAAAATAAGTGGTTTGATATTAATAGGGTTGCATGAATCACTCCACTTACCAAAGTGAACTCATATCATGCGCCCTTTCCCCTCCCCACTAACAAAAAGTCCTTCCCATGACAGACGTGGAGACGCAGAGGTGATCTCGGTCTTTAGTAAGCAACGCACGTCATAATAACATTCCTTTCCTTCCTCGATGACCGTAAGGACGTGGCCGGCGCCGTTATTGACCTAATAAAGTTTGGAATTCTCGAAGATGCACATTGAGGACGGTAAGCTACTCCCAAGCTCCGTCTGTTGGTTCCTTGTGCAACTTCGATTGTTCTGGTCAATCACGGAGTAGCAACTACGAATAGTACGGTCATCTATGCTCATGCTCATGCTCATAAATTTCATAATCATTAATCATTAACAATTTGTTAACAAAAACACAAGCATGACAAATATAATCCAAATCTCTTTTTTAGTGCATATGTCATTTATGTGTTTTACCGTTTTTACTTTTAGCTATTCCACCACCCCTGCAAACCTGCAGTTACAATTTCGTCATTTAATCTCTAGCGAACCCGCTCTGACGATTCAGTTTTTGATATTCTAGCGAACCCGCTTAGACGATTCTGTCGTTCAAACCTTTAGCGAAACCGCTCTGACGATTCCGCCTTTAAAAAAAAAATTAGCGAACCCGCTTAGACGATTCCGTCTTTCAAGATCCTTAGCGAACCCGCTTAGACGATTCCGCCATTCATTTTCTAGCGAACCCGCTCTGACGATTCCGCCATTAACAAAAAGTTTAGCGAACCCGCTTAGACGATTCCGTCTTTCAAGATCCTTAGCGAACCCGCTCAGACGATTCCGCCATTCATTTGCTAGCGAACCCGCTTAGACGATTCCGTCCTTTAAATCTTTAGCGAACCCGCTTTTCCGTTTAACTACATACCTATGTATACTTTTGGCGAATCCACCAGGTATTCAAGCACCGCAAAACTGCAGTTTTTTGTGACGATACCGCCGCTCATTCAAAGCAAACATTTTCAATTCAAAATATCATGCTCACATATTTATACTGCTGTGTTCTTTTCAGCTCGAACCAATAAAAAACATTTAACGTATGAGTTTTCACCAAAAAAATGTTTCATTCATTTTTCTTTATTCACAATATATAATAAGAAAGCTTACCTTGACTTGTAACTCGTTTACACGCTGTTCTTCATTTGGAATCAATAGAGCTTGCTGACGTTTATTCACCTCTCTCTTTCAGGCATGCTGTCGGGATAGGATTTGTTTTCATCGGGAAACCTTTCCTGATGACAACAAATCCTATTCCGCCTGCATGTTGGAAAGAGAAAGGTGAATAAACGTCAGCAAGCTCTATGCACTCCGCTTTGTCAATTTTCCCGATTTCCTTTCCATTCAATCTATTGTAACAAAAGTATCCTTTCACACTTTATAAACAATAAACTAAAACAAACAAATCCATTGATCAACTAAATGATGTGATCCGAACCAAAATTATTTATCAATGAAAGAAGAAACACAATCACATTTTTGTTTTGATTCATTCTTCTTTGATTCACCGTTTTGACAGTTCATCTTTTCCTTCTACCCAAGTTGTGTTACATGCGTTACCACTCTCATAGCTTTATCCATAACCATGAAACATTTCAAAAGCTCATTTCATTAAAGCTTCGATGAAACTTTTCGCAGTGGTTTCCATGGTGAATTTTCACCCTGATTCAACGGTTAACGAAAATTCTATAGAATGTGTGGCGATGGCGATTTCACGAATTGCAAATTCAAACTCTTCAGAACCACTACAAAAGTACTTACATTTTCTCCTCGTCGCCAATATAATATTCTGTATTGTATTTGGAAAATTCAGATGATTCATACTGATGAATAACAAGACTATATGACTTTGTAGCACATCGTATATTCACGTGTACTTGTTGTCCGCCCGTATCTCACTCACTCATAGACTGACTCCCCAAACCTATGACATACTATGTTATTCAGATACTACAGGCAGGTGTACCTGTTTTGGGTACTTGCCGCTATAACTAAGTCATTTTCAAACCGATTGATTTGAGTTTTTGTATAGAGTTAGATACTGTACGAACCTAATTCTATACAAAATTTCAAATCAATCCGTTTGAAACTGTCTTAGTTATAGCGGCAAGAGCCTAAAATAGGTACACCTGCCCAAATGGAACAAGACCCTACTATGTGTCTGTATAATGCGTTCACTAACATTCACTGTATATATAAAAGTTTTTCTCGTTTTCGTGTCGTTGATCCAATATTAATATTCATACCATTGTACTTGTTATGTCTATTTGTCTGTGGCACTGTAATTCTCGAGCGGTATTTAACTAATAGCTTCGTATCACTGGGCTTGCAATAAGCGAAATTCTCTCGTTTTTTTCTAATTACGTACGTAACCACCGAATTTATCAGATCTGTAGGTTTCTTCATTTAGTCGGGATCAGTCTGTTGCTACTAATATTGTGTTTTTGGAAAATCCCTTCTGCATCCTGAACGCGTATTATTACACCAGCATCGGCGGGTATTCGTGAAGTAGCTGTGTGCCACGAACCTAAAAATACACAACACAAAGTATCGGTTTCAAAATTGATTTAAAATACCTGAAAATACTTCCCGTAATCCGAAGGAATCAGCTTTCTTCACAGCACACAACAACAATTTCGGAGAATCACCTCAGCCCCATCAGCACGTCATCGTTTTGTTTACCTACGTGGCCAGCCAATGATCGAATGCACCTTTTCATTTAGTTGACATTTGAGCGGAGCTGTGTTGACTGAAAACCAACCAGTTACATTGAGTATGGGTAAACATGATACGGCTAAATTGTCAAACACGATGAATCTGTGTACGGTGTGTACGTTTTAGTGCGGTTCAGCTGCACTGCTGATGCAGTGAACTCGGGTTTGCTTGCAGCTGTTGCCGCAAGGTTTCAAACATGTTCAAGACGGTGCGTGACTTATACGATGCACAATCGTTCAAAGTAAATTAAACCAACATTTATTTTTATATGCATTTTAAAGTGACTGCTTTAGCTTACTATAGCGTGCATACGCAAAATTTAACAAGTTGCTGGGAAAATAAACATTGTATATTATTCCTTACAAGAATTGCAGAATAGAAATCGTCATTCGTTATTAAATCTAGATTGAGTTAGAATATGGGCGAAAGTAACAACATGATCGATTTATTTTAGTTCTATTCAATACTCGTGCTCTCATCAGCGGGCTAAAATCTACAAGATCAACAACGGATCATCTATAAATCAGTAACAAATTTGGAAAACGACGTATAATCAATGCTACATCATTGATTATACGACGTTTTCAAAATTTGTTACTGAAATGACGTATTGTTCAAGGGAGACTAAGGAGTATCTGATTTTGCTTCTAACCTTAGGGGTGATACACAAATTATGTCACGCAAAAATCGGCCATTTTCAACCCCCCCTCCCTCCCCCCTATGCCACACTTTTTGTATGAGATCTCAAAATTTTTTGTATGGGTCGTCAGGTTATTCAACCCCCCCCCCCTAATACGTGACGTAATTTGTGCACGACCCCTTACTATTGCAAAATAGGTTACGTGTTGGGTAGGGGTAGGGGCATCATAATTCGGCAAAAGACTGCAACGTAACTTTTTAATTATCCCTACCACGCTGATTTTTTGTCTCTTTTGCTCGTCAAGTTCTCGCGGAATAACAATCCGATGTTTCTTCCCCCAGACAAAATAGGTAGAGAAGCGAAGAGTCAACAGCCGCCTGGACGGCAACACTTTTTCTATTTTGATTCCATCGCTCGGATGCTGGCAACTGCAGCAAGCAGATTGATCCACCCATCGAAGGTAGTTCCTATCTCGCATACCGCATTTGAAAACTATTTATACTTCTGTTTTATTAACTAGACTTGATCAAACTGATGTTCCAAAATGGAACAATTTTCATTAATTCAAGGAATCAATGTTGTTTGCACTGTCATCCATGATATTTGGAAACTTTTGTGAAAATATGTTTGGAACGAATGCAATACTTATCTTTACTCATGCGGCAATCGTCAAGGTTTGTTGATTTTGTTCATTAGGATACCAGTTTGACGGTTCGATAAGGTATTTTTGACTTCACACTATTCGCTTCTCTACCTATTTTCTCTGTCTTCCCCCAGTTCAGTATTTACAGATTTTTACGTAGTTTCCTCAAAAGAACACCGCGAATAACGTAGTGATATCTAAAAAGTTTGCAATACTTATCCACCTCCACGCTGCTAGCTGCTTGTTGCTGTTATGGAACAAACTGCAGGCTGCTTCCAAAGCTGTTAAAAGACCCTTTCATCCATGTAGAATGAAAGCTACAGTGTTCTATTTTCAATTTCAGTAGTGTGCCTGTGAAACTGAAAATGAACCTGATCCGGATTCTTTGAGTCTTCGGCAATAATGAACTCACAGTGAGACATTTCGGAGCAACAGTGAATGAACAGAAGCGAAAGCTTTCGGTTTAGAGCTTTCGCTTCGTTATCGGACTCTGTTGGGTAAAGCGGAAAAGAGTGATACACTGTGGATTTTTTCAACGAATTTTGTTGGCTGACATTGAAAATTTGCAAGACTGCCAGGGAGGAATCACCGCACCCGCCGGCCGGAACTTATATCGACGGTGATGAAATCGAGGCGGTTGAAGAATTCGTGTACTTAGGCTCACTGGTGACCGCCGACAATGACACCAGCAGAGAAATTCAGAGGCGCATTGTGCCAAGAAATCGTGCTTACCTTGGGGGCTGTCCATTTATTACGTAAGGGGATTTTCACGGTTTCACAGGAGAGAAAGAATCAGTTATGTGAAAGACGTAGTGAAGAAACGTCGTGTTGTAGTTGGCTTGAAAAAAATAAAAGAAATTCTGAATGGAATATGAAAAATGTATTATTTAATTTAAACGAAGAATTCCTACACGTCCATACCGCGAAAATCGGGATTCTACACAGCAAAAAAAATGGTGATATCACATCATTTTCGCTGCACATCAGTCGCGTCGTAGAAGTGATGTAAACAATTACATCATTTTCATGCAACAAATAGCCGCCGCAGCTTGAGAGTGGGTCTAGCAATCGCTAGAACCGGATCTTTAGATGAATCATATATAAGTAAAATATTGGCATGGATTCGTACACTGATCCGTTGATTGTGAGGTATATCCCTTACCTCTCGGCTATTTCACCGAGTTAGAAGTTAGGATATAAATATGATACTGCCTCCGAGTATTTGCTGGAATGGGTTTGTTGACACTTTCCGGTGCCAACCAGGGTGAACATGGTGAGTGTGATAAATGTTGGAAAACGATGTAACCGAATGAAATTACGTTCAAAAATGGATACATCGCCAGAAATTACGCGCCTGGATTTTACAAAATTATTTGCTGTGTACGGTGGGCGGGTCACGTCATCAGGATGTCGGATAGCAACCCGACTAAAATGGTCCTCGAGAGTCATCCGACCAGTACCAGAAGACGTGGTGCGCCGCGAGCTAGGTGGGTCGATTAAGTGGAGGACGATCTGCGGACCCTACGCAGAGTGCGGAACTGGAGACAAACAGCCATGGACCGAGTGGAATGGAGACGGCTACTATGTACAGCAGATGCCACCCCGGCCTTAACCTGATCAGTAAAGTAAGTCCATAGTGCGAATGTATTGATAAAAATCATGAATTCAAAGTGCTTACCAGTTGATAACCAAATTCTTCTCGGAACTGAGGATAACTTGCGATTACACGCTGAGCCTGTCAGAATTTCTTTAGCAATCGCTTTCTAGCTGGATAGCTTACTTCCCGCAAGTGAAGTACCGTTTGCCAAGGAGCAACATTTATAGCCAGCCACTGTTCTGCTGCTATAACTTCAGCTGGCAGATCTTGCAATCTGGGTTTTTCTTCACCTGCGCCAGTGAGGTGATCGTCTTCTATTTTAATCTTCTTACGTTCCGACTGTTTTATGTAGTCTATCCTGCTGAACAATTTTCCAGCTGGATTGGATCGACCGGCTTTTGGTATGTAATACGTGTGCTAAAACGATAAACATTTTCATTTAGAATATTTAACCATTTCCACAAAAAAAAACGATGCTAAGGAGTTAACATAGAGAAACAGACGTCACACTCTGGTCGCTTCCCATCCATCACCTTTTAAACGGTTTATTCATATTTTCGGTAGTTGGTCAATTGACCACTCGTGGCGTTGGTATTGTTTTTACTCCTGTTTGACGTTTGACGGCCAACCATCGTTTAGCATTGGGCGGTTCAATCGAGTCTACCTATATTGGATCCCAGGACATACGGGTGTAGAGGGAAACACGCACTCTTATGTATTATGTATTTTCAAAATAATTACCTTGAACTCTTTCATGAAAACATGGATTATAACTAGGATTATAACGTTGCCGAGCTCGCTTATTGATTCCGCCGTGGTCTTCCTTCCAATGAGTAAGTGGAACCAGGCTACTGTGTCAACCACCAACTTTCGTCCTGCATCAGATAGGGTGTGAGTAGTCGCGGTTTGCAACACCCGTTTTCCGTGGTCGTTTTTTTTGACAGCCAGTGACGCCGATGCATTAACGTCTGGCTGTTTTCTTGAAACCTAAAAAAAAACTTTAAAAAACCTACTCAAAATATGTATGTACCGCGAAATAGCATCATGACATCATTCAACATCGATCATGTCCGTATTTTCGAGCTTGATAGAGGAACATGGCTGCTGCTCCTCACTTCCACCGGCGATTAAGGTGTCGTCGTCATCCATTGAGTTGGAACCAGTTTACTGTTCAGTTCCCTGGTTAGGGACGCCATCTTCGTAGCTGTTTTCATATAGTTTTAAATTACGAATTTTTCACAACAATGTCCCTTATGTGAATCATAAGTTTCAAATATGAAATAATTATTCAACGACTATGACATTCATAAGCGGGTATTGAAGTTGATAAGGTAAGTAATGAAGTTGAAAACAGACCCGTTCATAAGTTGTCATTTAGGGGCGGTTTCTTCACCCTGGCTTAAGCGTTAAGCCAGGTTTAACTGTATGGGTAAGCCTGGCTTACCGGTTAAGCCGAGGTGAAGAAATCGGCCCTTAGGGAAATTTCACATTTGTTTTGCCTCAGTGTGGATATCGTGAGGCTTGGCATTGGTCACGATACTCACAAGTGTACTATGGTTTTGTTCTAATGATCCTTCATTAGCGGATGCGATGGTAGTAACCATAGATCGCATACGCTAATGGAATTGTCGTAACCAAGAAACCATTGGTGACCGTAACGATTTGCTTGTTTGTTTGAAGGTCTTATACTCTGACCGTCAGCTAATTAACCGTCAGTCGTCAAGGGTTGTAAGCGTTGTAAACGTAGCTGAAGTCTACGTACAATCAGATTTTTCATGCGAAGAAAACCAGCACCACCACAAGAAAAACATTGCCCTTACATCAATGGATCAATGGATTCATAGTAAGATTTTATAAGCTACTGTCTCGAAATTCTAAATTAATCAATATCAAACCATTATTCTAGTGGAATTAAATCTGGACTCATAATAATCGATAGTTGACTCTACCCTCTTGGTGTCGTTGGGTCAGATGCTCCAGCATACCGATGGAACGAACGTCTCCGAGTCAAGTTTGCCCAGATTCCACCAAATAATTATTGGATTTTTGTTTTTGCTGCTCAGTTCTATCTAGAACTGAAAGCTCCGGAAGAATGACGCCTCTCCTAGAGTAATGAATCCCTTCCTATAGATGTTAGTTACATACCCTAGCGTATTTCTACACTGCCCCACGCAATAAAATGTATGAAATAGGTATTTTCCAGTGAACACGAAGCGAATAAATATTGAAAGGCAGGTTTTTGTTTCATCAATATGTAATTATATGAAAGATAAAAAAAATATTTGGAAGAACCTGAGAAGATGAACCGATGGGCATTACTCCGTCAGAGTTTGTCCAAGGTATCTTCCTCCCCGCACGCATACCAGGAACCTACATATTATCGTACTTGCATGAACCTAAAATCTTTTTCCATAGGGTTTCAGCTTATGGTCTTACCTTTTAAAAAAAAAAGACACGGACACGTTCAATGCTTCCAGTGAGCTATTAGCTCTTTGAAAGAAACACGACACTAGACAACGGACTAGCATGCAACGCCCAGTGGCACAGCCGAAAACTTTTCCTGACAGCTGCGGCGGGAATCGAACCCGCGCTCCTTAGCACGATGCGACTAAAGGCTTGGTGACCTTAGCCGCACGACCGCGAAGCCACACCCTTTGTTCAAAATATTCTATCGGTAAAAATTAAAATAAATCAAATTTGAAGATTTTCTATCAAATGAGGTATATTCAGAGCATAATTTTGTTGATCATTCTGAACTGCAAACAACAAGGCATCGTGCGTGACCCATACATACCCGATGGTCTCTTCTTAGTTTTATAAACATTATATTCACTTGTCATTTCTCCGGCATCTGTGTTATATGATCAGCCCAAGGGGGTCTGCCGTGGTTAATCAGTTCATTTTTTTTATTTTGTGGGCTTCGTGGTCATGCGGTTAGTGGAGTTAAACGTTTAGGTGTGTATTAAGTCATAGAGTTAAGACTCTGAAAAAACTTTTCGTTAAACGAAAAAATTCCTAACTAGCTTCTGTGCGTTGTCTGTTATATGGTGGTTATATGGTGGTATTCAGACTGTTCAGCGTCTGGCAGAAGACGGAGTGAAATGCCAAAAAATAGGTTAAGGTTCATGCAAGTTTGATAATACTTAGGTATGCGTTTCTTTACGTTTCGGCAATGTTTCTTGTCATCTTCAAAGGAAAAATCTTTGTTCATTCTGTGTCTGTTGAACTAACCAAATGATTTGTTGAAAGAGTTTGTTGACTGCTTAGCCGAAAAATTCAACATTCAGTGCATCCAAAGAGTCGAACACTCAATCTGCCAGTTATACGATACGTTTATAAAAGCCTCCTCCAGAATCCCAATGTAAAGTAATTGGCGATTTACAATTTCGGACTTCGGCTTAGGCAGTCTTTGGTTTTAGCGTTGATTGTTTCTTATCTTCGCCGACGTTTCGGTCCTCGAATCGGACCTTCTTCAGGGCTCGATAATAATCAACTGGTCAATTTATAAAAGCTTTTCAAAAAAAATGACCACACCATGTTGAAATCCCATATTAAGAATTCATTTTGTGTGTGACACCTTGACTCTATTTCGCACCATGATCATATATTACACCATCATTGTAGTGACCTAAACCACCCGCCCCTTGCACACACTAGTGCAAGGACTTCCTCCGCCAAAAATGTGTAGATGAAGCACTTTTGCTCGGTGTCCTTTACTAGTACTGACGTTGCAGTGAAATTTTCATAAAGCAATTTCAATTTTTCACTAATATACGGGTTTTTGAAAATAATATGTTCAAAAATGACTTTCTGAACGATCGATTAATCCTCATCAATTTCATCCAAGTAAAAGGACGATAAGGATGACGTCACAAGTTGACGTCCAAAATTGAAGTTTACATTGTTAAATAGCGTGCCTCATCTTCTGGGTATACTGTGTGCCTCACCACACACATTGCTACCCTCGTTAATGCTTCTTAGTTGTTTTCCACCCAATTGTTAGCAGGACGATGGCATAACTTAATGGCGAATGTTCATGTTACTTAAAATATTAAACACATATGGCAATTAATACCGTCTTCAGCCAGACGCTGAACAGACTGAATATTACTATCATCATATAACCGACAACACACAGAAGCTAGTTAGGAATTTTTCGTTTCACGAAAAGTTTTTTTCCGAGTCTCACTCCATGACTTACTACATATACACCAAAACGTTTACCACCACTAACCGCATGACCACGAAGCCCACAAATTAGAAAAAAAAAATGAACTAATTAACCACGGCAGACCCCCTTGGGCTGATCATATAACACAGATGCCGGAGAAATGACAAGTGAATGTAATGTTTATAAAACTAAGAAGAGACCATCGGGTATGTGACAGGTCACGCACGATGCCTTGTTGTTTGCAGTTCGGGTTGACATACAAAATTATGCTCTGAATATACCTCATTTGATAGAAAATCATCACACTTGATTTATTTTAATTTTTACCGATAGAATATTTTGAACAAAGGCTTTTCTGAAAGGTAAGACCATAAGCTGAAACCCTATGGAAAAAGATTTTAGGTTCATGCAAGTTCGATAATATGTGGGTTCCTGGTATGCGTGCCCCGTCGTCCCGTTCCTGATTGTCCATCCGTTTCAGGCAGCGCAATCCCTTCCGTCCAAGTCTTCGTTAGTCTTGGTTAGCCCATCAGTTCTCGTCGTTCCGTAGCTGAATACCGTGACTCAGGTAGAGAAGCCCATTCAACCCCTCCCTCAAAACAGCGCAGATGGATTCGACGTATCACATCGATTCGGAGGTACCGATCGATGAGCGAGGTTCTGTTTGCCGTAAATATTCCTTTACTTGTGCCGTCATTTTGGGTTCAATTCCTTGTTTTTCATTTATAATGTTGAAATGAAAAAGTAATTCCAAGAGCTTTTCGCGGAATTCACAGCGTCCGGGTGATTCAAATTAGCACGGTAGTGTTTAATGTAGCTGCTGCAGTGACCGTCTGACCATGACCATCAATTCAGTAACCGATGAAGTTCGTTGTTTGAAAAACTTCATTGACTTTTTCTATGGTTACTAAAGCGTTCGATTGAAGTTCGTAGCCCGAAGTGCTCCCGAGTAACGCCGTAGACGATTTAAAGAGCCTATTGCGATTGAACGACTGTGAACGCGAAAAGTTGGTTTGGTTACGCGAAAGTGATTGCCAACGGTGATCAATGCCAAGCCTGTACTGACTGTGCAACTATGTTGCGGTAATAGGGTAGTCCCGTTCGACCCTTTTGTTGAAGCCAGCTGGATCGATCTGTAAATCCTTTCGAGGTAATCAAATGGACTCGCCCTCCGTAGGATCTCATCTGGGCAATAGAAATTGGACCGTGGTCTCTTTCCGAGGGTGGCGCATAAGCCACGTGTTTTAAGGCCGATCGCCCAGGCTGGCTACAAGCTTCGAGAGAAATACATGGAAAATTTGCAATTGGATTTCTAGGAGGAATTGTGGAAGGAACTTATAGAAGAATCCTGAAAAGATGATTGAGAGAATCTCTAGAGGAATTTCGAAACAAGTTCTGGATAAAATTTCTCTAGCAAATCCCTTAACAAATCAACAGGAAATCCTGAAAAAGTTTCTAAAATTACATTTTTTTCTCTAGAATTAACTAGCATCTATTAAATCGGCATGCCTCGTTGGATAAATGTAAGACTCGCGCTGAAAAAAAAAAACATTTTTTTGCAAATCGTTACCCAAATAACTATTAATGAATCAATAGTAACTGTAAAATTATGTTTCAACTATACTCAACCGACAGCTTATTCGATTACTTTTCTCCTTTTCGTGTGGCAATAAAAAAAGGATCTGCTCAAATCCACGTGATCCGCAAGTTAAAAGAGTGCATTGCACAACCTATCCTACGCCTAGTTGCGATGGGAATTTAAGGACCCTCCTCCAGCACCACCAAACCCACCCAGCTGAGCCGACATTGAGCCGGCTTCTTGGTTAGTGGTGTTAAAAGGGAGGGTCCGAAGGGAAAAACGATATCGGTGGCGGCAGTCCGGAATTTGCGGTAGGATCTAGAGGAAAGCTCGTTTGCTTTTTTATTTCCTCACTTTTCTTAATTGCTTCTTCTTCGAGGGAAAGTGCGGCAGCTTTGATGTTTTCCTGTGGCATCCCATTCCCACTGGGCAGTAGCGAAGGTAAAGAGGTCGGCCGAGTGGGCTGCGTCGACTAAGTAAGACTAAGAAGAAAAGTGCGGGAAAAGCACTTCGCATGGTGGGCGAGAGTCCAGCTCCATTACCATAAGTATTCGTTTCACTTCCATCCGACACGACGGCACGACGACGACGACGACGCACGGTGGAATGTGAACCGTCTACTTACTTTTCGCAGTTTGAAGTTAATGTTTTCCAAAGAATCTGGGCCCCTTTTTGCGCGCCCGGTAGGAATGAAGAATTTGACTTTCTAGGCATGATCTTGATCTGGAGCGGTCGGCCTGGCTGCGGAATGGACAATCGGAATGAATTTATGCGAGGGAGCTTTTCGATTTTCGCCGACCCTACTTTGGGTTACACGCAATCAACTCTTCACTTTCTTGTAGGCTTAATGGCTTCCATTGAACACCTGTTTGGGGGAATGTAGGATGGTCATAATTAAGAATAAATATGAGGGTTTTAGAATGATTCTGATGAGATCATGATATTTTGTAAGCTTCATGGCTGATATGAGAACAGTGGTCAATCAGAGGGGACCAAGTAACAAAATTGATGAAAATGATTTTTTTAAGGCATTTAATTGAGAACTACATTATTTACATGGCACTTCTACCCGATTTGCTTAATGTTACAATTAGCAAGAGTTATAGTAAAATTTCATTTTGATTGATCTGCGAGTGCGTGCACAACCCACACTCCGGAAGTACTGATGATGACAAGGACGCATTTTACGCGCAGCTCGAACGCGAGTACGATCGCTGCCCGAGCGACGACGTCAAGATCATCATAGGAGATTTGAACGCTCAGGTAGGCCAGGAGGAGGAATTCAGACCGACGATTGGTAAGTTCAGCGCCCACCAGCAGACGAATGAAAACGGCCTACGACTCATTGATTTCGTCGCCTCCAAAAATATGGCCATACGTAGCACCTTTTTCTCTTATCGTTACACCTGGAGATCATCACAGCAGACGGAATCTCAAATCGACCACGTTCTGATTGTCGGACGGCACTTCTCCGACATTATCGACGTCAGGACCTATCGTGGCGCCAACATCGACTCCGACCACTATCTGGTGATGGTCAAACTGCGTCCAAAACTCTCCGTCATCAACAATGTATGGTACCGGCGACCGCCACGGTACAATCTAGAGCGACTGAAGCAACCGGATGTCGCCTCAGCATACGCGTAGAATCTCGAGGCCGCGTTTCCAGACAAGGGGGAACTCGATGCGGCCACTCTAGTATAATGAAAACAGTCATCAACGACGCAGCCGAGAGCACCATCGGGTACGTGGAACGGAATCGACGGAACGAATGGTTCGACGAAGAGTGCAGAACGGTTTTGGAGGAGAAGAACGCAGCGAGGGCGGTAATGCTGCAGCAAGGGACTCGACAGAACGTGGAACGTTATAAACAGAAGCGGAAATAGCAGACCCACCTCTTCCGGGAGAAAAAGCGCCGCCTGGAAGAAGCGGAGTTTTTTTTTCCTTCTAAATCATCTGCAAACAGACACCCTAACATCATGGATAGGGTAGGGCTGAGGCCGTCTTCTACAACAATAGTAAAAACCAGGACAACTCTCTCCTTGTACTCACTAAACACATGCTCATGGTCGCCAAACCCTACGTCTCTCTGGAATCACCAAGAAGGTATTGCTTCAGAGAGGGCTAGTGCATATCGCACCCTCAAGGTTAGCTGCGTAGCCTAGCAGCAATGAACATCGATGACTCGCTATGGAGAGTCCATCACGGTAACATGCTGGTGCTTAGCCAGTTTCCCGAGTGGTCGTCGCCACTCCCTTTGTCCTCGGAAGGCGGGCAGGGTCAACCCCGCCCGCGCCCAACTGCTTTGCAAACATCAAGAACCGATGCCCACGTGCAACCCGATCTGACCTGCTGAAGGCAAGGGTATCACTACCCTCCAGGCCCTATCAGCTGCACCAGAAGGTTGCTGACAGCAGAGTCTCCACCTGCCCCGACCCTTGCCGGGGACCCCTTTCCAACCGCGGGCTCGGATCCAACACAGTTGACCGACGCCACGACAGCACCGCTACCGAAACTTCCTCTCCGCGGCCACTTAATCGCTGTAAGGGTCGATCTCGACCGCAGGGCACCGGTATGACCTACGAAGCCGACTCCAAACCCCTGGACCACCTCTTGAACTGCATCTGGACTAGCCATTCTCCGAGTCCACGCACCACCTCCTCTTCAGCTCCCGTCGCGTTGCAACTCGATTGTGCGACGTCCGCATTGGTGGCAGAGCGACAATAACATGGGACAAGCAGTCTTCAGCTTCTTTGTGTGGCCTCTTTCGTGCTTCGTTTGGATTATTCGGTGCTGTTTTGGGCTGTTTCAGTGAGCATTCAATATTCACGGGGTGCCGTAAAATTTTTTTTCGCAACGATTGTACGTTCATAAACGTTTTGAGGAGTGATGATTGTATATTGCTGTTAATTTATTCATTCAGCCAAGCCCTGCTGGCATGTTTTTTGTTTTTTCCCCCGACATGCGTTTTCGCTCTTGCATGGGGCTTGCATACATCTGTCTCTGCTGCTGGTAGTGTGGATGCATGTGGTTCGTTCATTTCGCAACAAACGAAGGAGGACGAATTTGTATTATTCGTGTCAGCCAGCCCCTACCAGTGATGAATATTCGCCTCTCGGGCTGGTCGTGAAAATACTTGAGCAAGAGACGCTTGCATCCACCGTTGATTGTAAATATTGTTTACTAGCTTACTTCGTTCTTCGGGTGGCACTCTAGGTATGATAGTGCCAAGGATGGTGCGCCACCGCGAAGAGGCAACAAAGAACGTGCTTCACAGCAGCCTAAAAACTGGAAATTCTTACATTTTTGAACGAAACTTCCCAGCTCTGGCTAGCATGCCCAAGATGATCATATCACCATTTTGTATGGTGAAGAACACATCACTGTCAGCTTTCGAAACCTTATTCACCGACAGTAAATTACTCTTCAGGTCGTCGGGGAAGCACATCACGTGTGCATTTCAAATCGCACACCCCACGCTATGTCCAAAGGGAAGTATTAGGAAAATCGAATGTACCTCAAATGTTATTTTCTAGAATCGTAGCTTTGGACCTCTAGTTTCAGGATCTGTGCGGTTTAAAATATTTCATCTGGGGTTTTTTTGATATTTTCGATTTTTTTCCTATTTTTCCATACAAATATCGAAAAAAGTCATTTTAAGGCCAATTTCGTCCCATATAAAAATGTATGGGAAAAAAACCCAAGATGGATTATTTTAAACCACACATTTTTTGAAACTAGAGGTCCAAAAATATGGTTCTAGCGAATAAATTATGAGGTACATTCACTTTTCATAATACTTCCTTTTGGACATAGCGTGCACCCTGCTTAGAGATGCCCCTCACGACGCCTTCATACGACCAGTGTTACACCAGCTTTGGCGACGTCGACGAAAAACGGCTCCTTAACCTTCCGGCAGTCGCGCGATTGGCCACTACCGTCAGCACCACAATAACCACAATAAAGCGGAGTACAAAAAGCTAGACTTTTACAACGTGTGGTTCAGTGTGGTTCATCACAGTGCTGTCATGCTAAAATCAGAGCTGGTTACTCAAGGTTTTCAAACTTCAGCGCCCCTTATACTGGGACGCCCCCAAGAAAATGGTTTCACTATTGCGCTTAATTTAGAATTATTCTGGGAAAACTGCTCCTTGCAAAATTATTTTACGATTTTTTCCGTAATTATTGTGGAAGGGGCATTATAGTTGGAATTCATTTTATGAGTTAAACAAAAATTCTTCCTAAAAATACTAGAAAAAAATAATTCAGTATTACCCTCAATGACATCACCACAAATTTTTTTTGAATACTCTTTCAGGATTTATCAAAAAAAATAGATTATTGCCAATTTTTTTTAAATGATTTTAGCAAGAATTCCTCTAAAGATTCCTTTTCATAATTTCTGCATTAGATTCCTTAGACTTTCTCCAGAAATTCCTCCAGGGATTCTTTCGGAGATTCCCCAAGGAACTTTCCTTGGGACTTGTTTAGGAGTTTCTCACAAATGGTTTAAACCTCATCTTGAAACTTTTCCTCAGAAATTCCTTTTGAAATTCCACCTAGGTTTCTTCAAAAAAATACATTGGATGTTCTTTCAAGAAGTGCTACAAAAATTTATGTTATATTCTTCAATGTTTAACATTTCTGGAGGAATTCATTAGGAATTTTATCAGAATTTTTCTGAGAAATACAAATTTCTTAAGAACTTCTTCTAGGGAGTTCTCCAAACATTTCTTAAAAATATGAAATTGCAGGGCATTTTTTCACAGGTCAGAAGTTGCTCTAGGGTTTTTCTTTATGAATTCAGAAATTTATCAAGAAAATTTTCAGTTATTATTATTTGAATTTCTCCAGAGGTATTGCTCTATTAAATCGATTTTCTTGGGCATTTATTTGGAAACTCGCCTAGAAAATTCTCAAAAGATTCTTCTGACAATTTATATCAGTTTTTTTTTTATTTCTTTCTTTTTATAAGTTTCAAAATAGTTTCTGCAATATTTCTTTCGGGTATTCCCCAGGCATAAATTTGGATTTATTCAGGACTTTCTTTTGGACTTATTTTAGATTTTTTTTTCAAAGATTCTCTCAACAACTCCTGCAGAAATTGCTCTAAAATCTATTTCTTAGCTTCACTTCCTCAAATTTCTTCAAAAATTGTATAAGAAATTTCAGGAGATCTTACAAGGATTTCTTTAGAAAATCCTCCACTGATCCCTAACAAACTAATGAGGGGGTTTCTTCGACGATTCCACCAGTACCTTTGATTGTGATTTCTGCAGGCATGTTTTAAAAGATTCCTTCAGAAATTCCTTTATGAATTTCTCCAGGAATTCCTCCAGAATATTCTCAAGCATTTTTTCCTTGTAATTACTTGCAGAGTTTCTTTAGACGTTTCTCATGACTGATTTTCGACGAATTAAGTGCCTATCTTAAGATAACCGTGTTCTCTAAGAGTTGCTTCAGAAATAACATCATAAATTGCTACAAGGTATCCCCGAAAGTTTTCAAAGAAAATTCATTTAGCAGGATTCTTTAAACAATCCTCCAGTAATTTTTATGTAATTTCTTGAAGAACTTTCGTAAAAAAGCTAGAGGAACATCTGAGCAAAAATTCCATGGAAGAACTGTTGAAGAAATCACTTGCCAAGATAAAAATATTTCTTCAAGGAAATCTTTCCATTTTTCATGAAGAAATTAATGAAAAAAATTTAGTAAGGAAATACCTGGAGAACCTTCCCGGGAAATGGATAATAGAATTCATAGACGATTTTGTGGAAGTATTCCTGGAGAAATCAGTGAATGAATTCTTGAAAATATTCTGTCGAAATAACTGGTGAAACGCATATTTAAGCGTCTGCAAAGATAACAAAAACTCTTGAGATATTTCTAATAGAATTTTCAATTCTAGAAAATATGTCTGAATGAATTTCTTATAGTTTCCATGATAAAGTTATTTAAGTTAATCCAAGAAGATATTCCAGATAAATTCCTGTGATAATACAGGAAGACTATCTGGTGGAATTATTAAGGAATCCTAGAATGAACTCCTGCAGAAATTCCTGCAGAATTCCTGCAGGATTTTCTTAATGAATTTCTGAAGAAATTTCTGAATACTTTAATGAGGGAATTTGCTTAGAGCAATTCCTGTACAAATCTCTGCTAGTCTTCCTGAAGAAATGCCTGAACGAGTTTCTTAAAATACCTGGTCAATTCTCTAAGGAAAACATTTGAAGAATTCATGAAAGAATCTTTGAAAAAGTTTCTATAGGAATTCACGTAGAAAATTCTGAAGTCCTCTCTGGAGAATTTTCCGATGATTTTTTTTAAAACGAATCCTTTTAAAAATGTTGAATACAATTACTGTAAGTTTCAGATAGAAATCGACCTTAATGAAATCTGACGAAATTCATGTGGGAATATCTGAAGGACGCGCTGGCGAAATTCATTAAGGAAACCCTGGAAGAAATTCTGAAAGAAGCCTTTGTAGATTTTAAGAAAGAATTCCACGAGTAATTTTGAAAGGAATACTTGGATTAATTTTCGAAGAAGCCCATTAAAGTTTACCTTGGATTTGGAATCCTTCAACAAATTTATGTATGAGTTTCGTACCTTTTAATTCCGCCTTATGTTGCTTATCCTTTAACAGATACGCGTATTTCGACTACCACTTGTAATCTTCTACAGTGTCAGTTATCCACTGGATAGCTGACACTGAGGAAGATTACAAGTGGTAGTCGAAATACGCGTATCTGTCAAAGGATAAGCAACATAGGGTGGAATTAAAAGGTACGAAACTGATTACACTAATTCGAAGAGTGTATTCTGCTTAGAGGGTTCGAAAAATCGGTACAAGAAATTTATGTAGTAATCTTATTTGGAATTTTCTAAAGAATTTAAACGAAATTTTTTTAAAGGAATTTCTTGAAGATTTTCTAAAGAAATATTTGTAACAATTTCTGAAGGCGTCTGTGGAAGAGTTTCTAAAGTTATCCTTGGAGAAATCTGTGGAGGAACTTTTGATTTTCTTAAAGAGTCGCTGAGAACATTTCTGAAGGGATCCATGGGCGATTTGCTGAAAAAATAAAATCTCGTGCAAATTTTTGCAAGGAGCTGTTGAGGAATGCTCAACCCTTTTTCAGCATCAAAGTCTATTTTGACACAAAACGTACACGATGCCAGCGAGCTGTTCCCAACGTGAAGCAATAAGAAGGTTAAGGAAACCTTCTCTATAGTAAATTTTGAATACTTTTCTGAGGGTTCCTCTAACGAAAATTTTGAAAGAAATCTTAGACTCTCTAAAAAAACATCCTGGAGGAATTTTTTTAAGCTCCCCAATTAATTGCTAAGGAAATCTAAGGAAAATTCTATGAACTTCCTAAAGGAATCAATAGAATAAAAGATCATGAAAAACAATTAAATTACCGCTATGAATAAACATATAGTGCCACCGTTGCGTTGTGTGTTTGACATAACTCCTCTGCTGTATCCATGTTAAAGGCCGTATACGATGGAGCCTATGTTTTTTTGATATGCTGAGCACCATCAAAGTAGGTTGATCGATTCCTGAAGGATTTCTAAAAACATTTCCAAAGTCATTCCTGGCAGTTTTTTTTTATTTCTTATTTATTATTCATGAGATTTTCAGCCCGAGATGGGTACATTTCGATTGCTGAATTTCTTAAAAATCCCCTTTGAAGATTTTGTGGAGAAATCGGAGAAGGAATTTTAAATAAATACCTGGAGGATCTTTGGATGAATTTCTGAAAATATCCATAAATGGTTTTAAATTAAATCCTTCGATAATTTTCTGGAGGAATCTCTCAATGAATTTGTGAAGTAATCACTAAAGGATTTCCTGAGAAATTCATGGAATAATGTGCTAGTTTTCTAAAATAAAAATTTGATACTTTTCGTACAAATAATGAGTAAAATATCTAAATTAATCCCTGTAAGATTTAAAGAAAAAAAAAATATGAATGATTCTTCGATAGATTTTTTTAGTGAGCTTATTGAGGAGTTTGTGAGGTAATTCGTGAATAGATTTCTGAAGAAATCCCGGAATGAATTTCTGAAAGAATCTACGAAGTATTTGTTATATTTGAAAAGATAGCTGAAGGAATCCATGTAAGAAATCCCCATATCACAGAACTTTGTTATTGCTCGTATGAGCACAAAAAAGGGTGAAACTCACAAGGATAACTTACTTTATCGAAATATAACAAGCCACAAAAAATCGTAGACTGTTTCTTATATTTGAGAGGAAAAATTTCCATTACGTCTGGAGACTTTAAAATTATAATATTCGCTCTATGCTTGGAGGATAAAGATATACATATTAGTAAACTGATATAGGTTAATTTATTATATTCAGAAGGGCGGAATAAGAATTCCCTAGTATGGTGATTCTTCTTCCAAACTCGGGAAGCACCATATTTTGAAAAAACGACACAGATAACTTTTCCTATATTTATGATGCCGAAAATAATTCCGTCAAAAAATCACATAAGCAATCACTATGGCGCTGTCCATAAACTACGTAGACAATTTTTTGGCAATCTCAGACCTCCCTCCCCCTCGTAGACTTTTCCCCATACAAAACATTCGAATTTGCATGGAGTGTAGACTTTGGTCAAACTTGGTCATCGAGTATCTTCGTGCCTACCACACGGTATACACACATGCAAAATAGTCATTGGCAGGGGAAGGTCTTAGTTAATAATTGTAGAAGTGCCCATCGAACAGTTGAGAAGCAAGCAGTGTCTTAGCTGAGGCATTACGCCAAGAACAAGAAAAGCCATTTTTGAATCTGCAGGCAAGTCAAATTGTAAGTGCAGTAACCTAGCATACATTAAAGATATTGGCTCTTTACAGCACCATAGGACTGAAAGCAGTGAATGATTATCATAAATCCATTCTTCTACTATCAGGTGTGTAAAGTTTTGACGGGCAAGTTTATCCCACATTCGTTCGAAGTTTGTCAGCTCTATTTGTCGTTTCTTAAAGTGCAAAGTTTTTCAGTGGTTTAAAAATAGCGTTCGAGACACTGCGCCCATAAAAAAGTTCAAACTTTCTATTTCCATTTACAAAATACCGTTTTCGAATGTTTCTTTTTTGCCCAAACCACCAGACAAGCAAAGCACCTTTTGCATATGCCAACCTACAAAACTCTAACCCTTATCACAACCTTTTTGTCATTTCCACTTTTTTCCATTTTCTCAAATTCCAGGCCATCACCCCATTTTCAACGCCTTCATGGCCGTCACCATCGTCGTCGTCCTAGCTGACACATCATGCGGCTGAGCTAAGCTGAATTAGACTTGCGGTGTTTTGTGGTGCCTGTTCGTGACACAATTCTAGCACCTTAGGTACCTACCAACTGGCAGGCAGCATCCATCCCTCCCCATCAGAATGACATTGTCTCCTGGGTAGGATCATTCTTCCTGAGGAATGGCATCACGAGAGAGGGCAAAAAATACGTCACCTCACCGATGTTACAACACATCCACAAGAAAAGACATTCCAGCTGCTGCTGCTGCTACAGCTGCGAGGAAAATAGCAGGATCCGCATAGTTACCAGAGGTGTGTACGAGCGTATGTGCCACATTCCTGAACGGAGCCATTTCACCTGTAAGCCGTCAGACTAAACAAGACGACTGGAGCAAAAGTATGAATTATTATGATATGAGGAAATATTAATAGCTCCACCGGTGGTGGTCGTCAAGAAGCACATTAATCCTTCGGCTTGCCTGGTCGCTCCGGTATGACGACAACTGTGTGAATCTCGGTGTTCTAGTCTTAGGAGCAGAGTATCATAGCTAGCTGCTCGGCCAGTGTCAGTGGTACAAGAGATATCAAGAATTCAAAAGCAGCGTTCCGTGAAAAGGTGGAAAAAGGTAAGGGAGTTGAGGGTTAAATGAACAAGGAACTATTGCTAATGGTTTGTTTTTTTTTTTGATGATTTTATTTAAATCACATAAAATAACAATTTCTCAACGCCAACAATTTCAAGATCTGGAAAAGATCGAATTCATGTTATTTTCAAGAGCATATTGAATGTAAAGAGCTTGTGAGTCTGTGTGGGTCCTAAGAACTGCCTTGAGTACAGTTGTTCAAATCTACACGCGTAACTAGCTGTCTCTATAAAAATCTGGATACGTATTCATACGTATCCAACACGAAGTCATATATGATGAATCAGCTTGCTGAATATTCGCCATGTGATAGCTCAGTCGGCATTGGCCAGTCAATGCTTTGATCAGCATGCTGCAATTCTCCTTTGGCAGATTTGTAAGATACTTCGCTACCTTTGAAGATGGCTCAGTACAATACAATTTTGTTTGACCACATGACTCCAAACTATTCCAGTATTGTTTGTGTTGAGTGGCAGCCCAGATATTAATATAAAGTTTCACTTAACACTTCGATATCGGAATAGCTGGCTCATGGCCAATGAAGTCATGTGATGCTCCAGTGCTAGCTTTTTTTCTCTGTTCGGGACATACCCACTGCGACCAATATTTGATCTATTGTGGCATACCCCGTATTAAATGTAATAAGGACCAAAGTTTTTCCTTTAATAACTAAAATAGGCTGTTCCATAGTTGGATGCAGTTAGGACTAGGTTTCAGTTTGGTAGATCTTTCGCCGCAACGCAACCCAAAAAGGTGATCTGCCCACGCTACGGGCTATGTTAAAGATCGAGCATGTTTTAAACCCCTCAACTATTCATCTATCAGCACGGGTCGCCTGACACCTTGGATTGGGGTTACCTGTTTGGATGGGCTTTTACCTCCGGAACAGGTATTTTGTAGTGCTATTCTTACCCGGCAGCTACACGGACACAGTGCTAGCTTACTCATTAGCCAATTAATTTCCAGCGATGGAATAATGACCAAACTTCAGCGTTTGCTGAATTCGGCTCCACGATTTGAGCTCGACAAACCATAACTATCTTCGACCTAGAGTTGGCCGAAGCAAATGCTCTAATAACGGCCTGACTGTCGGAACAGAAGTATATGACTTTGCCCATAAGTAGGAAAACCGCTATTCTTGAGTTGCCTCAATAGCGTATCTGCTAAGAGATTCCACAAAGGTGGCGACAAGACTCCTCCATGGGGGCATCCACAAACACTCAGTTTTCTAATCGACGCTAGACGCAATGTCGAAAAGAGATATCGGTTTTTAAGCATTTGGTGAATCCAATTGACATTCATTGGAAATATACCATGACTTCGTGCTTCTTCCAATAAGGTATCGAAAGGCATGTTGTCAAAGGCATCCTCGATATCCAAGAAAACACCGATGCAGTATTGCTTTTGGGCAAATGCCTTCTCGATATCGTAAGCAACTTTTTGTAAAAGAGTCACAGTGGATTTACCACATTGATAGACGTGTTGGTTCACACGAAGAGGTACGTTGGCCAGACGAACATCTTGGATGTGATGATCGGCAATGCGTTCTAAGCATTTCAGATGAAAAGAGGCCAAACTGATAGGTCTGAAATTCTTTGCTTCTTCCTACGAAGCACGACCCCCAGTAGTACACAATAACAAGTGGTTTTTTTAAACATGTTTGAAATAATAAAATTCTTTTTGTAACAAAATAGGATAAAACCCATCTGCTTCAGGAAATTTAAAAGCAAAGCAAAGCAAAGCAATTAAAGATAATCATACACATCGTAGTTGCTACTCCGTGATTGACCAGAAAACAGAGATCCAATGAATGGTGCTTGGGGCAAGCTACACAATCTTAATGTGTACAATTCGAGAGTTCAATATTTAAAAGTCAATAACCACCCCGGCCACGTCCTTACGGTCATCGGGAAAGGGAAAGGAATGTTAGTTCGACAACTGTTGTTACTAGAAACCGTGGAATCCCAGCATCCCCACAGTTGTCTCGGGAAGGAGTATTTATTAGTAGGGTAGTGTAAGGTGTGGATCTTGGATCAATCTTTGGTAGATGATATGATCCACTAATTATATGAAAATACACGACACGGTCTTCATTCCGATTATGATTTATTTGGTCGCGATAGTAAGGGTAATGCACATACGTGGACGATCGTTTCGAGCTTAGATAGCTCATTTCAAATTATGTATTTTTACTAAGAGTAGTCCCATGTGTTACTTGTGATCGACAGCCGTAGAGGTAATTAAGCCAATTATTTTAAATTTATTGATTGTTGTGAACTGCAATCAATTTCTTCTAACATTTTTAACGCTTCAATAAGGAGTGTATCGTAAAGTAGTTGAAAATGTTTAAACTAGCCCCAAAAATAGTTTAATACAACTTTTGAATAATTTTAGTTTTGGAGATACTGTATAAATCCTTAAAAAAAGAAATGGCTTTTATGATTTTTTAAAAATCTTCTTTTCACTGGGTTTTTAACCTAGATTACTGAACGCATGTTTTTAAATTTTTGCACACCTTCTAAAAAATTGAAATTGCGAAAAAAGTTCGATAATGTTCGAAAAATATTAACTTTTTTGTGCAAATAGAATAAGCTCCAGAATCCTCATGATATAGGCAAATTATTTTTTTTCAAGAAAAATCTCCACTGCATTTAAGCGCAATTCTTAAAAATGAAAAAAGGCCATTTTTGAGGAACCCCTTTTTTCTATGCTCCTCCAAATCATGTTTACGCAAATAAAAAATACATAAAATGAAAAATTCGAATTTTTTTAAATAAGGTGTGTTTTGCCTTTCTCGTACACTAAGTGTACTGGAAAGGCTATATGTTCACTCCAAAAATGACTTTTTGATAGAAGGCTCGGAGGGTCGAGTCACATATACCAATCAACTCAGCTCGACGAATTGAGATGATGTCTGTATGTGTGTATGTATGTGTGTATGTATGTGTGTATGTGTGTGTGTGTGTGTGTACAAATGAACTCACATCACTTTTTGGCAGTAAACCTCAACCGATTTTAATGACCGACGGTTCATTCGGCGGGGAATCTGGTCCCATTGTTTCTTATTGAAAATGGTTCGGATCGGTCCAGCCGTTCCGGAGTTATGGCCATTTAGGGGTTCCGGACCGGTACCCCAGGAAAGGACCAGAAACGAAAATGCAACAAACCCATGCATGCGGCACATCAAACCACGGCATTTTCGGTAACCTTATGAACAGTAGGTAGGAAAATGGTCTCAGATCATATCAGAACCGGTAGTGTTTCGGAACCGGTTCCGAATGTCCCACCGGAAGTGGCCAAATATAAAAGAGAACCAAACCCATGCATGCGACACATCAAACAGCGGCATTTTCGATAACCTGATGAACGGTTAGCAGGAAAACAGTATAAGACTATATCTGAACCGGAAGTGTTCCGGACCCGGTTCTGGGTGTTCCGCCGGAAGTGGCCAAATAAAAAATTGAACATAACTCATTCATGCGACACATCAAACAGCGGCATTTTGGATAACCTGATGAACAGTGAGCAAGAAAACAGTCTCAGACCATATCTGAACCGGTAGTGTTCCGGAACCGGTTCTGGATGCCCCGCCGGAAGTGGCCAAATATAAAATTGAACATAACTCATTCATGCGTAAGCAGGAAAATAGTCTCAGACCATATCTGAACCGGTAGTGTTCCGGAAGCGGTTCCAGATGTGCCGCCGGAAGTGGCCAAATATAAAAGAGAACCAAACCCATGCATGCGACACATCAAACCACTGCATTTCCGATAACCTGATAAACGGTTAGCAGGAAAACAGCATCGGACCATATCTAAACCGGTAGTGTTCCGGAACAGGTCGTGAAGTGGCCAAATATAAAGGAGAACTAAACCCATGCATGCGACACATCAAACAGCGGCATTTCCGATAACCTGATGATCGGTTAGCAGGAAAACAGTATCTGACCATATCTGAACTGGTAGTGTTCCGTAACCGGCTCCGGGGAGTCCCAACGGAAGTGGCCAAATATAAAAGTGAACCAAACCCATGCATGCGACACACCAAAGCGCGGCTTTTTTGATAACCTTATGAACGTTAGCAAGCAAATAGGTTCAGACTATACAGGGTGTTAGGTTATGCATAGGTAAATTCAATTCAATATGGCAGCCTAATTTTCAAGATGGTGGCTATTTAATGGAGTTTCGGGCTCTAAAACCATGCAATATTTGGTATTGGAAAGATGTCTGGAGTCCAAAATTGATTAAATTATCTAAGATGGCGACTAAAATATCCGCGATCGCGTCTCAAAATTCAAGATGGCGACTGTTTATTGGAGTTTTAGTACTTGAAACCATGCAATATGGGTATATTTGAAATGGGGAAGAAATCTGGACTCCAAAAATGGCAAACATAGTATCCAAGATGGTGGTCTAAAATCCAAGATGGCAGCACAAAACTCAAAACTATTTAATGGAGTTTTACGCTCTAAAACCGTTCAATATGGGCATGTTTGGTATGGGAAAGACAACCGAAGTTCAAAAATACTACCAGAAGAAGGTGTCTTAACATTCAAAAGGGCGGCTGTTTAATGGAGTTTTGAACTCTAAAACCATTCAATATAGGTGTATCTGGTGTGGAGAAGAAGTCTTGAGTCCAAAAAATAGCGACCAGAATTTCCAAGCTGCCGGACTTTAATCCTAAGCGGAGGCTCAAAATTCAAAATGGCGGCTCATAAACCAGATAAACGATATGATCTCTGATGCCATGAAATGGATTTCTGTTAAACGTATGAAAGTGCGATATTCATCAACATTTCACTTGAGTTGTGTTGAAATGTGTTTTCAAAGGCACGAGAAAGGCGCCATCACCGCTAGGTGGATTAATTTGGGTTTTTTAATTTATGGACGAGTAAGTTAGAGCAAAAAATAGAATTTTATAACTTTTTAAGATATTTAAAGCAGAACTTTAAAGTTTGATTGAAAAATAGACGTTTTTGGAGTGGACCATTTTGTAGATATAGGAGATTTTTCTATCGAAAATATGAATTTTGAAAGTCGTTGTTGAATGATATGTTATGTGTGCATAACTGTTAACAAACATCAATATTTTTCAGATTTTTTATCGTACAAATTTTACTCGCTACAGATTTTTGAAATGTTGAAAAAGCTTAACAGAATTGGATTTTGTGCAGATTTTTATTTTGTGATGTGTATTCATTTAACCATATTTTCAATAATACAAAACATTTTCCAAATGTTTCCAAGGTATTCTAAACTTAACTATATCGTGAAGATTTCATAGAGGAACCGAAATGAAAAGACCAACCCAGCTTCGAGATAGAGCATTCTGAACATTTTCAACTACTTTCCGATACACTCCTTATTAGACCAGCACCAAGGCTACAAGATTAATTTGCAGATATTACAGGAGTCCTCATGAAAACGCATTGGCGAAATTACCCCAACTTTTTCTGGTACCGTAAACCGGGGTCAAATTGATCTCCGGGTCGAAATTGATCAGACGATTTTCCGTTAGATAAAGTTTACTTCAAATAGTTTCCAAGCAAATATCGTTAAGTATCGGTTCCCAACTGAACGATAATTGAGAGGAAACTGTTTAAAATATGCCCGACCTAACCGAAAAACGTCTGATCAATTTCGACCCGAAGATCAATTTGACCCCGGTTTACGGTATGTATAGAAAAAAAAACTCGGAATGATTTCACCCAGTTCTATGTCGTCGGATGAGCGTAACCACTCCTTGACTCCTTCCTCCATTTTTATCACTTCACGAGGAAGGACAATGTTTACCTGCCCCAAACACGTGTCACTTTTCACTTTTTCCTTCGAACAATGCCACCCGATCGCGATCCCCATCGCAACTCCGTCCAAGGTTACGAAAGATGACAAAGTTTTATCCGCAACCCGTACACTTGATTTGAATCCGTCGCGCGAATTAGTTTAATAAGCTTCGCCGGATTCGATCATTAGCTGCCGTAGCTAGTTTCGCTTTACTGAATCTTAAGTCTCTTTGAAATTAATAAAGAAATGATGGATCTATTCTGCAAGTTGTACTCCCGAAACTGATCAAGAAATATGATGAACATCTGATCCGTTTTTGATTGACCCTCATAAAAACCCGCCTGATATTCGCCGACGAATGACTCCTCAATCGACCTCAGCCTGTTGAACAGAATTCTGAGCAAAATTTTGAACGGTGAATTGAGAAGTGAAAGATATTCCTCTGTAATTCTTGCACTCCAGTCGATGCCTTTTTGTATAGAGGGCAAATGAGATCATCCAATCAACTAGCAGGCAGTTGGCCCTCTGCCCATATTTTCAATATAATACGGTGTAAGAGCTCTGCTCACTAGCGTGCTTAAGAAGCTCGGCCGGTCTTTCTCAGCATCTTTGTTCTTCAGCCCTCTTATGGCTGTCTTGACCTCGTCTAGCATTGGAAGTTGCACAGCTGTCCGTCGACGTCGATTTGAATTCTGTCTGTCGCTCATCCATTCCTATTGTTCAACAATTCCTCGAAGTGCTCTCTCCACCTGGCACTCACCATTGTTTTATCTGTCAGCAAACCTCCATCACGGTCGTTGCACATGAAGGGAGAAGGCGCTGTTTTTCTCCGCACGCCATTGACAATTTCGTAAAACATCCACATATCGTTCTGTTCAATACTCTCATCCGCCTGATCAATTGCATTTTCCGCATGGTCTTATTTTCTTTTTGCGATGGACATGTTTTTCGGCTACTCAAGCTTATTAGAGTGTCCATTTCCCGGCCAATTTTCGTGTCCCGGGACAAAATACTTAGCCAATCCCGGGAAATCCCGGGATCCCGGGATTTTTTAAAATTTCAATAAAACCCAGAAAATTGATTTGTTTAGCTTTTGTGCAGTTGAAATATTCATTTTTTAAGTTATGGTTATTTCTGTATCCATCACAAGAAGTATTATAAAATGTCTATACAATATACTGCACTACTACTTGATGTACAAATGTCAATATCGAAATACATATAAAAGTATCAACGTTATGTTCGCCAAGAACAGTCTGTTTTCAACTATTTAGTAATTAATTTATTGCAAGTAATTTTCTACCGATATCTAATCTGCCGTGAATCGCAAGTCAGTCCCATCTGCATTTTGGGCATAAATGAGTTAATGGCCGTTTTCGAGCTTTCTTCGGATGATCTTTCAGCTGCGTGCAAAATAATATATAGTTTGTTCAGTAAAATTGAAAAACAACACCAAGTCAGATTGTCCCATAATGAAATGTAATCGCAAGTCAGTCCCATTACGAATTTGTGCACCGTCCAGTACAAAACCTGACACTATTTTAGCCAGTTTTATATTTTTGACTGTTACGTTTTCACGATTGAAACAATGTGTGAAAATTTCATGATGATCGCAGAAGTTTTCAATTCATGGCTATTTTTTATAGTTTCACATAGAAATCGAATTTGAAAACTTCAGAGGCCATTTTCTCAATGCCTACTTTTTACATATAGGACTGACTTGCGATTCACGGCAGTAGTTTAAGAGAAATAATTATCATAATCTGTATTTATATCGCTACGGAAGATGTTTGTATTGTTGATATGTATCGTAAAAATCGCACTTCAATATAACTTTAGAGTACCTTTTGAACTCTTAGTTTCCGAATATTTCAATACAAAAGGTTGGACTCTTTTTGCAATTGCGGTTTTCCATAATTTTAAAACTTTTGTACCGTAAACCGGGGTGAAATTGATCATTCGGGTACTACATTGTAATTCCATACTAGGAACTCTTAACCGTCGTAATGATCTTAAACTTTTTACGTCATCTGGTTCGTAGATGTCTAGAGATGAGTGAAGACTTTTATTTCTTTAGCAAAAGTTAGTTTAGCCTTATTTGTTTTAGGAATTTGCAATGTATTTCTCATTTAGCTGAAATCAGTGCTACTAAACAATCGATTGCTAATAGGACTTCCCGTAAGCTCTCTGTTTTAACATTTTTGTGGAGCCTTGGTTGGGAAGTTATGTAGCTAATCAGAACATTAAATAGTTAAAAAAAGTTCTTTTTATAATGAAATAGTCATTTATTGTGATAGAAATCACTTATTTCAAACGAATTTGCCTATCTTTAGGCGTTTAAGTGAAAATTTCAAAATTTAATTTTGCATTTAAAGTATTGAATTCAATAGTTGTAAGATTTTAAACGCGTTATTCGGTTTAAGAAGAGCAAAATTAAGCAGAGAAGGATATTTTCCTTTCTAACCGATGCTTAATTGTATACCGATCAATTTCGCCCCGAAGAGGCATTCCCAATTTTTTGATTTTTGGAGTTATTTAACTTAAAGCTTAAATTTGTTGAACAAAATTCTGTAACACAATTCCATAGAGATCCACTGGGTACTGGTTTTACAGAAATGTTTTGGCAATATTTGAATTGTCACTGATGTTATCCGCAAAAGTTGTTTTAAAGTGATCAATTTGACCCCGGATTACGGTACTTGTTATTGAGATTCATAAATTCTCTTCTGAAAAATTCAAATTATTTACATAATATAGTAAAAGTTTGGTCTCAGATTTCCAAAATTACAATGTAATATGGTATGTGGGCTATGTCCAGTTTGTTCTTGCTGCTACTGAATGAACCAATAAATAGAAAAAGATGAATGAAATGCATGATACCAAGTTTGTCATTAATGATTGATTTTTTTTTTCAAGTATGACCTAGAGTCCAAAGCCCGATGGTGGTGTGTGAGAAAACCGTTCATATTTCGAAAGTGAAAATGGCCAGATAAAGTTTTTGCCTTGATATTTGGCAGTTTTATCTACAAATTGTCTTCATCCCGGGATTCCCGGGATTGTCGGGATTTCTGAAATGATATCCCGGGATTCGGGAAATCCCGAAATCACTCAAATCCCGGGAATTCTTGTCCCGGGATGTCCCGGGAAGGACACTCTAAAGCTTATCTATATCGTTTCTTGCTCTGGCGGGCCATCGACACCAGCATCCGGCTTCTGGCAACATTCTTCTCGTCCGTTATCCTCTGGTTTTCCTCATCGAACTATCCGCTCTTAGATCGTCTCTGAGCATTACCTATCACTTTCCGTTATGCCGTACTCTTCATCCCGTGGGTAAACTCCCTCAAAGTGTTCAGATTACCACTCTCGTTGATCTCACTTATCCGTTCATCCAGCTTCTGGTGATAGTAAGCTACCGTACCGTCTGCTGAAAACGTATCTATCTCCGGTTCTAAAATCAGATACGATTGGTAACTGAGGTCGAATCTTGTTAACTACGAGATAGTTATTTGAGACGATGTTGGGAGTAGGAACCCTTAAGAGCTCTAACATCAATCACGTCCGAGAAGTGTCGGCCATCTACCAGTACATGGTGGATTTGGTTGCAAACTTCGCCGTTTGGGTTTCTCCAGGTGTGCTTGCGGATATCCTTGCGTGCAACGTTGTTATTAGTGACGGAGTGAAGGCTCTCCGTATCGATAATTAGCGGGAAATCACCTCTCTTCGTAAGGTTGTCAGGTTGTAGCTTGGACTGTATTTAAGATTTAGTCTCAAATCCTCAATATGCTTGTTGATCGGTATCCATATTATAACTCGCTTCATCTGTTTTTTGTCATCGATTGACTATGGAAGCATGAGGAATGAACTTGTGAGAACCAGAGCTATGTTGGACGTACCTGGTTACCGACTCATCATTTTGCAGAACATCATGATTTTCAATTCCAGCTTATGGCCAGTTTCGACCTGGTAAGTACTATGTAAAAAGATAGGTAGTGAACCACTTGGGCAGCGGCCGGTATTTTGGGCACTCTTCACTATACATAACTCAGCCAATTTCAAACCAATTGACTTGAAATTTAGAAATTTAGGCTAGATACTATAGGTATCCCATCGCGTTCCAAAAATTGTGTCAATTGGCTCAAAATTGGCTGAGTTATAGCAGAAAAGTGCCCAAAATAGGACCCCTGCAGAGATGGTTCCACTTCCCCAATGGCCACGTAAAACTTTTGCAATCAAAATTACTTAACCGTTATGTGTCCAACAAACTTTTTGCTTTTTTCTACGTGCTTTTTAAATGGGCGCTGGGTACCCGGGTACCCTGTCAAATGTGACTTTTACTGTGCGCGGTGTTTTCAAATTTTCTGTGGGAGTGAGCAGGACAGGGCAAATTCGTACAAAGGCTCATGTCGATGTATTATTCCGTGAGTAAAAGTGACATTTCACTTTCTTTTTTGTTTCTTCTTTTGCACCAAAGACATCAGTGTGCATTAAGCTGTTAGTACACAAGGGCCTTAGACCTGTAGTAGACAGGGTCAAATATTTGACAAAGAAAGAACTCAAGAAACAACTTCAGTTTGAAGCGGGCTCAAACTCAATGGGGCCAGCAACGGAATGCGGAAGCACTGCGGTATGTACTTAAATAAAATCCGCAAGTATGCCACTGCGGCAAAACACAATGAGCGCGGATTTCCTGCGGTTAATTTTAAAACAACTGCAGTTCGGTGAATATGTTTGTTTCCTGGAAGAAGGGAATTATGTGAGAATCTGATGCATTGTTCTTGATCTGTCTTGCTCTATCGAAAAAAATCTGAGGTTTCCTATATTCCTAAAAGAGTTCTTTCAGGAGTTCCCCGATAATTCTTCTAGAATGTCCCCCAGGAGTTCAAGGGAATACATCCAGAAGCTCTCCTCCAGTTCCTACATCACGAGATTAACAGGAATTTCTTTGGAGTTTCCCGGATATTTCCGTATGAGTTCCCCGGGAATGCCTCCAGAAGTTCCCAGTTAATTCCTTCAGGAGTTCACCGGGAGTATATCCAGGAGTTCCCAGTGAATTTTTGTAGGAGTTCCCCGGGAATTCCTGAAGAAATTCTTTTGGAATTCCCCAATAAGTTTCCAAGAAATTCCTCCAGGAGTTTCCCAGGAACTGATTTAAAATTACCTCTGAAATTCCCGTGCAATTCTTCCATAATTTCTGCAGGACTTCCCCGGAGGGATTCCTGAAGGAATTTCCCGGAGAAATCCCGGAAGGAATTTCTGGAGCAATCACCAGAGGATCTTTTGGAGCAGATCTCCAGAAATGCCTTCTGAGATTCCTCCAAAAATTCCTCCGGAGATTCCTCCAATAATTCCTCCGGAGATTCCTCCAATTATTTCTCCGGAGATTGCTTCAGGGATTTCTTCGGAGATTTCTCCAGGAATTCGTTCGGAGATTCCTCCGGGACTCCTTCCGGAGATTCCTCCGGAGATTCTTCCAGGAATTCTTCCGGAGATTTCTCCGAGGATTCTTCCGGAGATTCCTCCTGGAATTTTTCCAGGATTGATTTGGAGATTCTTCCAGAAATTGCTTCGGATATTCCTTCAGGAATCCCTCCGGCGGTTTCTCCGGAAATTCCTCCAAAGATTCCTCCAGGAATTCCCTCACAGATTCCTGCAGTAATTTCTTCGGAGATTCATCCACGAATTCCTTCGTAGATTCCTTCAGGAATTCCCCCGGAGACTTTTCCGAAGAATCCTCAAAGGAATTCCTGGAGGAATCTTCGGAGGAATTCCTTGAAGAATCCTTAGAGGAATTCCTGGAGGAACCCTCGGAGGAATTTTTTAAGGAATCCTCGGAGGAATTCCTGTAGGAATCTCCGAAGCAAACTCCGGAGGAATTCCTGGAGGAATTTTTGGAGGAATCTCCGGAAGGTTTTCCCTGAAGAAATTCCGAAAAAAATACTGCAGGAATTTCTAGAGGAATTATTAAAGAAATCTCAGGAGAAATTTCTGGAGAAATCTCCGGAGGAATTCCTTGAGGAATACCGCGGGAGGATTACTTGGAGAAATCTCCCTTATGCCACGCTGGTGTAATCTTAAAAGAAAATGCTGGAGAGGAACCCATAAAGTTACTCCTAGAGGAAACTTAGAAGGAGCTTCTGGAGGAATCCCGAAAGAAGTTGCTGGAGGAAGGATTTCCCAGATAAATCTTATGAACAGTTCCTGGAAAAATCCCAAAAAGAATTCTTTGAGGATTCATATAAGAAACGCCCAGAGAAAACCTTGAGGGATCCCAAAAAGTTCTATTTTAGAAAAAAAAAACTCCTGGAGAAATCTTAGAATGCATTCCTGTAGAAATCCTAGACGGAACTCTTGGAATGATCCGGAAGGAATTCCTGCGGGAATCTGAATGAACCCCGAAAAAATACTAGAGAAATCCCGGTTGAAATTATTGGAGGATGGTTTAAAAAAAAACTCCTGGTAAAATCTTAGAAAACACCTGTGGAGAAAACCCTAGAAGATCCCATGCCATTAAATCCTGAAAAAAAAAACATAAGTTCTTTCATGGAGGGTTTTTTTGCAGAAATTCCAATGAAAATCTCAGAGACATTTTATGAGAATCCCTGTCGAATTCTAGGTAGGTGTTCCGATGGATGTTCCGGTGGATGTTCCGGTGGAGTTCGAGTGGAACACCTGGAAGAATTTCAAGAGGATTTTCTGCGAAATCCCAGAGAAAAACCTTCGTTCGGAATGCCAGAAAATTCATCACAAAGAATCCTTCGTGGATCTTTATAAAATATCCTGTGAAGCTTTGTCCCAGTATTTCTTCAAGAACTTTATGAAGTAACCGCCAGAGTCCCACCCGAGCAGAGGAAAATATCAAAATAATAACAACGGGATCACAAAACCTGTTTTTATATCTCGGTTTGTTATTATTAACTTATTAAGTGATCACAGTTCCATAACATGTTCTGTTGGGCAAACTTATTTTGTTATGATCGTGCTCTTGGTATATTTTCTATAAATTACATTTCAATAACATGTTTTGTTGTAGCACAAGTTCAGTTATTATTGTGTCATTGAGACTAGTACAAATATTTGATCATTAATATTACAACATAACTAGCTTTGCAATCAAAACTACACCGTTCGAGATTTTCGTTGTTCACAGCATTCCGTGAGGAACTGTAAGAGAAAATATTATTTTGTCATCAGTTCCTCTTCTTACTGACATTACGTTACAGTGCCAACTTATCAGCCTTTTGTTTTATAAGCACTTTGAAAAGTATACCTGTTTTTTTTTGTCCCAGTTTAATAGAGTGTTAGCCATTTTATGAAACATTTTGGATCAATTGGTGAAATTCAATGACGAACAACACGTTTTCGAAAAAAAAAATGTAAAAAAAATAAGTCATCAAGAACTCCATTGATTATTTTTAGACATTTTATTTTTATTGATTTCACTGCATCGAGCCCACTTAGATTAACTAGGATAAATGTGTCAATCAATGAGGTAATAGAGTAATGCGGGGCAAAAGTTCGCACCTAACAGACTTCACAAAACAACTATTGAACGAAAAGAAAACAATATCGTTTTTCTTCGTTAAACGGGTCCCTATCATGTTGCCTTCAAAACGTAGTACTAGTTTTTTTCGCGTTACTTTTGTAGTTTTAGTAATACAATTTTTGAAACAAATACTCCAATGCGAACTTTTGCCCCATAGTGGGGGCAAAAGTTCGCATTATGCGTGGCAAAAGTTCGCACCTTGTACAGGGTAGTTCATTGGTGTGATGTTCATTTATTTTATGATAATTCATGTTTATCTTTTCACTCTAGCAATGAAATCTGTTTCTTTCTGATCTTAGCATTACGGTCCAACTGGAAAACGACCTGGTGTTCAGCTTTTGTATAGAGTGTCTTTTATGAAGACTTACACAACTATTAACTAAGAGCTGTCCTTTACAGCATTACTGAAGTTGTCAAAACACATTGTGGGGTAATCATAGAGATACGTGTTGCACAAAATACATGAAAAAAAAATCAAATATGCAGCAAAACTGTTGAACGGGACCGTTATCGAATCGTATCCCCGTCAGTATGGTGATGAATTATAACTGGGAATTTACAAACTAAGCTATGAAAGACACCGGTAAAGTAGATGAACATAAGACCTTCAGAAACATACGAAAAACACGACGAGGATGACGAAGAAAATGTTTTAAAATGTTTTTTTAGCCATTTTCCATTTATTGATATTAATGCGTAAACATAATGTTTGCCTTACAATCAATCTTCTTACAAAACTAAGTTCAGACCCTCAGCCGCAACGATTTCAGGGTGCATACTACTCATATTATGCATATATAGTAGTTTCTATACGAAATTATCATTGCTTCAAAGATTCTGTAATTATATTGATGTACTAGACTCAGAAATCTAGTGCGAACTTTTGCCCCACAGCTACTGCGAACTTTTGCCCCACTGTCGAGGTTTTAACAATGTCCCTTTCTGCAAGAAGCACTAGTAGTTTATTGTTTATTCGAGTACACCTCGCGAGCTACTATGGAATAACGATTCTCCAGCATAAAGAGGTTATGAGATTCTTTTTCTTCCTGTTACTACAAATTCTTATTCCAAAAGGTCCAAAAATTCTATCAAAACACCTAGAAACACATTTTTTTGCATAATTCTGCCAAACCATAACGAAATCGTTCCAAATTTTATTGACGAGTAGCTGACCTGATTATGTGTCGAACCCATACAGATTTGTTTGGGTTCTTAACTCGTGCTCAGAAAAAGACCCACTGCGAACTTTTGCCCCGTGCGAACTTTTGCCCCGCATTACTCTAATGTAAATTAATCTTATAAACAATGAATCGCCTAATAAAGGGTTTCGAAACGACGGTAGTTTTTCATCGTAAGTTGTTTGGAAAATAAACGAGAACTATTGATTCTCTCTGTTTTCGATAAGAAATCGCTTGCGACATCAATAGCGTCCCAATTATGAATGAAACTTTTTACAATAGATCCTATTGTTGCGTATCCCATTGAATGCACATGGGACTTTGGAGGAGTTCCTATCCGCAACAGAAAAAAAAAAGCAAATTTTGTTTTCAGATTGTTATCAATAACGTATTCATATCAAAATATGTTATTGAAATATTTTCAAAATTCGCTGTTATTAAGTTGTTATTGAAACTAACAAAACATGTTATTAAACAGGTCTTCCAGGAACATTTTTTTGTTATAATATTTGTTATTTTGCCGCTTATGATAGACAAGTTTATAACAGGATATGTTATGTAAATAACATGAAAATAACTCTTTCCGCTACTCAGTTATTTTTCCAAAATAACATATTTTATTATGCTGTTGCTATTCCCTTCTGCTCGGGCAGTAGAATTCCTCCCACCGTAGTCCGAACCCCTAAACTGTAGAATTTATAATATCCATAGTCATAGTCGCATTTTTTTTCCGCAACAATCCTCGGTACCTATTACGACCCACCAGTGGGTCGCGACCCATAGTTTGAGAACGTTGTGCTAAACTACTAGAATACATAATTCTAAGATACTTTGCATCCACCGTCGGATTCACTGACTAATATTGAATCCGTGGGATTGATGGGCCAATGCGACCCTCTAGGCCCAATATCACCCCGAACGACGGTATGGGTTTTGGATGTCATGTAGCAAATTCCAACTGAGAATAATGAATAATAGCACAACAAATACAGCATTCTCTGTTAATCTTGCTGGACTCTAAAAATCGAAGATTTGTGTTTCACAATCAAAGAACCTTTTCACATTAAATTTTGCTGTTAATTTTATAACATTTCACCATCACCTTTGAAATTGTGATAGAACAATTTGAATGTAAAATTTCAATCATCGCCGAAAACTTCTTTATTTTTTCAACATCCTCATTTTACCTCCATTACCCCACACAATAACGAAGTACACCTTTTCTTTCCAGGATATTAAAGCTCACCCGAACCGTGAGCTTTCCGTAACCATTCCGTCGGATCTGGGCCATCGGGAAAAGATTCACCAGTAGCGGCACCGTCCGACGGAGGAAAAGCGAAAACGGCGGCTATGGAAGAAAATTTAAATTACCTAACACCGTGTAATGATAAGTGATTATTAAGTGAGAGATCTTAGATAAAGCAGTTTTTTGTGAGCTTCGTGCTGGCTTTGGCCACGGGATCTTCCTCATCGTTCGCGCCTAGTTGAGGTGAAAGAGCAGAAAGGCGACCGAGTTGGGCAGAGCAGAAGCGAAGCGCGCGGATGATAAAGGAAAATAAATTGCTTTTCGCGCTGGGCATACTTCCGAATACACATATACATGTACTTACACATCTGGTAAACTAGCTGCTCGGTGGTTGTTGTTGGCGTTGAAGCAGGAAGAAAAACGGAAAATCGTCGGTTGTTCTGTGCAGCTGATGGTGCCTACTCTCGCCTTCCACCCGAACAGTGTGAAAAAGGATATCTGTGGTTGGCAGGCAGGAGCCAGGAAAATAGAAGAAAGAGCCCTTGCAATCATCGGGAGCGGACCAGCTGAAGAAACGGGAAATAAATTAAAAATCATATTCACTGATAAATTACCTTTCGCCAAGTGTTGGAAGTTACTGGGAACCGCAGGGAACCGACTGAGTGGATGCGCATCAGTAAATAAGTCGGGAAAGAGTGAATAAATTCCATATCCATTTGTACGAACGGAAGTGACGATAAGGACCGTTGTGGGCCTATAGTGGAGTACCCGAGAAGAACAACCTATAGTCGTTCGTTGGACGGAGTTGGAAAAAGGATTACTCACGTTCACAAGGTAGGTGAATGATAAATTAAAGATCACATTTCCAGATTATGTACAAATATTTTCTAGTTTATATTCTAAAAGCAATTGATATGAATGAAACTATTTATACTTGTTTAACACAGCAACTAACAGGAACGTTACACCAAGAAGAAGAAAAATCTAACAACTCAATCTAAATCATATTTCGCAAAATGATGATTGAAAAACAAAATTTGATAAAAAAACAACCTGACATGTTCCCTTTTTCAGCATGTTCAGCGCTCACTTTAACAACTTAATTGATTTTACAAAGCTAAGAAACTGTCAGAGCTATGCGATCTGTATCCCTCACATTACCATGCTAGTCTGGTGCTACTCTGCAGTAGAACCGACACACGACAGGCCGGATGACTGTTCGCATGGATCAATAGGCGTAAGGCATCATCGTCGTTCGAGATGTGAGCTCGACCGACTAACTCTCGTAGACTTACTTTCCGAGCCGGCTGCTACCGCCACGCCACGCCATGCGATGACGCTCCACATTCCCGAGACATCTCCAACCATATTAGAGTGACTGACAGCATGCTAATATGACAAGCGCCATACGTTCGTTGCGTTGGAATGTGGATATGAGCGCCTCACAAAGGGGTAAACGGAGCGGGAAACTCTAGGTTCAGCGTGAAAGGCCGCTTCTTTTTCGGTCGGCTTCAGTTTTTCCGATGCTGCTGCCAACTGACTGGCGTCAGTTCATTGAGGCGCTACAACAGTTGAAGATGACGGGCCCACTTTATTGCATACCTTCGGTTGTAGGACGCTCATCGTCGCCGTCATCTTCATCAGGGTTGTTGTTGTTGTTGCCGTTGGATGTCACTTGCTCAAGTTGGATGATGTCATTCAACTCACGAGACTGATGACGGCAGCAGCCCCGTGCAAAACAAGTGCCAAAATAATTGTGCATCAAGGCGAAGGGTTCGTTATTTTGCACCTTGATTGTGTGACGTGAATGAACTTTCTTTCTTGAGGGCGTTTTTCATGGTACCCGTCTTAGGAAACTGAACAAGACCTAGTTTCGATACTTAACGAAAATTTTACGCAAACTGAGATGTACAAGATTTCATGAGTTCTAAAAAACTTTACAGGAGTTGATAACGTTCAAGCAATGAGGGAAAACAATAAAATGAAGTAAGAAGAAGATAGACAACTTTGTCACAAAAGTGCTGCAAAGGTTCAAATACTATTTTTTTTTCACGTAATAGGATAACTAACGTATTTTCGTCCGTTTTTTCTCTTCGTCATTGGAAGTTTTTTAAAACCTTTTGTACTCAAAATTGGCACCAAATTATTCTCAAACAAGCTGAATTATATGAACAAAAACCCCTCATGACGAAGAGAACAAACCTGCCGAGAACACCCTTCGTACCCTGCACATTTAGGCTCGCGATACGAATCAGTTCTGAGATGCGTTGAATTTCAGGTAGAGCTTCTGTGTTTCATAGGAACGACAAAAAAGCTCCTTCATCTATCACTCATTTTTTTTTTCAGATGGCGTTTATTTCTCTCGAAATTGGGTTTTTAAATTAAGAAAAAATCAAAGATTTTCAACTTCTTGACAGCTCCGCTCAGTACAAAATGTGACGAAATTTCAAATTGATTTTTAAATAGGTTCCCGGGCACCAAAATAGATGAAAATTTGGATTTCGGCTCTGTTTGGCATGCATCTGCAGATTTAGAATATGGAATTATCTCAACACCACTAAAGAAGCCAATTGACGATTGTGCAACACCCATCGTCTCCTGATTGGCGATCCATAGCCTTAACCACTAGGCTAACTGGATACCCCTTAATTGTTTGTTCTCTTATGACCATGTTCAATAAACTTCAACCCTTCGGAGACGAATGGGTCGCATTAACCCAGCCGTGAAAACCGACCTTTACAAACGTGTTATAGACCAGCGAGGTTGCATCCAGAAATGTGAAAATGCCGTCTCCAAAGAGTTAGAGGGTTTTGTCTGGGTGAAATCCATCAACAGATAAGAATTAGAACCTTCACATGAAGGTCATGCAGTTATAGCGCTCTATTGCTGATATATGAATTTTGGCAGACTATAGTGGGCTGGGTATATAAAACGAACGTCTAAAGAGCATCAAGTGAATATGCGCCTCTGTGTATCTCCTACTAACTATAATAACTAATCAACAAAGAACTATGAAAGTTGTTCCCAGCTCATGTGTGTTGATCTCGTCCACTACACTTGCTGCAGCGTTACGATGCTGAAGCGAGCATGCTATTCGCTACCATATACATCAGCGCTTCCCAATGTGTCGCAGGCTCGCTATTTCTAATAGAAGTAATAAACTATTTTGATGATTTTGTGGCTATATCGGTCTCTTTCTACTCATAGTAAGGGAGTAGAGATCAAAGTGGATAATGAAATGATAGATATGATAGAATTCGCTAGGTAGCGAACAAGTGTGAAAATTTTATAGAAGGTGAAATTAGGCAAGTAGGCCATGTATTGAACGAATACATCGAATGCGTGAAACTTCTGCCGTGCGACCTGTGCTTTTAAACAGATCGGCTTAATTGGTAGTTCATACCACCTTACCTTACACAGGTCGCACGGCAGAAGTTTCACGCATTCGATGTATTCGTTCAATACATGGCCTACTTGCCTAATTTCACCTTCTATAAAATTTTCACACTTGTTCGCTACCTAGCGAATTCTATCATATCTATCATTTCATTATCCACTTTGATCTCTACTCCCTTATACTATGAGTAGAAAGAGTCCGATATAGCCACAAAATCATCAAGTTATTAATAGAATACGGTCGATAAATCAGCATAGGTAATAAACTATAGAGGAAGAATATCGCTGGCGTTGCTACCGCAACATCTTTAACTGGCGGAGATAGGCCGGGATAGAGGTGTCAAAGCGAAAAAGTATACAGTTTGACAGATAGATACCCGACATGTTTGCGAGCGAGAGCAATGGGAACAGCAGCGACATTCGCTTTCTATAGTTTCTTATTGCTATTCTATTTCAACTCGTTTTAGCGAGCCTGCAAGAGACTGGAGCGTCGTGAAGCGCGGACATACATTACACTCTAACCGCCCCGGAAAGCCCATCTTAGTGTACCATATTTTATTTTTTTATTCTAACACCACTCCAGGAAAAGTTGCCCAACTGAAATGATGATCCGCAGGATCAGGAACTAAAATCCCTTAGAAGAAACGGTTTTCTTCCAATATGTTTTTATTGGTTGATTTTTTCGGAACACTTTGTACTGAACACTTTTCATACTTATAATATCACACATTTTTGTCGAAGACGACAAACTCGTATCTCTTATATTTTCGTACTTAGGGCTCTTTTTCTATGAAAAATTCCGTATTTGCAAAATTAATTTAAACGCTTTAAACAAAAAACACTCTTTTCGTTTTTTCGCCATTGAAAGATGAGAATAAGATCTTTTGAACAAGGCCAAAAGATTTGAAATCGGCTTGCGCCCTTCTGAGATATTCAGTGTCAAAAATAGGCCATTTTTAGAAGAAAACCATGAATAACTTTTTAAATTGAGGATATAGAACTTTGCTGTCTTTGTAAAAAATGTTGCATATTAAATGCACTAAAACTGCTCGGAACAAAGTTTTTGCGAGAAATCAATGAATAAAAAGTTATTGAAAGAAAACATTTTTTTTCGAGTATCACCCTATTTTTTTCTGTAAAAAATAATATCTCTGGAACCATAAGAGATAGCAATATGGTTTCTTCGGCAAAGGTGTTCAAAATTAAGTGCTTTTCAACTTTGTAGAACATTTCATTGCTTTATATGAAATCAATAAAAAGTTGACATTGTAATCTTGAGAACCATTTGAACCACCCTAATTTTACATTGTTGAAAAAAAAATTTCAAAAAGTATGAAGAAACTTTCCCGAAGACAGCATTTAGCTAAAACTAATAGTTTAGGCGTAATATTTTTTTTCCACTTAATTACGGCCCGTGGACCATTGTGCATTGGAGTTACAGAACAGCAAACCACGGAACATATGTTTTGGAGTGTTCACATCAGTGCGCCGGTACACAGGAAGCTTCGTCCCAACCGGAAACGCCGGGACGACTACCTCTTATTGACCTCAATAAAGACATGGAGCTAGGGCCTCAATAACGGCGGAAAGTATGGGGTTGGTGTTCGGCCCAACGCGACAGCCGTAAATCAACATTGTAAGGTACACCGGGGCAAGATGAAACACGAAGTTTTGAAATAGATTTCAATACAATTTGGAAATATTTCTTTCGCCAAAAGATTGTTTGAATCAAAAACTATGTGTTATGGCATTCAAGCAGTTTACCGTTATTGGATAACATCATGTTAACCCGCTGTTTCATCTTGCCCCACCCATTTCAACTTGCCCCGGTGTACCTTAACGGAAAACTAGCAACAGAATAATACGAACAGAGAGCAATACAAAGGACACCAGCGAATAAAAAGGACTTGCAATTGAAAACTCGGTACGTTGAACTGTCGATCTCTCAACTTCATTCGGAGCACCCGCAGTAGTTGAAGATCAAGGGCCGATTCTTTAACTTTAGGTTGATCAACGTGCACAGCCTACACTCCGGAAGCAATGATAATGACAAGGACGCATTCTACGAGCAGTTCGAACGCGAGTGCGACCGCTGCCCAACCCACAACGCTTAGATTATCATGAGAAACCTAAATAGGGTAAAAGGGTATAATACGCCCCACCGGGGCAAAACGCCCCCCTTCATTTTCTAGCGATTCAAGCGCTTTTTGCATGCGTGATCGATTAGAAATCTCAAATATTGAAGAATAATTGCCATCAAGCTGGTCCGTTAGCGGATTGGTACAGAAAAGCAATGAAAATATCAAAAAGTCTGAAATCGAGGCTTTTGGCGTAATATTTTACCACTTGTAAGCTGACTTAATTGTAAACGAAGCTAGTTCTGTTCACTTGTGTTACTTTGCAACTTTTATGCAGTTAAACACTTGTTGAAAGACCCTCCTAGGGTAAGCATGTGGTGGAATTATCCCCTGGGACAGTTTCATCACGGGGCTGGACGTTTTTATTTTGATGGTGCGTATTTTTTTTATTCTTAATCACTTAACCTAATTTACAGCTCTATTGTCCACTAGGGCACTACGTGAGCGATTTAAATTGACTGCTGTACCTACAGTATTGTACAGAGCCTAGATTTATTCTATTATACTTTATCGAACTGGTTGCCTTTCTGCTGCTTTCACTTTTCTACTCTAAATGATAGAATGATGAGCACAAGGATGATAGGTGGCCGTTGTTCCTTTCCAGTCCGATTGGGGGTCCATTATGAGTAGCAATTCGCCGGTGTCCAGGTATCCGGGTCCGTTTGAGCCATGGGGTCAGAAGAGGGTCAGTGTCAGCCGCTCTCGGTGAAGAGCAACTGACGAAAAATTGCAAGTGCCGGGGCTGGGAATCAAACCCATGACCATCCGCATATGAAGCGAACGTGTGACCAACTACGCCACGGGCCGCGACTATATGGTGCGTATTGCCCCGTTTGTTTTGAAAAGGCAAATTTTGGAACGTTTTCGAAAAACCTTTCAAAGCTTCCATAGCCACCTCTCCAAAGGCAAAGTTCGCATGCAACACTTCAATAACTTTAGTAACAACGATTTGCAGGGAACAATAGATGGAATAAGGCGCCAGTTTCAGATACATTGCCATTTCTGCTTAGGGGGGGGGGGGGGGCATATTATACCTGTTTACCCTACGCAGGTAATTCAGGAAGAGGACTGAAGCAACCGGTTGTCGCCTTAGCATACGCGCAGAATCTCGAGGCAGCGTTGACAGACGAGGATGAGCTAAATGTGGACCCTCTAGAGGACTGGGATGGTAACATAAGGCTGAACTTCAAAAGGCTGAATGCACATAAAGCTGAATACAAAAGGCTGAAACTATGGATATGTAACAAAAGGCTGAAATAACAAAAGGCTGAAAACATGGATTTCAGGCCTGAAACACACTTAGCCGAATGGGTTATAATGATTTTAATTCTAAGGAGGATTACTAGTTGCACAATATTTCTAGTTGTCCCATGTACAGCCTAGTTGAACGGTTAAATTATTATCTATGCATATACCTCTGCGGCTGAACGGGCTCGTTTAGAAGTTAACCATCAATGTTAACTTCTCTTCCCGATCAGCCTAGATAGCTGTGTAGTGTCGGTAGCGGTTGTCTCAATTGGCTAAGAATAACACTACGGATCACCTGTTCCGGGGGTAAAAGTCCACTAAACAGGGAACCCCAATCCAAGGTGTCAGGCGACCCGTGCTGAGGGATGAATGGTTGAGGGGGTTTAAAATATGCTCGATCTTTAACGGAGCCCGTAACGTTGGTAGATCGCCTTTATGTGTTGCGTTACGGTTCAAGATCTACCAAACCGAACCCTAGTGACATCCGGTCTGTCAAGTTGGGGTAATGTGTTTTGGTAATAAGGATTCATGGTACAAAGTCCTTGTTACTGGTGACAGTTTCTAAAAATTGCATTTATTCTGCCTTGCTGATAGTTAAAGAATCGGACTTTGCCCACCCGAGACTACACTTGATGTTAGGAAAACAAACATGCTTTACGTATCTAACTGCGTATTAACCTATCACGGACTGTTAAGTTCTGGTAATTCAAGGACTCACGTGCATTCTTATTGCAGAACACATTCTCAAATTTGACAGAGTTTTGCAACTAGCCCAAAGTCCCGGGTTTTTCTTTGTTGTCCTGGGACTAAACTAGAAGCAAGACATGAATGGGGCTAGAGTTCCGATGCATGGATAAATATCAGTACCATTGTTTTGTTTTTCTCAGAATTCAAATAGATTGTGTTTGATTAGGGGCGCTCTTTCACTGTGATTTAAATCTCTATGATAACGGGACCTTTTCATCGCAATCGATTTCTTGCACCTCTGGTATAACAAAACAGGAACTGTACAGAAATCGATGCTTCATTGCCTCTCAATGACAATGGAGTAGTACGACATGCACTAAATACTAAGGATACGGGTAATGCCACAAAAGATCTAAATACTGGTCGCAGTGGCTCACCCGAACAGAAAAAAAAAAAAAATGCATATACCTCGAAAGAACAGCCTATCTAAAAAAGCTGGAAAAATCTCTGATGGGAGAGTAAGTATTGTGGCCGCAAATAGTACAGTGTAACGACTAAGTGAAAAGGTTTGATGATAATATCTCCATACTAATAATTCTGATAGTTTCTTTTTTCTTTTTTTTTTTTGAATAGGCTGTTCTTTTGTGGTATATGCATATATTCAGTGCTGGCATTCTTACCAATGTGTAAAATGCAGCGAGCTTCTGCGTGCGCATATTCCTTATCAGAGATTTCTCCTTCTTTTGAACATAGGCTGTTCTTACTGTGTTTGGATGTTATAGCTGCAGCATTTTTTTTTCTTAAAGATGTTGCTTCTTTTAAAATGTTGAAAGAACAATAATTTAAGTTCAGGTGTTGAAGCTGTTTACTTTTTACCAGATGTTTCTCCTTCTTTCAAACATAGGCTATTCTTTCAAATAGTTTTGTATTCGAACTGAACGCGAGCCAAAAATGAACTGAACACTTTAAATGTTTTGGACGACAAAGAATTGAACTTGCCTGTCAGAGCTTTTGCTGCTTAAGAACATCATTTGGCTCTGAGTTCAAACGTTGAAGAAGTAGCGAAATAAGCCAATTGCAGTAATTTGCTCTTAGTTTGCAACGGGTTCAGTGGGTTGGACAGGAGCTCATCCTAAGGTTCACCCCTACAACGTCAGTCGCTTAGATTTTCCTTACAACCCTGTATCAGGTATCAGTTGGTCCTCCATTTGGGAAATTCGTGTCATAACCTTGTACAACCAATGCCAATGGCAATGCCAATTTAATCGTTTGGGTTCCCTAGACTGAGAAAGCTAAAATCTCCAAAACATTAAACTTCCAGTCGAAAATCTTACGTAAAAAAAATACACTCAGATATCACCTCAATTCGTCAAGCTTAGTTGATGGGTATACGTCATTCTACCCTCCGACCCTGAAAATAGAAGTTTATTAGTTATAAGTTAGAGATCTCAATTGGGTCTATTTTATTCCTTCAGGTACGTCTTACAAACAGCGAAATTGCATAATGATTTCAATAAATTGCTTGACACAGTCAAAAGACATTCAACATTCATGATATTCAACGTCAACTTATTAATCCTGCGCTTTCCATCCCATCCCCGTCCATTTACTTCCTGTAAATCAACGATACAACCGGTATTTGCTGATGCAACTACCGGCTGCAACCACCTGGTACCCAATAGTGCAAGTCTGCTTCAACTTATATGTGTACGAGACAGTAATAATTAATTAATCTGACCAAGTAAGGAAAATCTCCGCTTCCCGGCTTTCGGAGCAATGTCACAAGAAGCCAGACACAGCAAGTCACCGTGCATCCCTTATGGATTTCCCGATGCGGAACGTTTTCCATTTTCTCATTAGAAGCCACACTGCCCCTGTTACCGTCCGACCATCCGTCAGCTGATGGTGCTCATCACGCTTCGTCGCAGAGCCAGGGCAGTAGGTGCCTTGTGCATGCTGCCCGAGCCTGGTTTCCACCCGGTGACAATGACGTTTACGCTTCAATTTAAAATTTAATTATTTAATTAATTAATTTGTGATTGGTCGCCGCCACAGACAGCGCCATGGCATGGCGGTGTTCTGGAGAAGTCAAGTCAGTCAGTTGGTCGCTCAATCAGACTGTCACCGCATCGCACCGGTATCGGTCCTTCAGCTGGCTCTCTCTCTATCGCCCCTTAGGTGACGGATGGGTGACGATGATTGAAGGCACAACCATTCCTCCTAGAGGAGCCAACCTCCATTCTGGACCATCGTAGGTACATTTGGAAGTTGTAAGCGATGACGGCGATGATGCTATCTCTGTGTTGAGTGAAAATTGAACCACTCTCGGCGTGCAGGAAAAACGCCGTGCGCGACGGAGCAAGCTAGTCAACGGATCAAGAGCGACACAGCCGCCGCGCCGTATCGCCGGCTCAATGCAATAACGCGTGGCGCGAAGCAAATTGAAAAATCAGAATGGGATATTTATGCCGAAATTTGATGAAGGTATGTTAAACGGCACGAGATGCGTAAATATTGGAGCAATGATTCTTGTTTGAGTTCTATTAATAGGAAATTTGTGCGAAAGTTTAATTTTTGTTTTATTGTGTGCAGGGAAAACAGCAGAGAGTGGGAATTTCTTGACTTTAGCTTTTCTTGAATGAGATCGAGCTTAGGCAAACGATGAGAAGAAAAAGTTGGTAAATGAGCGTATCAATCTTCATCTGTTAAGCGAAGGCGAATGTTTAGTCAGGCTGACATTTAGGGGATTTTCTATCTTTATACCGTCATACGGGGGTGTTGGGCCAAAGCGGGGTGACATTGGGCCACTATTTCGGACGCTTAGTATACGACAGGAATTTATATTGTGTGCTAAACTACTTTAGAATACATAGCTTTAAGATTCTTTGCATCCACCGTCAGATTCTCTGATCAATACTGAATCCGTGGGTTGGATGGACCAATGTTACCCTCTAGGCCCAATATCACCTTCTTTCTGGTGATTTTATTATCAGCCATGTGTTTCCAAGGAGATTAAGAAACACACAGAGGCGCATGGTTGTTGATGCCAACACTACCCATGCTAGGGGTCATTCAAATATGAATACCATTTTGTAGGGAGGGAGAAAATCCGTGAAAGTGGTACACTCCATGTATTGAGCAAAGCAAGGCAAAGATAACCGTACACATCGTAGTTGCTACTTCGTGCTTGACCAGAACAATCGAAGTTCCACAGAGATCCAATGGCCCAAAGCTGCACGAGTCCGCCCATCTGCATGATCTGTACCGGGAAATCCTCGAACAACAGACATCCGATGGGTGGTCCAAGATGCCCGGCCTTCAAGAAAACCGCAGTAAACAACAAATCACAGTGCAGGTAACGCAGCTGAACCCGAACCACTGTGATGCGGCTCAGCAACTGTTTTGTCAGGCGGTTTCTGAGTGGGATACGGATATCTCCATCATATCGGACCCATACCGTGTAACCGCCGGCAACGGCAACTGGGTCGCGGATGGGACCAGGAAAATGGCGGCGATATGGACGACGGGTAAATACCCCGTGCAGGAGTTGGTGTCTACTACCTATGAGGGCTTCGTGGTCGCCAAAATAAACGGGGTCTTCTACTGTAGCTGTTATGCGCCTCCGCGATGGCCGATCGAGCGGTTCACGCAAATGCTGGACCGCCTAACGACTGTGCTAACAGGGCGAAGGCCGGTGGTAATAGCGGGTGACTTTAATGCCTGGGCTGTGGAATGGGAAGCCGTTTCACGAACCAGCGGGGTCAGATCTTGCTAGAAGCACTGGCCATCTTAGATGTCGACTTGGCTAACGTCGGTATCAAGAGTACCTATAGTCGAAACGGAGCGGAGTCAATATTGACGTGACCTTTTGTAGTCCTGGCCTAACAAGTAGTTCGAACTGGAGAGTAGATGATGGCTACACTCACAGCGACCACCTGGCGGTTCAGTATCGACTACAACAACAGCAGACAACGGATAGAAGAAGAGGTGGCTAGGCCAAGGCCAAGCCCTCGCAGGTGGAAGACATCATACTTCGACGAAGGGGTATTTAGGGAGGCGCTCCGCCGTGGAATTTTTCGAAAAACTCCTCGAAAATTCTTCCAGGAGTTCCTCCGAGAATTCTACCAGAAATTTGTACAAGAATTGCTCCAGGAATTTCTTTAAGAATTTCTCCATATATTTCTCTAAAAATTCTGCCATGAATTTCTCAAAGAAACCCTCTAGGTATTTCTCCAAAAATTTCTTCAGTAATTCCTCATAGACTTCTGCCAAGAAATTCTACAAGCATTCCTGCAGGAATTCCTTCAAGAGTTTCTACAGGAATACCTCGGAGAATTTCCCCAGAAACCCGCCGGAAATCTTCCAGAAATTCTTCCAACAATTACTCCAGAGATTCATCCGAGATTACCTTCAGGTATTTCTCCAGAAATTCTTCCAAGAATTCATGATGAAATTTTTCAAGGAATTTCAACAAAAATTATCTCAGAAAATTCTCCAGGAATTCTTCGAAGAGTTCTTTATGGAATTCCTCCAGGGATATTTTAGGATTTTTTTCAAAAAATCCTGTAGAAATTTCTGTATGTATACCTCCATGACTCTTCAGGAAACCTTTTGTTATTTCTCAAGAATATATTTCCGGGATTACTCTAAGGATTCGTTCGAGTATTCCTTCAGGGATTTCCTTAGAAATCCCTCCAAAAAATTTTAAAGAAATACGCCAAAAACTCCTCCCAGAATTACTCCAGGAAGTCCTTCAAGAATTATTCCAGGGATTCCTCCCGGAACTCTTCAGGAGTTCCTTAAAAGATTCTTCTTGAAATTCCACCAGAAAGTCCTGCATGAATTCCTCTTATATATCTTTAGAAATTCTACCAAGAATTCTCCCCACAAGGAATTTCTCCAAGAATTCATCCTTCAATACATATGCCTAGAATTTTTTCAAGAATCCCTCCAGGAATTCCTCCAATAATTCGTGCAGGAGAATCCCCAAGAATTTCTCCAGGGGTCCCACTATAACTTCTGCCAACCATCCCTTTAGTAATTTCTCCACAAATACCTCCATGGATTTTTCAAAAAATTCCTTCAAGAATTCATCCAAAAAATCTTTTATGAATACCTACAAGATTCTTCAGGAAACTTCTGGAAATTCCTCAAGAAAATACTTCTGGGAAAATTTCAGGAATTCCTCCGAGAATTCCTTCAGGTAATTCTCCAGGAACTGCTCCGAGACTTCTTCCCAGTATTTATCCAAGAATTACATCAGGAATTACTCCAAGAATCCCATCCGAATTTTTCCAAGAATTTCCAAAACTTCTGCTAAGAATTTCTCCAACAATCCGTTCAGGAATTCCTCCAGAAATTCTTTCAAGAATTATCTTCAGGAATTTTTCAGAAATCCCTTCAAAAATGCCTACATGAATCCCGCAGGAATTTCTTCAAGAATTCCTTCAGGAAATTATCCAAGAATTCCACCATGAATTTCTCCAATACTCCCCACAAGAACTCCTCCAACAATCGAGAATTTCTTCCAGAGTTCCTTAGAGAATTCAATGAATTACGTCAAGAATACCTTCAAGACTTTTTTCAAGGTTTCCACCAAGAATTCAGGAATTACTCCAAGAATTCCTTGAAAATTTCTCTCAGGAATTGTTCAAAGAATTCCTTCAATAATTCCTCCAGGAATTTCTTCAAGAATTTGGCGAGGACCGCTCGGGAAACTGGCTAAGCGCCAGCATGTTACCGTGATCGACCCTCCAGAGCGAGTCATCGATGTTCGTTGCTGCTAGGCTACGCAGCTAACCTTGAGGGTGCGATGTGCACTAGCCCCCCTCTGAAGCAATACCTTCTTGGTGGTTCCGGAGAGACGTAGGGTTTGGCGACCATAGGAATGTGTTTAAGTGGGTCGAGGAGAGAGTAGTCCTGGCTTTTACTAGTGTTGTAGAAGACGGCCTTAACCCCACACTACCCTAACCTTCCTGTTAGGGTGTCTGTTGAGCAGATTTTTCCCCCTATGGTTTAGAAGGAAAAAAAAAAGAGATCCAATGAATGGTGCTTGGGACTAGCTACACACTTTCAATGAGCACAACTCGAGAGTTCAATATGTTAAAGTCAATAACGACGCCGGCCACGTCCTTACGATCATCAGGAAAGGTAAAGGAATGTTAGTTCGTTACTAGAAACCGTGGGATCCACAGTATCCCCACAGTTGTCTCGGGAAGGAGTATTTGTTAGTATGGTAGGGTGAGGTGTGGATCTTGCAGCCGCCTTTGGTAGGTGATATGATCCACTAGTAATATGAAAATACACGACATGGTCTTCATCCCGAAAATGATTTATTTGGTCGCGATAGTAAGGGTAATGCACATACGTTAACAATCGTTCAATATTAAACGCGTCACCGCATTGATCGTTTACTTAATCGTGAAATCCGACTTTCCCATGAAAGTTATCTCGCGCTTCCGATTCCGCATTCAATATTCGCGTCCCCATCTTCCTACCGAGGAAACCGACCGACTCACGGAAATAGTCGCGCGTTCCCACACTTTCAAGCTAAGATAGCTATTTTCGAATTAAGTATTGTACTAAGAATAGTCCCATGTGCTAGCTGTGATCGACAGCCGTTGAGGTAATTAAGCAAATTATTTTAAATTTGCCCAATGATTGCTGTGACATTTTTATCGCTTCAATATTAAACCAGCACCAGAGCTACAATATTAATTTGCAGATATTACAGACTCAAGGAGTCTTCATGAAAACACATTGGCGAAATTACCCCAACTTCTTCTAGTATGTAAAGAAAAAAAAATACTCGGAGTGATTTCATCCAGCTCCATGTCTTCGGGCGACCGGTACCACTCTTGACTCCTTCAATTTTCTGCAATACTGTTTGCTACCAAGTGTGCATCCATATTGATCACTTCACGAGGAAGGACAATGTGCACCCGCCCCAAACACGCGTCTTTTTTTACTTTTTCCTTCGAACAATGTCACCCAAGATGTCACCCGATTGCGATCCCCATCGCAATTCTAATCTGGCTGTTTTTAAATACAATCCTTAAACTCGCAAAGCCCTCACCTTCTTGATCCGTGCACCTATGTCAATCTTGGTGCCGCCATTAGTCTAACAAACTGGAAGCTTTCAACATTCTTCACTATTTGACCAGCTACCGTGTAACTGGAAAGATTGACCGTGTGTAGATCCAACGGTTTGGTCTTGTTGACGTTAATGGTGAGACCTGCCACCGAGAAGGCAAGATCATCGATCTTACTCTGCATATCAGAGCGCTAGGAGAGCTACATCATCAGCCAAATTCAAAGTCATTTAGGTGCTCCATGGTAATAGGCTGCCACAGCACAGCAACCCACGGTTCACGATCAATCGTCGATTACGATGAGGAATGGTAGCGGTGATGGATGCACCCTTGCCTCACTCCAGCAACGACCCAGATGAGATCGAAGACAACGTTGTGCAGTACTCTGCACGAAAATACCCTGTACTGTGCTTCAATGAGACCGATGATTTTCTCAGGGACACCTTTGCACCTGAGGACTACCCACATGTTTTCTTGATTGAGACGGACGAAGGCTTTTTCATAATCAATAAACAGTAGGCAAAGAGATTCTTGGAATTTATTGATTTGCTCCAAAATAATACGGAACGTGACAATATCACAGAGAACAGACATCCAAGTCCAGTTCCGAAGCTGTGTAAGGAATTTAACGGCCATTTGAAATCGGCAACACAAGTGGCAATACCGTGGCGCTGCAATCGGTTAATTTCTCATACTAATTAAATTCACCACTTGAAATGTTTCAATTCACCACTGACTGTGGCAATATGGTGTTTGGCGGCGTTGGTGTTGTAATCGTATATTGGTTTGCAACCTTACTCAAGTGAAGATTCAAATCCTTACACAACTTTCTGATTGAAATTTGTTCTAGCCTGGATGTCTGTTCTCTGTGACAATATGATACACATGAACGTCCGCCACGGAATCCTGCTTGCTGCCACCGGAGAGTTGCACCAATCTTCTCCTGTATCCGGTTATGGATCACTTTGCAAAGGACTTTGAGAATGATACACAGCAACATGATACCCCGCCAAGTATCGCATACCGTCAGGTCACCCTTCTTGAGTACCTTTACGAAGACGCCTTGCATCCAGTCGACCGGAAATGTCGCGGTTTCCCATATGTTGCAGAATAATTTATGCAGTAGTTTTGCGGATGATAGGGGCCCATATAGCCGAGGCGGTAAACGCACGGGTATTCAGCATGACCATGCTGAGGGTGACGGGTTCGATTCCCGGTCGGTCCAGGATCTTTTGGTAAAGGAAATTTCCTTGACTTCCTTGGGCATAGAGTATCTTCGTGCCTGCCACACGATATACACATGCAAAATGGTCATTGGCAGAGGAAGCTCTCAGTTAATAACTGTGGAAGTGCTCATAGAACACTAAGCTGAGAAGCAGGCTTTGTCCCAGTGAGGACGTTACGCCAATAAGAAGAAGAAGAAGTTTTGCGGATACTACGTGTTAGGGACGCAACTTCTTGGGAAGAGTGAAACCTTTTGACAGCAGCTCACTGTTTCTGCAGCTTCAAAACTGCTAGGAATTCAATATTTATTCACTGATATTACAATGGAATTAGCATAATCTTACATTTTAGTAACACTATAAATCTCCCAAGATGCGACTCTCCTAAACTTAATCCTTAATTCATAAAGGTATCAATGGAATAAACCGACTATAACTTGGCACTTAGCAAGCAAACATCCTCAACTATTCACTTCTGGGTTCTATTGCATTTATTAAATATCAATCATGTTGCAAAGAAAGTGAGAGATCGTCAAACATTGATCTGTGCGCAATGCAGAACTCAGGACTCACTAAGCACTGGAGGAAATCGTTACACTATTTCCAACATACCCCCACCCGTGTAGTTCCGACTTCTCCGTTGTGAACAGAATAACTTAGACACTCCAAATCTATCACTTGTCGAACAACATATCTGTTTCTACTCTTATACTTCCAGAGATAGTTCGAGCTTTGACTGCAGACTCCCATGAAATGCATTTCATAACAAAAAAAATCCATTGAATTTGTTAATCACTCAATACTGCTGAAGCCATTGGAACTTTGCTAGTCCACATCAACAACAAACTCCAATTTGTGTATACAAACGAACAACGTTGGTCTTTTGACCAGCTTTGCAGTAACAGAATCTCGACAATCTCGACTCTCAAATTTATCGCCGTCGTCGTATTTCCACTGTGATGAGAATGCTTTCGACTTGATCTCTATATATGTGCTGAAAATACCGACACACATGCACTGTAGACTATTTAGCAGGTAGTTAGAATTCCACAGTATCCCTGGCGTTATCGTTCTTCCTCCTGGGTCGAATCCCATATCGGCAGTTCTTCTCAGTAGATGACATCCATCGTAATCGAAAGCGAAGTTCTTCTCTCTAATCCCGAATGCTGCATCAATCGATCGTACTCGAATACAGTTGATTTTTCTCGCGGCGGCATATCCGCAAGGTTTACATACAATCAACAAGGGGCACGTTTGTGTATAATCTCTACCGTAGCTGCGAGTGTGCGAAGCTGGTGTTTCAGGAATATAGCTGTGATAAGTGAGATCTAGTTGAACGCACTTCGATACCGTACTCGCTTGAGTGATGGGCACAGTGTTGCTTGTGTTTACTATTTCGGATTGTCCCATACTACGGGAAGGACTTGACTTGGATGAAATGAGAATTTCATCAATGTTACTGGCATCATACTGGACGATACTGCGCAAGCTTGACTTGCCGCTGGCTGTTAAGTGCATCACTACTTTCTCAGTCGACTCTTCCTTACTACGGAAGTTTTCAATTTCGCCGATTTTGCCGGGCAGCTCAGGACCAGATAATGTATGTAGGTCTTCGACATCACACTCGATTGCAGATTCGGGGTGGGGCTTAAAATTCGGTTGAACCCTTTGAACTCTCGGACTTTGCGGGTCAGGATCGATTCCGTCGAGTAGTACAGTGGGATTATTAGTGAACTTAGTACGGGTTCCGTCACTAAACGAGTAGTACACGACTGGTATTGTTTCGCCGACATGTTCCCTGTTACACTTCCCCACTCTTGCGTCCCTCTTAGCTTTAAAGTACGATGTGATCCTTTTAGTAGCTTCTTTTGCCGCTTGGTCGATCCGTTCCACATTGCGTTCGTACTCCTCGCGAGAAAGTCTGCTTTCCTCCTCAAGCTGTGCAATCCGTAGTCGATGCTGTTCTTCTAGCAACTTAAAACGTGTTGCTAACTTTTCCCTGCGGATTCTGCTCCCGCCGAATTCCATACCTACCTCGACTCAGGTAGTCCATAAAATTTTTGAAGTTTGTTAGGGACGCAACTTCTTGGGAAGAGTGAAACCTTTTGACAGCAGCTCACTGTTTCTGCAGCTTCAAAACTGCTAGGAATTCAATATTTATTCACTGATATTACAATGGAATTAGCATAATCTTACATTTTAGTAACACTATAAATCTCCCAAGATGCGACTCTCCTAAACTTAATCCTTAATTCATAAAGGTATCAATGGAATAAACCGACTATAACTTGGCACTTAGCAAGCAAACATCCTCAACTATTCACTTCTGGGTTCTATTGCATTTATTAAATATCAATCATGTTGCAAAGAAAGTGAGAGATCGTCAAACATTGATCTGTGCGCAATGCAGAACTCAGGACTCACTAAGCACTGGAGGAAATCGTTACACTATTTCCAACACTACGGGGTCAGCTTTGAGCATCTCAGCTGATATGCGATCGACTCCTGGAGCCCTGTTAGATTTCATGCTACGGATGGCTGTTTCTATCTGCTGCACTGATGGAGCTTCGGTGTTGCCACGGGTAATGCGTCGAACCCTTGGCGGATCATGCTGAGGTGTTTATGGCGTGGCCGACACTTGAAAAAGGTCTCTAGAGTGCTCGAACCAACTAGTCAGCCGGGTCGGTCAGTAACTGTCCAGACATGTCTTTCACGGGCATCGTAGCATTCATCTTGATCCCACTAAGGCGAGTGAGACATCGTAGAGGAGACGGATGTCACCGGTGTTTGTGGCTTTCTTGCCTTCGTCGGCTAGGGATTCCGCCTACGCTCTTTTGTCCCGTCTATTTACATATGCGTTTCACTTCCTTCTCGAGAGCCGAATATCGCTGACGGGCTACGGCTTTGGATCCTCGTGTTTCGCTCACTCTATCGCGACTTTGGCGTTCCTTCGCTCCTCTATCTTCCTCCAGGTATCATCTGTGATCCACTGCTTTCTTCGGGTGCGTAGCTCACTCAAATTATTCTCGCCGCTGGATATGAAGGCGTTCTTGATGGCGCTCCATTGATCTTCAACGTTCAACCTTCTGCAATATTCAGTATTAAGCCTTCAGTAGACTGTAAAAGTTCTCTTTGATTTGCAATTCGGCAGTATCAGTTGGAGCGTTACATTCGATCATGGTAAGGTTTCAAATTCGTGTTCTGAATCTGGCCACAATTATCCTCTCATTAATAGGTTTCCACCTCATGAGTACAGCGTGGGCGTGAGCGCTGAGCAGAAAACCAACTCCACGGTGGCGAGTAGCGTGTTCGCGTCGTAGGTCAGAGTATAGCACTAACCTTGAATGGAATCCTTTGTGGCAATATCTCCAGTTCCTAGGGACATTTCTGGCTTATTTTTAACGACATGCTGTAACATGTCTTAAAGGCATTCATACAACCATAAAGGAAAAAAACATTCTGAACAAAATTCCATGGTAAAAAATATAACATCTTTTAAACAAACTGCAATTTAATCCGTAGTAGTATTGATGTTTCTTAGAGTGATATTCGAAGTGAATCCCCAACGTGCCCATACGTAGGAGCAAAAAAAAACGAATCAAAGAATATTATGTTTGCACATCCAGGATTTATTTCTTCTTAGTTACATGCTCCCATCCGCCAGACCTCCCCTAACGCCAACAGAGAGGAAGACGGTATTTGTTTCAATGAAGTTCTGCGTGGTTTATCTTTTTCCGATACCCACACCCTCCCGTTTCCTCCTGCTCCCTCACCAACAGTTTTTTCCACAATCCAACGATATGAAAGTTGCACTTTTATACGCATTCAGGGACCAACCATCCATCTCTGCCTTTGGGGGGACGGAGTGCTGGTGATATTGCAGCATCCGAACAGCCCAGCCGAGAAGAAGGCAAATCTCGAGCAAATCGGTGTATCTTATATGGTATCAAAGCAATGATCCTCCGTCTTTGCAGGGTGCTGCACTGCTGTATTCGAAGTACGATTCTTCGAGACGAAGGGCTCGGGAAGGACACTGATTCCGGAAACAAAGTTAGCCTGCCTTGTCTCCGGCAGCCATCCTCATCCTCTTCCTGCCATGAACTAGCTGTTAGCTAGTACGGAGAGCCGACTTCCGGATCAAACTAGAAAACCGGGAGAAAATTTATGTTTAGCATCATCTAACGACATAAAACATTATCCGAGGATGGCACTTTCCGTCCGTTCGTGTGCAACTTTTTGCCCTCTTGCTTGGTTGCTTGGTCGGGGAGTGTGGCACCGAAAACCGATAACGATAACGAGAAGATATGGGTTTCTGGGCAGACAAATTTAATATTATACTTTCATTTGATTTTCAAGTCGTTTGCCGAAATGGCGCTTGCATCGGCCATGGGTGGGTAGAGGTCACAAAATCTAACGAAATGGGATGTGATAACTCATGGTCCGAGGAGCAGGAACGAGATGAGATGCGCCCTAATGGCTCTCCTGAGAGGTTTGATGGAAAAGGGAATTTAATTTAGAGCTTGATTGAATCTTCGCTTGTGGATTTTCTGTTACATATAGTAATTCGATACTATCGGATAGATTTTGGTGTACTCAGAAAAAACTTACTTGCTTTTACTTATTGGGCTGCAAAATGGTGAGTCGGCAAGAAGCGTCCTACATAGCTCTGGTCCTCACAAGTTCCTACCTCATGCTTCCACGGGTCAAACGATGACAAAGGCCGATAGCTAAGAGTTGTGTGCTTAGCTGGTAGTGCAGCATGGGCACTGCTGTCCTTCTGACGCTAGAGCTAGATTGACCACCAAGGAGGTATGACGCAAACAGTGTCTGTTCTGTCATCAAGTGGCTGAGTATGAATTGCTCCTCCACCAAAATCTATACCTAAGGTGGCAGTCCCACCATAATGGATAGGGGACCTTAACCCAACAACTTTCTGTGCTCGAAACCCAAAAACCGTTACAGAAACCGAAAATGAATGATTATGAACTAATATAACGACTTTTAGCGCGAAACAATGAACAAGAATTGGAACTTGGAATGTATTAACCCTAGCCCAGCAGAGTAAACTGGCTCAACTAGCCAATGAGGAATGCTGTATGAAGCTTGAGATCCTAGGAATGATCAAAGTGCATTGGCCGATCTATAAAGAATACAGGCGTCAGGCCGAATTCTGCTATACTCTGGCCTACGAGGTGAACACGCTCATCGTCACCACTGCGCCCATGAAGTGGGAAACTTTTAACGAGAGGATAATTGTTGCCAGATTCAGAACACGGGATTGATCCAATGTTATGCACCAACCGATGCTGCCGAAATGCAAGACAAAGAGAACTTTTACAGCCAACTGAATGCTGTCGTGGATAAGATTTCAAAAAGTGATATCAAAATCCTCATGGAAAACTTCAACGTGAAGGTTGGTTCCGACAACTCGGACTATGAGAACGTCATGGGATGCCTCTGACCACCATCTCCTAATCGGCGAGACTCGGCTGCGCATTGCGTAGATCCGTCAACAGGAGGAGAAAATCGGGCGCCGGTTCAACACAACCCGACTGGAAGACGCTACGGTTAAAAGGTCTTTCGTTGAGGAGCTGGAGAACCGTGCTCCGGATATTCCGGAAGGTGGAAGCGTAGAAGATCAATGATGCACCATCAAGAACGCCTTCATCGCCACAGGCAAGAATAATTCAATTGAGCTACGCACCTGGAGAAAGCAGTGGATCACAGATGACACCTGAGTTGAGAAGTCCCAAAAAAATGACCACGTGGTTTATGGACAGCCCCTTATAGCTCAACGGCGCTCTGATATGCAGAGCAAACTCGATGATCTTGCCAATCTTTTTTTTTTTTCAAATCATTTATTAAGGCTCATTTATTTACATAAAAACTTTACGGATCCACTATTCTGGGCGAATAATTTCTTATTCCAAAAACAATTGAAAAAAAAAACTAATAAAATGTTCTTCGTGCGCATTTCTTCCTAACACGCAAGCCGGAACCTGAACTGGAGCCGGACGCGGCGTACTGAGCTCGGCGTTACTCAGCGGTCGGATTCAACATCGCTTCATGTATTGCCTTGGCCACTTGTTCCAGCTTTTCCATTTGTGTCATCGGACGTTTTTCCTGCACACCGGATTCACAATCAGTTGGTTGATCTTGTTCCACATCTAGTGTGTCCAATGGCTCAACGATGTCTTCCGAAACTTCAATGATATCATCTTCCGAAATGACCAATGCTTCTGATGATGTCGCTCCGCCCCGAGACACGACAGCGGCATACGAGGTGGACTCGGGCTTTTTGCGTTGCTCCTCCTGATGTTTCCGACTTCGACGTTGAGGACAGGAACTCTTCTTATGGCCCACTGCTCGGCACAAGAAGCCCGCATAATCAGTAACTGTAAACGCAACGTTTCTCATACTGTAGATGAATATAAGCAAATGTTATGTAACCACTTCTCTTACTATTCGTGACAACAGTAAGATAACCATTCCATGTACATATTTGCCAGTATGACAAATGGTAATCCGCCAAATAACAGTATGTGGAATAGGCGGTTAAGATAGGTTACCATAAAAAATCGCTCGTTCTCTCGAACAAATTTTTCGCAAAACAGTCAAGGATATGGTCAATATACTATTCAGTTTTCAGGCAGTTCACTGCATAGCAAATGGTTAGAGAATGGTTGCACAATAAATCTGGAAGAAAAATGAACATGTATGTGTTATTGTTGATTTATAGTCTTTCATGGTATTTTTAACGTATGACATATGGTTCTAGCACACAATGTGCTATGTAATGAAAAAAAATAACAAATACGTTTTATATAGCATTTATTAATTTGTAATGTTCTATTCTATACTGCAGTAAACATCAAGTGAGGCGGAATCTTCCTGAGCAAAAACTTCTTACCCAGTTTCCACGGATCTCTCGCATTCGCTTTTCGACTGCTCTACTCGAGATTCTGCTGACGTGAACTTCTTTTTCATTCCCTGGCCGATTGTACTGCTTGGCCTGTTCAGATTCGGTGAAGCACTCAAACCGGAACTCCTCAAGCGGGTCTCTCGGTCCAAGGTATCCGAAGCAAACAAACATCAATCTGGTGAAATTCCACATTCCGGACTTCGATTCCGCTAAATTTTACATCTGAAACCGGTAAAACTAAACTTGAATATAAAGAAACAAAATGTTTCGGAACTGCTTACCTTCGGTTCCATTCTCTTCGGAGCCACGACGGAGAGGTTTTTGACCAGCTGTCGGTTTTGGTCGCTGGACTAGATTACCGGAAAAGATCCGCAAAAATCACCAATAAAAAGAACTTGTTTTTTCTTTGTTTTGAAAGTTATCATTACAGCCTTCGACCGTTTTTTATTAGTTCACAAATACCGATGCGTGCAACTGCTTGTCATATTGTTCAACATCAGTAACATATAATAAAACGCACATGTGTAAGTGTGTTGCATAAAATAAGCACAAACAGTTTGATATAAGGTGAGGTAATATTGCCACCATTACTTGCGAACTTCCATCTCCATATTATTCAATAATACTTGCACAGTATACTATAATGTCACCATATGGTATGGATTGCATATACCATGATTTATAGTCGACTGCGTTGAATCTCACATTCTGCGACATAAAGTCAACTATTTGTTATACATTAACAACAACAGATACAAGATATTTACTGTTTGGAGATTAAGACAAACTGTAAATCATAGCACACATCTTTCAGTCCGTCGTGAAACATACGTCCTTTCAAGTTTCCGATGTCAATCGCAGGAGGGATGTCCTTTTCAATGTCGATGTATCCCAAGTAACACTACTTGTTATATAATAGTTGTAAATTCACTATTCATACATAATCGTTTGTTTATTTCTTGTATTCTCAACTCAATATCGAACACTTATATAAGCAAAACAGCGCAAAAAATGGCGGCTTATAAAACATCTTACAGGTTGTATAAGATGTATCCCCATACACTAATAATACTCCCGAGGTACGTTCCCATCTACTCTGTAACGTTGATAAGTTGCAATCAGGCTATTTATCAATTTGAAAATCATAAAGAATATTGATATAATACTATCACATTCGTAGGTTGGAATTAAGATGTTGTCTAGTCATTGGACGTGCATAAAATGTTTATAGTACATAACCATCTGCATGTTTATAATTAAGATATTTGAAAGGTATATGACTTGTAGAATTCACTTATACAACAAAATATTAGGTGACAGTCGCAAGACAGGGTAACTGACAGAAAGAAAACCACATCAAAACAAATGTTGAAAGCGATAAATATAGATATAAATATATTTTTTACCAAAAACCATAATGAAGTAAACCTGAAAAATGCTTTCCAAATGTTGAAGTTCATTATATTAAATTATTCGAACAGCTATGAAATGGTCTTGCTCATTAGCGATGGTGTTGTATCATATGCGCTTCAGAATTTATTGTTCAGTTTCCAATTTAACTTTTCCATAATTCATGCGCCTCTGAACTGGATAAAAAAATGTATCATAGACTAGCCATATTATCCATTTGTGTTTGATTTTTTTAATCCACACGAAAAAAAGCAATATGGCAGACAGTCCACGGAGCTTACAGTACCGTTCAAAAATGTTAAAAATATTTAAATTCCTATAATCGCTATAATTGAGACCATGTTCTATTACAGTGGAGACGTTATGCCATGAAGAAGAACATCTAATACGGAGCTATTACTGAATTATTGAAGTTCAAATTCTACTTCTTTGAGTAACGCTTCTCAGATTAGTGCTTCCGGCAATCGAACCCGACATCCCCATCATGATCCAGCTGAATATCCACGCTTTTACAACTGCGGCTATATGGGCCCTATATAAGAGGTTCAAGTAAAAGTCTCAAATTACTACCCAATACAACATCCACTTGTTTATGACTACCAACAAGTAAGGAAAATTAGTTGCAACTTATTATTTTTATTTGTGGATCTATATTTTTATCCGGCACTGTACGGTTTTTTTTCTAATGAGGTGCATTTGACATTTGTACAAGTACTTTTATTAGATGAATATGATGATTAAAATTACATTCTAATTACATCATTTGAACAACTCTGCAATAAATTTCACAACAACTTGATAAAGCGTTTATATTACATCTAGAACACATTTATTCAGCATACGTATTAATTGGTTTTATTTTCGATTTTCGATACTAATCACAACGCCAAAATAACAGTATTACGCCTTATTGCCAAGCCTGGCGAAGTCTATCGAAATGTCAAAATATTATCAAAAGTAAACATAATCATTTCTGGTGATGGTCCATTGCCTCGTTGTTGTGTAGTTCCCGCGGGATTTAACAAGAGCCCGGAATAATCCGCAATTGCACGGTTCGCGGTTGAGAAAATTAGCCTGCAGCTCTCAGTGATGCGATCAATGGCAATGCAGTTCGTCAGATCCTGAAACGTCAGATCAAGACAGTCGCTGACCGCGACTCGTGGTGGTGATGTGACCGTGATGCGATGTGATGTGGCCGGATTGGGGATTTGGTTGTGGCTTCTATTTTGACCGACCAAAAAGTGAAGCGCACCGACGGAATGCTTGCCAGGATTGCAGATGTTACCCCTTCATGACGTAACGGGAAAAGCGACCCGAATAAAGATGCGACCACTGTAGCTCTTCTTGCAGGAGAATTCAGCTTGATAGATAGCTGGTTCTCAGTTGGGTGTCGAGCAGTTTCGTCCAATTGGAACTCAAGAGAGGCTCGATTCAGCTGGTGTTTAGTTTTGTTAGCAAGTAACTTTATATTTTGAAGAAACTTTTGGTGTATACTTCGCAGATGAAAAAAAAACTTAAGCTGGAGTGTGGTCATAATGTTTCATAATAATTGAGTGAAAAAGTAAACATTGTGTATTGCCAAGGTTATAAGAAGAACATAAATAATGTTCTATAAGTGTTGTATAATCAAACAATCATCAAATTTCGAGCATGATAAAGTAAATTATATTCTTTTCTTATTTGTTATGAGCCAACATAAATAAAACTAAATACAAACATAAGATGTTTTCTAATACGCTAACAACACTTTTATAATACATCTTTAGAAGTTAAGATTTCTAAAGATGTTTTCTGTGTTGCTTGGGATACACCACGCACGCCGTTGAAAATGTGACCAAGTCCTGAGTCAGGTGGGAATTTTTCGCGAACTGCTTTTTCGATTATGCCATACTCTGCGAGTAGCAGCGACAAACGATCGTCACTCAATTCCGGGGGCAAATCGAACGTACTGGACATTGTCGCCAGCGACGCACACACACACTTCCACGGTTTGTCCATTTGCGTAAAAGAACTTCTTCGGATCCGCATTTTTTCTCAATTCCTCCATCATCGCTTCCGAAGACACAAACTTCACAAACAGCGAACGATCCTTTGCTGTTTTATATGCTGTCTCGACGAGCAGCAAATTCGTTTCCAGCGATTTTAAAAAGTTTGCAATATCTGTCCATGTTGATCGAGGGCTACCGACCGGGAATCGAAACTGTGCAGTGTTGATCAACTCACACATTTCGGTGCAATTAAATTGCTTCCGACGACACAAAGCGGCACCACAGACGACCGACACAGCGGTGAACGACCGGGAGACAATGCGCGCGCGATAACGTTTGCCTACACAGCACAAACTAATGGCAAAGACAAAGCTGACTGCTAAGAGCACATTTGCATGCGTCTATTCACGACGGCAGCTGTGATCATACTCTTGCCAATCGCTTGTCTACGGCAGCAGATGCCACCATCAACGTCAACAAGACCAAATCGTTGCATGTAAACACGGTCAACCCTTCCAGCTTGGCAGTAACTTAGGAAACTATGGAGAATGTAGATAGCTTTCAATATCCAAAATCCAATATCCAAATGGCGGCCGATGGTGGTACCAAGATCGACAGTGGTGCAGGGATCAAGGAAGCGAGGCTGCTTTTGCGAGTTTAAGAAATGTATGAAAAACAGTGTGATTAGTCATCCGAATTTTTAAGTTCCGAATTTTTAACTCAAACGTGATGTATGTGCTGCTGTACGCCAGTGAAACTTGGTGTGTATCAGTGGAGAACACTCATCGGCTGCAAGTCTTCATAAATAGATGCCTGCGGTTTAAAATTCGTGCAAAGTGGCCTCACAATTGGATTTCCAACGTGGAGGTCCATAGTCGATGTCATCAAAGGCCGATAGCGACTGGAACTCGGGAGCAATAGTGGAGGTAGATCGGCGAGAGCGGAACGCAACCTGCAAGCAAATATTAGATTGGAGCCCTGCAAGACTTCGTAGCAGAGGCAGGCCCAGAGGCTCATGGCGGAGCAGCCTTAACAAGGAAATAAAAGAAGTCGAACGAGAAATTTGACCAGGCCACAGGTTAAGGCGGCCGGAAATCAGGATGGAGTTCTTTCAATTTGGCTCTCTGCACAATCATGAGCGCTCAGAACAGAAATTAAGTGGCAGCTGAAATTAATCGGCGTCGGTCTGAGTCTGCGTCAAATTACTTAAATTGTCGCCGTTCGGCGAATACACGTAGAGAACGTCGGAATGGTCTTCGTGGCTGGAGTTTTTCCTGTAAATCACTGTATCGTATTCTTACAAAAGAGTTTTGTTTTTGGTATATAGCTTGTTTTTCTTCAGGATAAGCAATTGAAGAGACGAAGGATTCCTGCCGAAATTATTGCTGGAATTGCTCATGCAAGCTGAGGTTTCTCCAGAAATTCCTACCATGATTCTTCCAGCGATTTCTTTAAAGTTTCCATCTGGGATTCCTGCAGGGATTTCAACAAGGATTTTTCCTGAAACTCTTCTCTGATTTTCACCCCAGTGATTCCAGCTGGAAATCCACTTGAGACTTTTTTTTAGGAAATCATGCTAGAATTGTTTCAAAAAATTGTTGTGGAATCCTCCAGGAAGTCTTACTGGGATTCCTCTGTTAATTTTTGCTGGGAATCGTCCAGGAATTCTCAGAGTATTCCCAAGAGCAAATACTTAAAAAATCCCAGTTATAAAGGTTTGAAAAATCTTAGCAAGAATTCTTAGGTTAATCCTAGTAGGAATTTCTTCTGGTATTCCAAGCGAAATTACTAAAGTAATCCTTGTAAAAATCTCAAAAGGATTCCTTGTAGCAATCACTAGCTGGTTTTGTGAAGAAATTCTCGGAGAAACCTCTGGAGCAATTCCAGCAAAAGATTCCCATCAAGTATTACAGAAGGAATTTCAGGAATATTTCACCACAGACTTTCACTTGATGTTCCTTCAAGAGTTCGTCCAATGATTCGTCCGGAGATTTTTCCAAGGATTCCTCCAGAAATCTCTTCAAAATCCTCTAGGAATGTGTGCTAGGATTCTTCTAAAAACTTTACTCGTGTCACTTTAGCCCTCTGTAGCCGGAGGGTCATTATGAACCCAACATAGAAAATGAATACTGTCTTCGGCAAAGTTGTTGCAAATTGAGTCCTTTATTAATGTGAAATGAGAATATTTGTATTTGAAACTTCACTGACAACCTAGTCCATCCTGAATACCATGAAATTTGGAGAATCGAAATAATTGACATACCAGTTGTTCTTAAAGCTAAATTTGGATATGGGTTACGTTGATATGTATTCATTTTATCTTCATCATGAATATCTTAAGGTGTTTTATATTCTGGGATGTTCTAGGAGTTCCAAACTGTCCTGTAGTAAAGTCCATCAAATCTCCAAGAATAATTTAATGTATATTCGCAATAAATAATAGCATTACAAAATCTACTGGGATCCGTGAAGTTCTTGAAATCTACAGTGTATTTTATATTGTTGACACTTAGGGATATTGCAGGTCAGCCGAAGTACCTTGGAGTTCACAACTCGTAACAGTAGCCATTCTGTTATACTGAGTAACGTTTCATAATCCACCGCGGTTACTGGACCAACCTGAAATTTACCTGATATTATTATAAACCTTTGGGACATTAAAAATCATCCAAACTGTCCTGAAATTTAGCTCTTGACAGTTACAGTAGTTATTCTCACTGTGATCTGTAACATCACACATCCTTGCACACATCTAATTTGAGGGGTGGCTTCTTTATATATTCACCTTATATTGATATTATAAGCCATCCTTAGGGGCTGTTCATAAACCACGTAAACCGAATTTCAGCCATCACAGACCCCCGCAGCTCCCCCCTAAAAGTCTACGTGGTTTATGAACGGCCCCTTACTGCTATAGAGCTTAGCTGATAAAAACAACCACTCTAACATAAAGTTTTTCGTTTTAGAAAGTAACGTTACACAACCAAATAGGATCCATGAACCTCTAAACTCTCAAGGGCAGGGATGCCATATATACAGATTTATCTGTATTATACAGATTTTTGAACATCTTCCACCCAAATTTTGTATGGGATACGAAAAATCATCTGGCATCGCTGCTCAAGGGTGACTTCGTGATAGATTTGTGATAATTTAGGTAATAATGAAAGAAGCTACCGTTACACCAGTAGTCTGCTGCTTCTGAACTCAAGAACAGCTGGATGACCTAGGACATCCCAACTGTTCTGATACTGTCGTTTGAACATTCAGAACAATTAGTGGATATGCTAGAATAAAAATCGTAGCTAGGTATAATGAAAGAAGTAACCGTTACACGCGTAGACTTTAGGATCTAAACTCAAGAACAGTTTGGATGCCCTAGGATATCCAGAAAAAATAAACTGCATCATATTCTACCCTTCCTATGTTGTTGAGCACCAAAACCACAGAAATACGTTGAAAAACTCTATTATAACACTTGGAAAAAATCCGGCTTCAAAAGGTTAAGGGAATTCTCCATGGTTTAATGCAGAGTTCCTCTACAGATCGCTTCAAGAGTTCTGCTAAGAAATCGTCTATAAAATTCTCTAGGAATGCCATATGAGATTTCTACTGAAGGGACTTTTTGAAAAGATTCCTCCCGAAATTTCTCTTGTAATTTTCTCAGGAATGCCTGCTGGGATTCTTCTAGGAATTTTTCAGATTTTTCTAAAGATTCAATCAGGAGTTCCTTTTGGAAGTCATCGAAGAATTCTTCTGGAAAAACATTTAGAAACTCTTGCTGGGACTGCTTTTTGATTTGATTCCTGCAGAAATTCCTGTGGTATTTTTGTTTTCACAAATTCTTCTAAAACTTCATTCAGAGGTTGATGATGTACCTGGGCTTGTTAGGGGAATATCTGTAAGTAAAAAGTAAATCGTGTTAAGTACTGTACCTTTGAACTCCACTTCGAATTTGCATCCTTTGACAGATACGTATTTCGACCTCAACTGTAAGGTCGTCTTCAGTGTCTTGTACTTGACTGTTGAGTCAAGTACAAGACACTGAAGACGACCTTACAGTTGAAGTCGAAATACGTATCTGTCAAAGGATGCAAATTCGAAGTGGAGTTCAAAGGTACAGTACTTAACACGATTTACTTTTTATTTTCTTTCAGAGGTGTTTTCCAAGAATACGTTTAGATATCCTCTAGAAATTCTTCAATTCTTCTCTTTGTAGCATTTCTGGAAATCCTCTTGAGATTCCTTTGAGAATTTCTGTTGTAATTGCTCCATAAATGCTACAGTACTATCTCCACAAATTCGTGCTGAAAATCTTCTAAGAAGTCTGGCAGGGTATTTTCAATAAATTCCAGCTGGAAATCATCCAGTTACTTCTGGAGTATTATTATTATTATTATTAGCTTTATTAGGGAGATTTTCAGTCCGAGGCTGGTTCATCTCCACTTCTGGAGTACTCCTAAGAGCAATAATTGCAGTAATATCTGGAATTGCCTGAGAAATCCCAGCAAGATTTCCAGGAGAACATCTGGTAGGGATTCGTAAAGGAACCCCAGCAAAATTTTTTGGATACATTCCAAGAGGAATTCCTAGAGGGAATCCTTGGAGAAATCCCTGGAGGTATCCTAGCAAAACATATTTTTCCAAACAATTATGCCTTCTGGGAGAAATTAGTGAAGAAACCCTTGGGGAAATCCAAGGAGAAATGCCAAGATATATTCTAGGTGAAATCAAATCCTTAAATTTCTTCAGCAGAAATGTATAAAGAATCTCATCAGGCATTCCTGGAGGAATTCCAAGAGGAATTCTAGGAGAAAGCTTGCTAGAACCAAGAATTCCTTTTAGTGTTTTTCCTGAAATACTAGTAGGAATTCCTGCTAGGATTTCTCCAGGAATTCAAACTAAGGACTGTATCGGAAATTAACTATAAACGTTCACAATTGCCTGAAAAATAATCTGTTCGAAATAAACATAACTTTATTTTTGGAGATACTATGTAAATCTCTTAAATAAAGGATGGCAGATTTTCCAAAAATAATCATTTAACTTGGACTTTTATCTCAAAGATTGCACATAAGTTTTTAAAATTTTGGACACCTCCTAAAAATTTAAAATTGCAAAAACTGTGGGAAAATATTCAATTATTTCTCTTATTTTTGCGCAAATATATTCTTTTCCAGAATGCTCATGATATAGGAAAATTATTTTTATCAAGAAAAATTCCCTCCGCAGTTTAGGGCAATTCTTAAAGATGAAAAAAGGCCATTTTTCGAGGAGCTCTTTTTTTATACGTCTTCAAAGAACGATTACGCAAATAAAAAAATACATAAAATTGAAAATTTGCATTTTTTTCGATTGGGTATGTATTTCAATCTGTTGAAGAGGTAGTTTTACCACAGAACGGATTTTTATAACCTCTAATGATATTTAAAACAGAACGTCAAAGTTCGACCAAAAAGTAGGTGTTTTTTAGGATACACCATATTCTTAATGTTGGAGGTTTTTCTATCCAATATAAGAATTTAAAAAGCCGGTTTTGAGTGATATGTTATGTGTACATAACTGCTAGTAATAATCATTATTTTCCAGATTTTTCCCCGTACAAACTTTTTTCGCTACAAATGTTTGAAACATTAAAATTTTTTTAAAAAAATTCAGTTTGTACAGATTGCTATTTTGTGTGGAATACTCATAGAACCATATTTTCAATAATACTAAACATTTTCCAAATTTCTTCCAGCTGTTCTAAACTTTACTATATTGGGAAGATTTCATAGAAGAACCGGAATGAAAAGACCAACCGTACGTCGAGATAGACCATTTTGAATGTGTATAGTTAATTTCCGATACAGTCCTTAGGGGTTTTTAGGAATTCTTGCTGGGATTTTCAATTATTTTCGGCTGGGATTTCTTCAGTAATTGCTCTTGGGAGTTTTTAGAATTCCTGGAAGATTTCCAGCAGGAATTGCCCATTGGCGTATCTAGGATTTTTTCCTAGGGGGTGCCTTGGGGGTGCCACTTTCAGTGGCTCTCAGGTTGCTTTTTTTAAGGAAATACCGATCCGCCCTCAATTTCTTAGTACCGTCGTTCGGGGTGACATTGGGCCTAGAGGGTAACATTGGTCCATCGATCCCACGGATTCAATATAAGTCATAGATTCCGACGGTAGATGCAAACTATCTTAGAATTATGTATTCTAGTAGTCTAGCATACAATATGCATTCCCGTCGTATTCTAAACGAGCGGAATAGTGGCCCAATGTCACCCCACTTTGGCCTAATGACACCCCGCACGACGGTATAATGATATACTGCGTCGCGGGAAAATAGAATTTGTATTTTCAGTTTGAACTTAAGTACTTAACGCGACAACCCCTGTTTTGTGGATTGAAATCAATCAAGTCCATTAGAATACATTTTCGAAGCAATTATGAGACTGTAAATCTCGGAAACTATAAAATATCCACAAATTTGCGTGGAACTTGTATTCATCGTGACATCCTCTTTGTTTTATTGCATGATAAGAACCCTTATAAAAATGGTTTTCAAGAACAATTTTACGAAAAATATATACTTAAAATTTCACAATCATTTTTGGTTTGGCCACAAAATTAATGGCTAAAAAGCGTTTTTTTTAATTAGTTGAATATTACCACGTGGACAAGAAAATACTTTTAAAGAAAAATTGTGAGTGTGATTCTCAAAACTACAAAATTCGCACTCGATTATCCTGAGTTCCGTTCTGAAGCTTCACCAACATATTATCAATCCAGTTGAAACCCGGAATTTGATGCGAGACCTCGATTTTTCTCATGAGGATCCTGATGTTCGCACCAAATTCCGATTTCGACTGGATTGGTAATTACCATATAGTATTATATCTGGTGAATAGAATACTGTATAAAGCTGATTTTTTAAATAGTATTTCATGCATTGTTTCGTTAATGGCAGCAATTGGGTTTTTAAATTAAGAAAAATGTATTGATTTTTTGCTTTTATACGAAAGAGCACCTTCTTCTGAACCACCATGATTTTTTTCAGATTTTTAGAACTTTATTTTGGTACCTAAAATCGATTTCGAAGAGATTTATCGAAATCACCTTTTGACAGCTGGGCAACTGCTTGACAGCTCCGCCCAGTACAAAATGCGACGAGGGGTGATTCGACAAATCGCTCCCATACAAACTTCAAATTGGTTTTTAAATAGGTTCCCGGGCACCAAAATTCATGAAAATTTGGATTTCGGCTCAGTTTTGCATGCAGATTCAGAATATGTAATTATCTCAACACCGTTAAAGAAGCCAATTCTATTGATATTTGCTTTTAAAAATTCTCCAATTATTCTTCAGGCAATTCGTTAGGGAATTCTTTTAGTGAAGCCATTCGACTATGCCTCTGGGAACTAATTAGTTCACAAATTTCATCTCTCAATTTGTCAATTGGCAACATTTCGTGCCTTCTAATTACAAGTTTTTCCAGTATGTTTCAGACATACCAGCAAATTTGGTAAAATGTCAGTAAAATGGGCAATATGTATCATTGTTCCTTTGGAAAGTCTTTCATAAATCGGTTCTATAATTTTATTGAAAAATCTTCAGACACTTTCTTCTAGATGTCTTCAGTTTTTATGTAAGGAATTCCTGCAGCAGATGATTCCGGAATCTCTTCGGCAATTCCGATGTTACTTACATTGAACATTTATTCGGGAGTTTCATCAGCAATAACATTCGAAAATTTTGGCAACATCGATTATTATTTTTGGGAGCTTCTTTGGTAATTCCTTTGGAAATTAATTCGGCAAATTTCTTAGTGATTTCGGGTAAGTTTTTCGTGAATTTCATGGGATTTTCTTTGACCGAGACCAGTTGAGAATTTTAGATTTTCCAATTCAGCAACTTTCGGAAGCAATAAATATAAATACAGTTAAATCATAAAGAATTTCAAAAATAATCACAACAAAATTGCCTAATAAATCCGCAAAATAACTGAAAAAGAAATGGCTGATATAATTTCAGAGGAATAGCCATTGAAATTAAGCAAAAAAAAATCCAAACAAATTGCTCATGAAATTCTAATGAAACTACCGCAGAAATTTTCAAAAAAAAAAGATAACCGTGTCGAAGAAATCCTCAAAAAAATGGTCATACTACGGTATAGCGAATACCGAGTCGTAGTTGTTCGAATCCCAATAGAACTAGATTTTTTTTCGCAAATTCATCTCTCAATTTGTCAATTAGAAACATTTTGTGCCTTCTAATTAATCATGATAGGATTATAATATTTCGCTAGAGATTTCTCTAGTAATACCTTCTAGTATTTCTCTGGAAATGCCAACTATTCCCGAAATTCATTTAGGGATTCCTCTAGAGATTTCTTCTGGAATTCCTCTAAGAAGCACAAGAGAAGTCGCAGGAGTAATACAGGAGTAAATTCTATAGTAATCCACAAATAAAAACTCTAGAATAATTCCTGGATGAGTCTCTAGAAAAATCCCTTGTAGGATCAAAGGCATTTCTGGAAGTATCCTAGGAACACTGCCTAGAAGAATCCTAGCTAGAAGGGCAGGAGAAATCCCTAGAGGGATTCCTGCAGGTATCACTGTGAGAATTTCTTGACGAGACCTACAAGAGGCATTCCTGAAACATTGAAGCAGCAGGAATTTTTTTTTTTTTTAATTTTTATTATTGTGTATTTTAACTTATGCTAATTCTACACATAAGCAGGAATCGCTTATGGAATCCCAGGAGGAGTTCCTGGATGAAAGTCAAGAGGATTTCCTGGAATAATTCAATAAAAATATTTGGAGAAATTCCAGGAAAACCTTTAAAATTTCCAGGAGGAAACACTGAAGGTACTACTGCCATGTTTCTAGAAAGATTGCCTTGAAGAATCCCAGCAAGTTTTGAAGGAATCCCTGGAGAAATTGTTAGAATAATTCCTAGAAAAATTAAGGAAGATATTACAGTAAGAAATCTGGAGGAGTCCTAGGAGGAATTGCTGGAAGAACCACAGTAGGAACTTCTTGAGAAATCCAGCTGAAATTCCTAGAGGAAGACCAAGTGGGGTTCCTGGAGAAATCCCATGAGAAATTTATGAGAGAATCCTTGGATAAAATATCTTCCACAAAAATGCCTGGAGGATCACCGGAGAGCTTCTGAAGAAATCACAGGAAAAATCTCATGAGGTATTATTAAAAGGATTCTGGGGTGTATCATTGTAGAAATCTCAGCAGAAATCCTAGGAGGTATTGCTGGAAGAAACTATACAGGAATTTATAAAGAAACCCAATCAGGAATGCCTGGCGGAATCGAAAGAAAAAATCCTTGGAAGAAGTCCTGCAGAGAGGTCCTGAGAGAACCGGTAGAGGTATTCTGGAAGAATCTTTAGAGAAGGTCCTGAAGGAATCGCGAGGAATTTCTGAAGAAATATCAGGAAGATTTCTCGGAAGAATTCCAGCTATAATGCTAGGATAAATTCGTAAAGGAATCACAAGAAGAATAGTAAGAATTTTTGAAGGAATTGCTGGAAGAACCTTAGGAGGAGTTGTTTGAGGTATTCTTGGAGGAAGGCCATAGGGAGTTTCTGCAGGAATTCCATGAGGAATTTCTATAGAAATTCCTGAATGAGTCCTTGGAGAAATCCCTGGTAAGACAACCAAAGAAATTTCTGCAAGAATTCCAGGAAGATTATCTGGAAAGATTCCAACAAAAAAGCCAAGAAAAAGCTCTAGAAGAATCCGTAGCATTATTTCGGAACTACCATAGTTAGAATGTATTAAGAAAGAATAGTTGGAAGAACCGCAGGAATTGCTAGAAAAATTCCAGCTGGAATAACTGGAGCAGCGCATCCCAAAATTGGGAAGCGGATCTTGGGAAGTGCGGATCTGGAGGAATTCCTAGAATTCAGGGATGTATCATAGAAGTAATTTCTAGAGAAATCCTTGAATCAGGAATGCCGGGGGTATCCTAAAAGAAGTTCCTCTACCAAGTGCCCGGAGGAATACCTACAGTTCTCCTTGAAAGAATCGGTAGAAGTATACTGGAGGAAACCCTGATAGAATCGCAGTAGGAATTTTTTGAAGAATCTCAGGAAGATTTCACGAAAGTATTGCAGCATTAAAATATGCCAGGTGAAATACCTAGAAGTATTTCTGAAGGAGTTATGGTGGGAATTGTTTGAAGAATTCCAGCCGGAATTCATGGAGGAAGGCCAATAGAAACTCTTGGAGAAATCCCCTGCGGAATTTCTGGAATAAACTCTGGAGGAAGTCCTCCCAGTCAACCAGTCATCGTATAAGATGTTGTATAAGATGTTAAGCTGGAGGCGATATGCGTACTTTTTACATGCGCCTAAACGGAGGCATGCACGCATATGGCCACCACTATATCATCTTATGCAACATCTTATACGATGACTGGTTGTCTGGGCTGGTTAAATCCTTGAAGAAATCTCTGGAAGAATCACCGAAGGAATTTTTAGAAAAATCCCAGGATGATTTTCTGGAAGAATTTCCGAAAGAACTTCCCTAGTAGAATTCCTGAAGGTATCACAGTGAGAATTATTGGAGGAGTTCTAAGAGAACTTGCTGGAATCCTAGCCACATTTCCCGGAGGAAGGCCAATATAAGCTTCTGGAGGAATTTCATGAGAAATTTCTGGAAGAATTTCTGAATAAAATCTCTGAACGAATTCCTGGAAGAATCACCGGAAGAAACTTCTGAAAGAATCCCAGGAAGGTTGTCCTGAAAACCCCACCAGGAATTCCTGAAGAAATCCCAAGATAAATTTTAAGAAGAATCCCTAGAAGAATTCCAAGAAGTACCATAGTAAGAATTTCGAAAGAAATACTATGAGAAATTGCTGGATCAATTTCCGCTGAAATTTCTAGTATGTACAACCCCATCTGAACTGCCTGGAGAATCCTGAGAGAAGTTTATTAACCCTCGAACGATCGCACTGTTGTATTTTGTACAACACGTTGAAAAAATCTCGCTTTTTGTACTCAGCATTAGCGTGGTGCTGACGCAGGTAGTCAACCGCGCGAGTTACGGAAGGTTAAAGAAATATCGGGAGGAATCCATAAAGGAAGCCTAGAAAAATCACTGTTTGAATAGATAAAGGTATTACTGGAGGAATCCATGGAGAAGTCTGTTGATTGTTCTTACCAATATCCAAAACGCCAAAACGTGTAACAGGTGTATAAGTAATTCCGGGTATTTTTAAGTTTTATTCAAATGTGCCTTCAATAAATATTGAAATTTATTGTGAGAAACTCTAAATTTTAGGTGACTCAAGGAAAAATTCTAAGGGGTGCCAAATTTGTTCTAGGGGGTGCCAGGCACCCCTGGAACCCCCCCTAGCTACGCCAATGGAATTGCCTGAGGAATCTCAGCAAACTCCTTAATCAACTGTAATAGCATTCCTGGAGCATTACTAGCAGGAACTCCTGATGGAATCTCATGTGGATTTTCAACAGAATTTACTTGGTAAATTCCTTAGAAGAATCATTGTAGAAATCCTTGATGTAATCACAGCAAAAAAGAAGTAAGCTTTGGATGAATTTCAGCTGTAATTGCTTTAGAAATTACAGCAATATTTTCTTTAGGAATCCTAAGTTCCTGCTAGGAATTCCTAGAAGAAATCCTCTTGCGATTTCTCCAGAGATTTCCCTAAGGACTCTTCCAAGACATATTTGGGGGATGCAGACTGTTAAGATTCATGGTACGTTGTAGTTTGAGCGTTATTCCAAGAAGAGGAAAACAAGCAGAAGGATTTGTACACCATTTCAATGAAAAAAAAAACTTCAAAAATATGAACATGAAACTATTTAAAAGGTCGCTAACAAAAGCTGTCATATTACACCTTAAATTGCATGAAAAAGATTTCAAAATCGCGAAGCAAACGATCATTAAAGAGCAAAAGGTCAATGGTTTCTGTGAAAGTTCAGTGATACATCATGTCAACTTAAAGCTGTTCTTGATTAATCTTCATCCTTGTTTTGTGGTTTACAGGGAAATCTTCATCACATACCCTCCTTTGAGCAGATCCCATTTAAACTTTAAGGTGAAACGGGACGCCGTGTTATTTTTCCTATCTTGCCTCTCTTTCTAACAATTTGCCTCGCGATTTTGAAGATGGTAATCTCCAGTTCTATACACAGTGATAGGTTTTTGTTGCAAAATATGAAGTAGAATCTGAGATTACCATCTTAGTAGCAACAGAGCAATGGCGGATATTTCCCCGACCGTCCCGTCCGCCCTTAAAGTATTCAAAAACCAAGAGTCAAATGCTACGTAATAAATGAGAACGGGCGTCGTGCTGTTCAAATCTATTTTAAATGATGAATGGAAATCGATCGTTTTTCTACTTACTGACTTCGTTTGGCAGCAGTGTGCACCAGAGCAGAGGGGCTATCTTCCCCAAGTAGCAGCCCCCATTTTAGTTACATTTCTGCGTTGAGTGAAATGTACTTTCCATAATGACCGAAATCGTTTATCTGCATGTCAGGCGCATATCTCGTTGTTAACATGGAAAACATCCCACTTTTCCCGAGCTCCCGCAACTCTGGCACGTACCTACCTACCTACCTACCAGGCAGCATTTGGGAAAGAATTTTCCATTCGGTGACAACAGACAGCCAGACCGGTCTGGTGATCGAAGCCGGACGGATCCAAAACGGAGGAAATGAAATTGGGCACGAATGATGAATTATTCCAGCTTCAGTTCAGCCAGCTGCTGGCTGGCTCCATCGCATCACCCAACCAAACGGATGGACGGACGGACGGCCGACTGAACTGAGTTATTCATTAGGAATGTTATTTACATTGTTTGACAATTGATTGCGTGTTGTATGTGTTGCAAGCGTTCCCCCCATCAACGGTATCAGCATTTTATCCGTGGTGCTCCGGATTTGTTTCCGACATTTGAGCTGACGTTGTGGCAATAAATTTTGTTGGCTCACACTTTTTTTTGTGTCGCTCTATGGGTTTTGCTCGTGATAACGATTTAGTCTGATGGGGATCGGTTTTGTCAATTTTTCGCTTCAGTTGATCTTGTTTGTTGAGATTTTTTTAAATAGAAAGTGTCTTTTTTACTAACGATGTATTTCCGATTTGCTAGATCTGCTGCTAGATTAATTATGCAGACGTCGTCTCGCAGATGAATATTCTACTGGTTGAGAAAATATTTTTTTTTTAATTTCTTAATAAATATTTTGTTTTGACATACTGGTCATTGGATTTTAATTTTTATTTCTCATTTATTTTTCATTCCTTCATTTAACCTAAATGTCCAGCGGTAAGATAACGATTTTCTCCTTTTTCCAGGTACCTACCTATTCAACCGTTGAGATCAAATATCTGGCAAGTAGACTGAAACTTCCTTTAATGCACTCCCACTTAAACTGAAGATGTGTGGAAACCATAACAGGGTATAGAATGAGGATGTTTTTTGCACAAATCAGAAACAAGGATTGCTCCTGGGGGTTTGAGATGGACTAAGGGGTATCGAAGAGTTTCAGGGGAGCCTAAAGGAACAACATTTTGGCGGCGTTTAAGGATGGGAGACAATGGCCATTTAAGAGGTCTTACTGCTTCAGTGGTATTACAGGGAGCTTTTTTCTGTTCGGGTGAGCCACTGCGACCAGTATTTAGATCTTTTGTGGCATTACCCGTATCCTTAGTATTTAGCGCATGTCGTACTCCATTGTCATTGAGAGGCAATGAAGCATCGATTTCTGTACAGTTCCTGTTTTGTTTTCCCAAAGGTGCAAGAAATCGATTGCGATGAAAAGGTCCCGTTATAATAGAGATTTAAATCCCAGTGAAAGAGCGCCTCTAATTACACACAATCTATTTGGATTCTGAGAAAAACAAAACGGTGGTATGTACTAATATTTATCCATGCATCGGAATTCTAGCCCCATCCATGTCTTGCTTCTAGTTTAACAACATAAAAAAAACCGGGACTTCAGGCTAGTTGCAAAACTTTGTCAAATTAGAGAATGTATTCTGCAATACGAATGCACGTGAGTTCTTGAATTACCAGAACTTAACAGTTCTTGATAGGTTAGTACGCAATTATATACGTAAAGCATGTTTGTTTTCCTAACATCAAGTGTAATCTCGGGTGGGTAAAGTCCGATTCTTCAATCAGCAAAGCAGAACAGATGCAATTTTAAAAACTGTTACCAGGACTTTATACAACAAGGACTTTATACAATGAATCCTTATTACTAAAACACATTACCCCAACTTGACAAACCGTATGTCACTAGGGTTTGGTTTACATTTACATTTACATTTATTATTACTGTCAACAGGTGAAATACACATCCCAATGATAAATACTTAATACTTAAACTAACATAAAATCTTCTTAAATCTACTCTTATTAACTGTCGCAGCTGTCAGGAAAAGTTTTCGGCTGTGCGGTCGTGCTTCCTTCAAAGAGCGAAAAGCTCACTGGAAGCATTGAACGTGTCCGTGTCTTAAAAAAAAAAAAAAACTGCACGGGAAACATGGAAACCAAAAACCTCATAACATCTATTGAAAACACTGCACATACTCTGCAACGGTTCGTTAACAGCATAGTTGGTTCTAGAGTAATTCAAACTTAAAAATGTGTGTGACCGTAGACTACGTCTGCGAGTATTCATTTTAGTTTTCTCGAGTAACTCAGGGCAGTCGATATTATTCTGCAAGAGATCACCGATGAAACATGATTTGGCAACATTTCTCCTTGCTTGAAGAAGTTCCAGGTTGATGAGCCGACTACGGTTTTCACAGCTGGGCAAATTAAAAGGTTACATAAATAAATACATAAATAAATAAATACCAGACATATAGTACGGTGCCCAAACTACACAAGAGTATTCTAAAATAGGACGAACTAAAAAGCAATACAATGCTTTCAATCAATAAACATCCTTGATATTTTTTGCGAAGCGAAAAATGAACGCTAATTGAGAAGAAGCCTTGGACAGCATATACGACACATGATGTTTGAAGGACAGTTTGCTGTTTAGCACAACTCCCAAATCTTTAACTGTAATCTCACGCTTCAAGCTAGTATTATCTAAGTGGTAGTTGTGTTGATACGGCAAATGCTTTCGACCAAAAGATATAACCGAACATTTCGAAGCATTCAATAGCATCCGATTTCGATGGCACCAATCAGCAAAAGTCTGAAGTTCCTGCTGTAGGAAAGATGCATCATTTGGAGTTTTAATAACCTGGTAGAGCTTCAGATCATCAGCGTACGATGATGTTAAACATTTCAGGATAAAATTGATATCGTTCATATACATCAAAAACAAAAACGGTCCAAGATGGCTTCCCAAGTAACACACTTGTCATCGAAGAGTCACGGCGGTGTAGGATTTTGTTACGCAGAAGTCGCTGTGGCTTATTTCTAGCAAGTAACTGTTTATTTGTTAGAAGTAAGTCACGATGACTTCTGCGCAACAAAAACCTGTGCCGCCGTGACTCTTCCGTGACAAGTGTGTTACTTGGGTTCCTTGTGGGACACCAGAAGTCAGATAAGAGCGAAAGCCAGTTGAGCGAGTTGCCATCGAAACCCAATTTTTGAAGTTTGGCAAGTGCAATCGCATGGTCCATTTTGTCGAATGCCGCGGAAAGATCTGTGCAAACAGCATCCACTTGATGACCCTTTGCCATCTCGGGGAGAAAGAATGAAGTGAACGTTGCCAGATTGGAAGATGTTGATCGCTTGGGCAGGAATCCGTGTTGGTTCGTCGAAATATAATGTGCACACTCATGAAACAACTTATCGAGGACAATTAGCTCAAAAAAAACTGGAGATGGCACTCAGCGAGGCAATATCACGGTATTTAGCTACGTTCAGTCTGCAGCCTTTTTTGTATGCGGGAAATACGAAGGAGTCTTTCCAGCAGGCCGGAAATTCCTAGTAGTTAGAGACTTGTTGTAAATTCTGACAGGAGGTGTTGCCAAAGAAGTAGCACATCTTCTGTGTAGAAGAGATGGAATACAATCCGGACCATATCCTGTTGATGCCTTCTATTTTCTCGAAGCCCAGATGATTGTATTGCAAGTAACGGAGACCTGGACACCTGGATTAGGCAGGCTCGGAATGGTGGAAGTTGTGCTGTTTATATCCTCGGCAGTAAGCACTTCACTTTACTATTACTTTAGAGCTTTTAGTAGAACTTGTTACTTCAGACTCTAGTTTAATTTAAAAACACTTCACTAATACTTTACTTTTGCAAAAGAAAATAAAAAATGAATAACTCTTTTAAAGAAAAACTAGAAAGGACGAGCAAATTCCTTTTAATTCTACTACTGTGCTTATCTTCGGACAGATAGGCCTATTTCGTCTGTGACTTACAGACTTCTTCAGTGTCAAGTGCTCGACTACTTCGAGCACTTGACACTGAAGAAGTCTGTAAGTCACAGACGAAATAGGCCTATCTGTCCGAAGATAAGCACAGTAGTAGAATTAAAAGGAATTTGCTCGTCCTTTCTAGTTTTTCTTTAAAAGAGTTATTCATTTTTTATTTTCTTTTGCAAAAGTAAAGTATTAGTGAAGTGTTTTTAAATTAAACTAGAGTCTGAAGTAAGCACTTCGTCGGTGAACACGCTTCGAAACTGGGTACGGAACAAATCTGCTATTTCTGTCGTAGAACACACATCCGCACCTACTCCATTGGACATCGACGTAACGCCAAAAACTCTTTGGGTCTGACTTGAGGCGGCTATGAATCTGGATTTGTTGAGCGTTGTACAGATGATCATTGAGCCTAGAATACGCTTCGTTGGCGTCAGAATACGCGATTCTAGTTGTGTCAGAACGGTATTTACTATGCTTCCTAAGCGCTGCCCTCTTAAGTCGCTTAAGGTGTTTTAGTTGCGAGTTCGACCAGGTGGGTTTCATTGGCTCAGTTCAAGTTCGAAGCGGCACATACTGTTGAATGGCATAGAGAAGAATACTTGATATGTAATGATGAAGTAGTATGATTCACATCGTCATCGTGAAGCAACTCGGTCCAATCAACACCTTGAAGAAAGATGTTCATGCCAACAAAGTCTGCCTTACGAAAATCATAGAAAACGCTCTCTGTGGTGTCGTTGAACTGAAGCAAGGTTTTGTTTTCCACTGTAATAAGCAGAGCAGGGTGATGCCGGCAGTCATTAACTAACGCAGACGGCGCTCCAGCGGTGCAGTAGGTCGTCCTTAACGTCCATTTGGGAAACGATCCAAACCAGAGAACCAATATGTTTAGAGATTACGACACCGTTGGTCACCATGTCAGACGGAGTGTATACCACACAAACAAAGATGGTATTGACTTGGATGGTCACGGTGTCTGTGACAAAACATATTATCGAAAAAAAAAAAACAGTATCGCCAAGTCACCCACCAAACGAAAGCTAAGGGTGACCTCTTTCATTTGAGGCTTAGAGCGAAATGTTCTATCGGGGGGTCTAGAACAATTTTTATTTTTTTTCATGATTTCTAGACCAAATTTCCGAAAAATATCCATTTTTGAGTACTTTTTACCCAAAATTTGTGTGGGAAAATGACCCCTGATAGAACCTTTCGCTCTTAGCGCCAAATGAAACCATAGACCCTTAGCTTCCATTTGGTGGGTAATTTAGGGATACTGATTTTTTTTTTTGCAATAATATTGTTCTACCATAGACACCGTGGGTTATCGCTACCCACAGATGCTCAACCACAGAACACTCAGGAGGCTTTAGGATGCGCGATTTGAATCGGGAACGAATGGCAACTTGCCATTGGCAAGCAACACATCGCCACCGGAGTTCTTGCGACTGTTCAAAGATGATCGATCTTGACGATAGACAGAATAAGTGCTATCAAACAGTTGATTTGATAGAGTATTCTGGTTCAGCCACGTTTCAGTGAATACATAAACAACGTAACTTGCGTCACTGCATGCGAGCTTGTAGTTTATTATACTGGTGTTAATGCCTCTAACATTCTGGTAATAGACCAGAATTGACGATGTGACAGGTGGGGTGGCAAGTCTGGTGAACGAGGTCCGTATGGCGTGTTCTGGAAGAGCGATAGACCTTACAGAAGATATATTGTTCGGATGATGCAAAAACTTGCCTGCTGGAAGGGTTTGGAAGACCCCTTAATCTTGCTCATACACAGGACCGGGATTACTGCAGATCACTGGCAGGAGTGGCTCGACTGTGATGAGGGGATTGAGGTCTTCCATTGAGCGAGCAGGCGTGCATCCCGGTGCCGAAACATCAGTGGTGTCGGAAACGCGATAAGGGCTGCGAACAGGAACAGCATCAGAGCATACAGAGGTTTTGTATTGAGGGTACTTGCCTGGTTACCTGGTGGAAGACCCCACGGCCGGACCCAAACACAGAACCGGGACGACTGTGGAACGCAGGCTGGATAAGCTCGACTGTGTTGGGGGGCTTCGGGGGGCTTCCACTGTGTTTCCGTATGTTGATTCGTATTGGCGGATGTAGTTATTTCCGTGGATGCTGGAAAAATCATTGAGTATTCGGAAGGCGTGTAGGTGTAGCTGATCCGTTCTTTGGATTAACCTCGAAAGGGCGAACAGTAATTTCATCTGGTCAATACCAGGCGTCGCCAACGACTCGTGAGTAGGATTTGCATACAGCTAATTTAAACGAAACGAACAAGAGATCGGCCAAGCTTTTTACTCGATGAACTACACACCTAGAAAATATCATGTAATTTTAAGTGTCCTGAACCTCACATATACGAGCATCTTCAAAAACACAAATTTAGAGGTTATAACATGTAAATTTACGTCTTTCAAGACACCCCAAAATAAAACTTATTTTTTCTTAGCGTCTAGCAATCGCTAGAACCGATTTGACAGATAAAACATAGAAAAGTAAAATATTGTCATGCATGGGATTTGAACTCCGGATCTGCTGATCGTGAGCCACATATCTTACCTCTCGTCTATTTCACCGAGCTGGAAGGTGGCTGATGAACGTGATACTGATTCTACGTTTCTGGTGGAACGGATTTGTTAACCAACCCGCACTTACATGATGCGCGTAAAATTGAGTCCAATTTGTGATTCAGTCTTGAAAACATTTACGTTTTTTGGTGATTCCGTTTCGTGGAAATTTCAGAATTTCTAAGTGTGTAGCTTTGTCACTTAGATCAACGTAGGATGGGCATTGGAGATGTCCGCGACAAAATTTATTCCTTCCTTTTCGGTTTGGTCTGGTGCGAAAGGAGTGACGTAAAAGCAATCCATGTCGTCCGAGTGGCAGTCGCGATTGGCAACTTTCAATCCATTAAGGCTCGATCCATGCCGGGGCCCGTGGCGCAGTGGCTACACATTCGCTTCATAAGCGGATGGTCATGGGTTCGATCCCAGCCCCGGTACTTTGTCAGTTGCTCTTCCCCCCGAGAGCGGCTGGCACCTGACCCTCTTCTGAGCTGTCATAGCTCTAATGGAATCGGATAATTGGATATCGGCTTACGACGATAATGGACGACCCCCAATCGGACTGGAATAGGAACAACAGCCATTCATCATTTCATCATGGTGCTCATCATTCTACCAAGGACAGGGTAGAAAAGTGAAAGCAGCACAAAGGCAAACCAGTTAGATATAGTTGAATAAGAATATAATAGAATACATTTAGGCGCTGTACAAGTGTAAGTGCAGCCGCCAATCGGAATCGCTCACGTAGTGCCTAGTGGACAAAAGAGCTGTAAAATAGGTTCAGTGGTTAAGAATAAAAAAAGGCTCGATCTAGTGCTGTCTCCACATTGTTCTGTTTCAAGTCGGGAATTCGCATTGGAAACACGATTGTTGCTAGTAGAGCGAGTGGAACTTTGCGTCGAATCCAAAGCGGTGTTCACCGGTCCATCGGATTTACGAGACGATGTTGCTGGTGTAGAAACATCGTTACTTAGAACATTGGCAAAATCGGAGATGATTTTATACGCATTATCTACTATCTGCCACGCTTATTATTACCGATGACATACTTCTACGGCATCTGGGCCAAAGAACTGTTTACTTCGTCCAACACTTCAAAAAATGATGTATTCTCACTACGAGTGAGTTGATCGATTTTCTCGTGGAATGATGTGTGGTGATTCGAATTGTTTGATGGTTTTGTTAATCTTACGGAGGTTCTCGCCGTAATTTCCAAGGCGGGTGTCCATGGAATCAGTTCGGCTTAATAATTCACGCAAAGCTTTCAAAATAATCCTCTCTCTGTCATATACAGCTGGCTCAAAATTTAAAATTTAATTCTCGGGAATTCTACTGTAATTCCGCCCGGGATCTCTTTTGTGATTCTTTCAGTCATGCTTCCAGCTGAGATTCTTCTCAGGATTCTAGCAGATATTACTGCCAAAATTTCTTTATGTAATCATTCCGGGATTCCTGTAAGGATTTCTGTCGGGATTGCTTTCGAAAATTTTGAACTGGCAAATGTTCCAGTCGGCATTCCTCCAGGGATTACTGTTGAAATTCCTTAAAAAATCACCTCCGGGATTTTGTAAAGAATTTCTTTAAGGGCTCCAGCTAGGACTGCCTCAGGGGTTCTCCTTGTATTCCAGCAAAGATTCCTTAAGGGAATCTTGCGAGAATTGTTCAGATATACATGTCAGGATTTTTGTTGTGGGCTCTTCAAAGATTCCTCTCTGCTTTTTTTTTTACATTCCTCAAGAGATTTCTTCTGTGATTCCACCCGGGATTTTTTTATTCAATCATACTTCCGGGGAGTCCTGCCGAGCTTCAAGTTCTTCTTTAAAATTTCTTCAAGGATCCCATAAGAGATCCTGAACTGAACGGGGTTTCTTTTGTGACTTCCAGAGATTTCTCCCGGGTTTCTACAGGAGAATTTCCTTCAGCGTGAGTTACAGCTAATGAGAGCGGGAAACTTAGAGAAAAATTGAGAAACAGAGAGGAATATGACTTTTTTATTCTTCTTGCTTAGTTTTCCTCTCTTTCACTATATATAGATTCGTTGTACATACGTATCAGAAAAAAAACCGATAGTATAAAAGTTTTGTTAAAACAGAGCTTGAAAAAAATGTCAGATGTTGAGGGCCCACATTGAAAAATTATTTTGGAACTAGACCGAGAATCCCATGTTTTTCGTGAAAGCATGTTTATTTTATTGGAACTTGACTGTTGATAACTAATTTTTATGAAGATCACAATTGTGAGACACCTTGCCTTGGGATTATTGTACACAACAAGTTATCTTCGCCTAGGATCATTTCCAGCTTAACGCACGAATCGAGTAGACGAGACCTTTTTCAAATAAAACTTTGCTAATCTTAAAATGTTTTTCGCGTTATTTCTTTTGCAACATTCTTCACTTCACTTTTGAAAAAGGGCGTATGAAGAAAAAAAACCCAATAATCTTCCTCAAAAAATTAGTACTCGTAAACGGTTTGTTGGATTGAATTGATGTCTTCGAAGGAAACCATTTTTGATATTTTATATGAAAAATTCAAATTCTAATGAAAAAAAAATATTTTTCTACATTCTACCAACCTTAAGTTACATCAAATTTATAACATTAAAAATATAAGAAAAATGTATGGGACTTTGTAAAATGTTATTTGAGATTTTCTTCACTGATTTCCAGTTTTTTTTTTCATCAAAAAATAATCATTTTTTTCTCGGATATCATCTCGAGTAACGTTTAATAAGGTCCATTTTTTTTTTTAATTTTGATATAACAGTTGGATGTGACATAAAAATGATAAAAAATAAATGATGTATAGTTTTTTTAGTTGAAACTTGTGCGTAGAATCTTTCTTTTTTATCAAAGATCTCAAACACTGTTACTTTTTAATTGTTTCATACGTCGAAAAAAAAAACTAGAAAATGAATGATTTGACCATCCAGGGTAATTTGAAAAATTTTGAGGCTGAAAGTCAGCTTTTTACAGAAAAAGGAAAAGGCATTCCTTCAGAAAAAAAATTCTCTGAAATCTTCCCCGAAATTCGTTTTAGAAATTTATGAATAATGTCGTCTATTAATTTCTGCAAATGAGATTCTCCAGGAAATTCTCCAAACGTTTCTGTAAAATGTGCATTCCAGGACATTTTTTTTTTTTTTGAAAAGATTCGGAGATGTTTTCAAAAATTCATCTACGGTTTTCCTTAGAAAATATTTTTTTTACCAGAAACTTTTTCAGAAATCATTGCTTTGATTTCTCCAGATGTTCATTTAGGTATTATTCCATTTATTCAGGGATTTTCCTAGGCATTTATTTTGAAGTTTCTCTGGAAAATTCTCAAGGGATTTTTTCTTGAAGATCCTCTAGAGGTTTCTCCAACAGTTTCAGGCATTGCTTTTGATTTATTCTAACCGTGATTCTGGAATTCTTTCGATTTTTTTCCAACGATTCTCTCAACAATTACTAACGAAATAATATGAAAATCTATTCCTTAGCATTGTCAAGGTTTTTTATTCAAGAAATCTTTCTATGAATACACACAGAGGGTTGTCCTGCCTTTCGAGGTATTATTTCACAAATATCTTCCGGAATTCATTTTTTCTTCAGTGATTCTATAAAAAAATCCTCAAGATATCATTTCTGCAGGATTTTACTAAGAAATTTCTATAAGTGACAGTTTAGCGATATTTGAGCACAAAGCCCTTTAGAAATATGTGAAGAATTAGTATAAGCTGAAATTCATGAATAACAAAAAAAACCTTCAGAAACTGTATGATAAATGTTTTTTGAGAATCCTCCTATATCTCTAGGTGTTCTAATCTCCCAGTGTGTTCTGTCTACAATTTCTGTAGACATTTTAAAACATTCTTTCAGAAATGCCTCTACGGTGTTTTCCAAGATTTCCTCCAGAAGTTTCTCAAGGATCCTTGAAAATACTTGCAGAGTTCCTCTATTACATGAATTTCTTTTAAGAATTAAGGGGGTATCTTGAGGTGTTTCTTCAGATATTCTCCTAGATGGTTTTCTGAAACTAAAAGCATAAATGACTAATGGAGATATTAAGTTACATCCCAAAGACGAAGACCGATTACCATAATCTCTTCTCTGTGACACGTGACCAAATTCCTATAAAATATTCCGATTGTGTCAAATTCCTCAACCTTATCTCCATCCATCAAACAAAGAGTTGAAACATTTCCCGGGAAATTCATGGCTCTCCAACTAACTTTTTGACATGCCGGCAAAGGCACGCGAATGCTAACTTGCCATTTCTCCTTCAAACTCATCCCTTTCTTGCCGTCCCCACCACAGAACATTAGCTTCTTAGCCCCCCTTCCAATTCAAAGTGTCGATTCTGCTGAGCCGCCGCCGAGTTCCAATGGCGGAATTTCATCGCAAGGTGAAACCATCTCCAACGCATCTCAAGCTTAAATACATACTTACAATGTTCCGCTTGGATGACTTTTCTGAATTCGGTAAATTAAATTTCACTCCCCTTCATTCTTCCGCTCTCCCAGTCTCAGCCAGTTGCCTCGAACTAGCTGCCGAAAAGGTGAATCCGCCAAGAGTTCAATTCCTCTATCGTCGTCGTTGTCGTTTTGCAAAGTTTATTCGAATGTCGCGCGTTTCCTTGTTTTCCCGAACAAGGCACCTTCCCCCCTTCGCTCACACTCCCCGCTCGATGCTTCATGTTCGAACTTTAACCTATCCACTTAAGAAGAGACAGCGTATTCAAACGACCCTCTCTACTCCCACCCTTTTTTGGATTCGGATGGAGGGGTAGGTAGGAATAGTTAAAGTTTAAGGAACACTGGGGTTTCGTGCACAGTAATTATAATGAAAACTGTAACAATTGTATCAAAAGAATTAGATGAAATGTGTAATAAACCCAGTATATCCGAAAAAGTTGAAACTAGAAACTTCAGTTTTGAGAAATGTTAAAAGATATGTTGGGATGATTTATGGAATTTCAAGAGTTTCGTGAACCTTCGATATCAACCGACCCCGTTGCACCTTACCCCCAACACAGGAGAAGATGACATCCCGGAATGTTGTCCCATCAGAAGAGGGGTGGGTGGCTGGAGGAGGTTGACGTGCGTCCCGGTGCAAAGTTCAACTTCTTAAATGTCTCCCACTGCCCCAAGAATTAGTGGCGGGACGAGGGTACGATGGGACCGGCTGAAGCGTATTCGATTTCATAGAACGAGATTCCTGGATGGAATTTTGGAATGCTCCTACTCTCCTACTACTGCTCCACCATCATCGCATCGGAGTGCTTACGTTCAAAAACTTAAAATCGAACCGGTCTTCGTTCGGGTCCTTGTCGCTTGTCGGGCAGGGCAGGAAGTGAATTTCGGGATGACGAGCGACAACGACGCAGTAGTGGAGGAACCATTTATTGATTCTTTTCTCTCCAGGCGAAAGGTATTTAATGGGATAAAGGGAAAGGTATATAGTAATTTAATTGAATGGGTCCCCTTTTCCGGAGGGGACGAGGAACGGAGGAAAAGTTGGGAATCAAGACGACCAAGGATGGACGAGGACGACGATGATGGTGTGCCCTGTGAGATCGGACGCATGGGTCTCGTTTTCCTCGAAATGGAAGGCGAATCCGATGAATTGGTTGTCAAGTTTTGCGATCGATTCCGTCAACTGCTTTGCAAAGCTATTTCAAGAAACATGCTTTGAGAGGCAATTTTGCGATTTAACTTGTGGAAAGTAAAACGGGATTTGACTGACAACTTTTGGGACCAGATCATGGGAATACCTTTTCTATCTAGAATAGATGCATCAGTTTTGTCAGTCAAGTGTTTTAGTCATAGTGCGTCATACTAACGGCTACAATTTAAATTGACATATTTTTTGCTAGTAGATCCTAATGCTATATTATGATTACAGCTGTGAAAACCGTACATAGAAGAAAAACATTGTTTTCAATTTAAAAAAAAAATTCAATGAAAAACAGTGTTACAAGATTAGAAGCACCTTGAATAAATTTTGCCAAAACTAGCGATGTGCTTCTACTTTGGACAGTGATTCTTTCAATGCAAAAGTTGAGTACTATTTGGATTATTATTATTATTATCTTTATTATCGAGATTTTCAGCCAGGGGCTGGTTCATCTCCGATTGGGATTCAGCCATTCCATGAAAAAAGAGTAGATTCAAAAAAAAAAATCAACCAACTTTAACCTTCCAGGACGCGCGCCATCAAGCAACCGAAACTGCACCGCGCTCACGCTGTACACAAAACGCGAGGTTTTTTGGTAGTGTTGTACTTTTTACAACAGCGCGCGCGCTGAAGGGTTAAGAGGCAAAAAATGGTTAAATTATCTGCTTTTGATGACCACAACGACTATACTGATAGTTCTTCACGAATTGCTTCAGGTATTCCTTCAGAAGTTCTTTCTGGATGCCTCCATAAATTCCTTCTGATTTTCCTACGGAAGTTTGCTTCTCAGATTCCTCCTGGAATTCTTTCTATGATTCATTCAAGAGCTCCTTCTGGAATTTCTCCAGAAGTGCCTTCAGAGATTGATCTAATAGTTCTTTATAAGATTTATGCAGAGGTTCCTTCGATGGACCTCCAGGAGTTTCTACTTAAATTACTCCAGCAGTTTCTGATTGATTGATTTGTCTTTATTAAAGAGACTTTCAGCCCTTGGTTGGTTCGTCTCTATCAAAGATCCAGCAGTTTCTTCTTGTGTTCCTCCAGAAAAGGAATTTCTTGGAGTCTTTCTTGGATTCCTCCAGGGACTGCTTCGAGTATTTCCTCAGGAATTTCTTTACGAATACCTCCTGAAATTCCTTTTGGGATTCCTCAAAAAGTTTCCAAGATTGACCAGATGCTATTTCTGGGATTTATCCAAGACTCCTTCAGAGATTCATCCTTCTGGGAAATTCAACCGTGATTTCTTCACGAGTTCACTCCTTCCTTTGAGGATTTCTTCAAGAGTCTTCTGAGATTTTTCAAAGAGTGTTTTTTAGATTCCTTCTTTATTGAAAAACCCAACATTTCTCTAGGAATACCATCTGCATTGCTTCAAGGAGTTTTTTTAGATGTCTCCAGGAGTTCTATCTGGGATTGATCCAGGAGATTTTTCCTGAATTCGACCACGAATTTCTTGCACTGTTTTTCATTAGCTTTTATCGGGATTACTCCAGAGACTCCTTCTTGATTTTTTTCATGAATTTCTCCCATACTTTCTTCTGCGATTCCTTCAGCATTTTCTCCGAAGATTACACTGAAATTTCCATGTACGAATCCTTTAGAGAATTTTCCTTGCATTTATTCCAGGTTTCCACCAGAAGCTCTCCCCGGGATTCCCGAGCGGAAGGGAATAACAACAGCATAACAAAATGCGTTATTTTGACAAAATAACTGAATAATATGATCCAGTATTTTTGTGTTATTGACATAACATATTATGTTATAAACATGCCTGTCATAAGCAGCAAAATAACAAACATCAAAACAAAAAAATGTTCCTAGAAAACCATTTCAATAACTTGTTTTGTTAGATTCAATAACAACTTAATAACAGTGCATTTGGAAAACATTTCAATAACATATTTTGAAATTTATATGTAATTGATAATAATCCGAGAGCAACATTTGTTATGATATCAAACTCATAACAGAGTGAGTTATAATTCCATATTTCAGTTTACTCCGAAAATTTCTACAAGGATTCCTTAAGAAAAAAGATTTCTTCAGAAAGCTCCTCTAAAAATTTCTCGGAAGTGTCTAGAAATTTCCTGAACTTCTTCATAGACTATTCCGAGGATTTATCTTTTATAATTTATCTGAAGATTTTTACAAAAAATCCTAAGATGATCCTTTCAGAAATTTCTCCACATCTTCCACGCAATTTAGAGATTCATATCACGTAAGAGCTCATAGAAAATTAGAGTAAATGCGCAGGTTCTCTCTCAGTTGGGAAGTAACGCAAGAAAGAATGGAATAAGTTGCAGTTGTTCGTATTTATACATAAACGGAATTGGGATTGATTTCAAAACTGTTGTGCTATTGTTGATCATATATGTGTACACTCTTAATAGCACAATAGTAGCAGAACTTGTACTGAAACAAAACATATTAGAGAAGTGTTATTTAATGGATGTACACCCGAGCAAAGTTTGACAGCAAATTGAAAACAAATTTTGATGTTGTGATATCGCAAATCATAATAACTCAGGTTGTTGTCGTTTTGGTCGTTTTAACGGTTAAAACATCAAAAATGAGAGCAGAAAAATGTTCCCGTATCAGCAAGTTGAAAACAATTCCTGCAATCAGTGAGAGCAAATTGATAACTGTTTTTGCAATCAGTAAGAAAAAATGGGAAAATCGTTAAATACACTACCCGTCATAAGTACGGACTCACAAAAAGTATTGCAACAATATTGCATCACATTGACTCACCTCAATATCTCCAAAACCTTAGGACTTACAAAGATGCTGTCTTCTGCAAAGTTATTCAGAAGCCCAAAAGCAACAACTTTTCTGAAGGCAGCATTTTTATAGGTGTTCTGGTTTTTGAGATATCGAGGTGAGTCAGGGTGATGCAATATTGTTGCAATACTTTTTGTGAGTCCGTACTTATGACGGGTAGTGTATAGGGTTTTTTTTTCTATGGATATGAAATCCTCAATAGCATAAGATAACTAATCTAATGGTGTATTCTTAGAGCTATTATACAAAGTTGCCTAGAAGTTTTAAAAGAACTTTAAAACTTATTTTGTAATAGCTTGAAGTGACAGCAAAACGAAATCTAAATTTGATATCAAATTTAGTCAAGACAAACTGATATCAAAATGTGATATCAATTTGCTGCTGAATACAAATTGAGTTTTCGATTTGCTATCATTTTGTTTTGTTATTTCGTAGTTATTAATTAATAATTCTCCTCTGCTCGGGTTGGTTAAAAAGTTCCTTTCAAGCAATCTTCCAGAAATTCCAAGATCTCATCCAAGAAAAACTTCTTGAGGGATTCATCCTAGACCTTATTCTGTAATTCTCAAAGGAACTCCTTCCGGAATAACTTAGGGATCGCATCGCGGCGTTCTTCCTCCATTACCAATTTTTTTTGATGGAATATCTCCAGCAGTTTTGTATGAATTCCTCCAGACGTTCGTTCTGGGTTTCTTACAAAATCATCTCATCTTCTTGGCGTAACGTCCCCACTGGGACAAAGCCTGCTTCTCAGCTTAGTGTTCAATGAGCACTTCCACAGTTTTTAACTGAGAGCTTCCTCTGCCAATGACCATTTTGCATGCGTATATCGTGTGGCAGGCACGAAGATACTCTATGCCCAAGGAAGTCAAGGAATTTTCCTTTACGAAAAGATCCTGGACCGACCGGAAATCGAACCCGTCAACCTCAGCATGGTCATGCTGAATACCCGTGCGTTTACCGCCTCGGCTATATGGGCCCTACAAAAGCTTCTTCTGAAATTATATTTCCCCAGGACCTCCTTTTGGAAATTCCGGTAAAAGTACTTCTGAAAACATTTCTAAAGGAACCACACCTCCAGTGATGGTGTTGCACTCTTTACTGCAAGAGTAAGATATTTTGATAAGGGATTCCTGCAGTCCTCTGAAATATGGTACTTACAGCCATGTAAGGTTATTCATTTCATACGACACATTTTTCCCTGCGGGGAAACATCCGACAATCATGCGCTGAGGGTCTCTATCCATAGTGACCTATCTCCTTGATTTGTGGTTATATATATTAAAAAGGGTGGTGTATCACAAAAGATCAGAAAATTGATCGCGCTAATAAGTTACCCTACAGAAAAAAACCCACTTCTTGAAGGAATCTTTATAAAAATCTCAGGAGGAATTCCTGGGGGATTCCTGGTAGGTGCTCCTGGATGCATGCCAGATGGAACCTCTTTAGACATTTTATAATGAATACTCCCGGAAGAATCACAGAGGGAACTTCTGAAAGAATCCTTGATAGTCCTGTGGGAAAATATCAATTGAATTACTCATATAAAGTCACGTTGAAGAATCATTCCGGAATTTCCCCAAAATCTTAAGAAACTCATTGAAAAATCAAAGAAGGCTCTTGAAGAAATCATAAATGGAAGGAGCGGAATTTAGAAGAAACTTCTGGAAAAATACTTGGAAGGAATCACGGTTGTCATGAGCATGAGCACGAGCATGGTTGACCACCCGTGGCTGCTCCTCTGCTATTTCAAGGACAACTGCATTTACACAAAGAATCAACAGATGATGCTTGGGACTAGCTTTTTGCTCATTGTATAAATGCGCTGGAAGGAATCACGGTTGGAGTTCTCAGAAAGAGGAATCTTTGACAGAAGTCTTGGATAATTTCCAGAAGCAACTTCTAGTCAATCTTGGAAAATCTTGGAGGAATCTCAAAAGGAACTTCAGGAGCAACTGCTGGAGGAATTCTCAAAAATGGAAATCCTAAGGAACTTCTTGACGACTCCAAGAAGAAACTTCTTGTGGTTACCAGATTTAATTCTTGGAGGAACAGTAGAAGAAACTGATGGAGTAATTTTAGTAGTAACTTTTGGGAGTCCCTCGAAGAAACGCCTGTAGAAATCTTAGAAAGAACTTTGGATCAATATCTGAAGGAACTACAGAAGAAACTCCTAAAAGTATCTTGGAATGATCTTCAGGAGGAATCTGAGAAGATATTTCCGTAGGAAAATCAGAAGGATCTTATAAGGGAATTCAGGAGCAACTTCTGAAAGAATGTCTGAAGCATTTATCAGTCTGCATCAGGCGAATTCGCTGGCATTTTTTTTTTACTTGGTGAAGTTAAAACCCAGTAGCCTTTGTCCGTAAATCTATATATATAAAAATGAATTTCTGTCTGTCTGTCTGTCTGTCTGTCTGTCTGTCTGTCTGTCTGTCTGTCTGACCGCTATGGAATCGGAAACTACTGGACCGATCGGTGTGAAATTTTGTATGCGGGCGCTGTCGGGGCCGAGGAAGGTTCTTAGCTTGGCGTGAGATCTCTCTGGTTTCGGGAACGGGGGGCTCCCATACAAATGACCTTGCGGGGAACGTCCCTATCGAGCTGCACGTCAAAAAACACAGTAGGCAGGCAGTACGACGTTTGCCGGGACAGCTAGTATAAAAATAAAAAACAATGAATAACTAGGGGCGTGACAGTACCTAATATCGACGCTAATACCGCCTAATAAATATTAGTTTCCTAATCTTCATGGTTTACCGAATCATTTTTTTGTGTAGTATGTCATGACTTTTCATACAGCAACCAACTGTCACGAAACAAGAGATGGAGATACGGTTTGTCGTAGGTTTCTCTTCAATTTATTCAATTAAAATCCTTATTTCTTTTGATTATTCTAGCTGTGAAAATAACGTGAGCTACTCTTGGAGATGGTTTTCGAAAGCCCATGTCACTGGACGTAAAAAATCTAGAAGGTTGCTTTATCCATCAGATGTGGTTCGATGCACTTTTGTTAAGTCCTAAGCACGAGCTGATTGTGGGAAACTGTTGTCTTCAAATACATATTTCCAATAAATATGAAAGAAAAACTAAATTGATAAGCTACGTTTTTAAACAATTCTTATTTCCCTTGATATTACCAGAATATGAAAATTTACGTTAACAGAAATATTTCTACTAATGATATTTTGTACTTCAATGCCGTTTTAAGCTTGGAAGCTTGGATGATAGTTTAAGATTGTAGGGCCTAGTTAATTGAATTTTGACCTGAATTTTGGCCATTTTGATTCGGAGATTGACTCTCCGTAATGTTTTACCTGGAATGATCTGTGTGCTTTTGATAATTGTATATACAAATTGTTGGGTGGGATGTAGATGTTTATACGAGGTACCACAGTTTGGTGGTCCACCAGCTTCTTCTTCTTCTTCTTGGCGTAACGTCCTCACTGGGACAAATCCTGCTTCTCAGCTTAGTGTTCAATGAGCACTTCCACAGTTTTTAACTGAGAGCTTCCTCTGCCAATGACCATTTTGCATGTGTATATCGTGTGGCAGGCACGAAGATACTCTATGCCCAAGGAAGTCAAGGAAATTTTCTTTACGAAAAGATCCTGGACCGACCGGGAATCGAACCCGTCACCCTCAGCATGGTCATGCTGAATACCCGTGCGTTTACCGCCTCGGCTATATGGGCCAGTTTGGTGGTCCACCAGCTATATATCCTGAATGATTGATTTGGGAATGAGAAGTACGATAGAACAGCGATTTGCAGCCGATTCCATGTAACCCGAAACCAATGAAAGTACGAATTTCTTGTTGCTGACATTTCAAATCCAACCAGTACACAATAAGCATGGCTTACTTCGTTCAAAATTCGGTTTCGTCTGGGATTAATATTTCTAATACTGCTTAATACCGCTAATGGATATTAGAGGTGTCCCGCCCCTAGATGAATAATGAATAAAATAAACGGCAATTTTAAAGAAATGGAGATGCATGGTCGTTCCATACGTATATAAGCACAACACTTGAAATTTTCAAAACAAATGCAGCTCAAAAAAGACTTGAAGAATATTTTTAATATTTTGAAATATTATGCAAACATAGGTAAATTTTCGTTAAAAAAATGAAAAGAAATATAGTCGTTGTGGTCCAACATTGTAAAAATCATAAAAAATATATGTTAATCATTTTTGCATATTAAAGTTAACTAATTTAGTTTTTTTCTTAAATCTTGAATTTATATTTTTTTTCATTCGTGTAAAAAGATTGCAAATCGTTTGATTGGTTCAAAGGTTATGACGGTTCGAAAATTTGAAAAAAAGGGTGAAATGTCATTTTTTCGGACCACCCTATATTCAAAATGGCCACCCTGGAGAAACAAAAAATACGGGTCTAATGTTTCTTGCGTTGAGATCATTCCTACCTAAATTAAGCAATATCAGAGCACTGTTATTTTAGAGTCTATTTAAAATTTCCATGGAATGGCTAGATTTACACATTTTTTCTACAAAATAAGCGTTAGCCTCTCATTTGTACTCTAAGGAATAGACTAAATGTTCATAACAGCACAGCAAATAATTCTGTAATATCCAATTCAAACAATTATTTCATCAATCGTGTACACCCACATGAAAGTCCTTGGAAACACCCTGAAATGCTTCCGGAAACTCCCCCAGACCCTCTGTAACGCACTTCAGACCCTGCGAAATCCTCCGAAAATGCCCCTAAAGCTCCTGAATTGCCTCTGCAACATCCTGAAACGCCCTTTAACGCACTGAATCGCTTTGAAACGACTCTGAAGCTCCTCTGAAACCCCCGTGAAACCCACGGTAGAGCCTTAAAGCTATTTCAATACTCTTTGAAATCTTCTAAAACGCTCTGAAACGCTAGAGATACCTTGAAACGCCTCTGAAACCAGAAGTTTCTTCAGAGTTTCTGGAATGCCTCTTGGAGTTCCATCAAATAACTTCTATACAACCAAAACTTACACTGCCGAAACCATTGCTTGCCATGGGTGTTGCTTGTGCAGGAGATTCTTCAGAGATTCATCCAGGGTTCCTGTAAGAGTTTCTTCTGGGATCCCTCCAGGAATTCTTTCAAAAATTTCTCCTGAAGTTTTCTCTTGACTTACCTTACCGATCAGGCTAAGGCCGGGGTGGCCTCTGCTGTACATATTAGTCGCCTCCATTCCACTCGGTCCATGGCTGTTTGTCTCCACTTCCGCACTCTGCGTAGGGTCCGCAGATCGTCATCCACTTGGTCGACCCACCTAGCTCGCTGCGCTCCACATCTTCTTGTACCGGTCGGATGACTCTCGAGAACCATTTTAGTCGGGTTGCTATCCGACATCCTGATGACGTGACCCGCCCACCGTAGCCTCCCGATTTTCGCGGTATGGACGATGGTTGGTTCTCTTAGCAGCTGATGCAGCTCGTGGTTCATTCGCCTTCTCCAAGTCCCGTCTTCCATCTGCACTCCGCCGTAGATGGTACGCAACACCTTCCGTTCGAAAACTCCAAGGGCGCGTTGGTCCTCTGCACGCAGGGTCCATGTTTCGTGCCCAAGTTTTCTCTTGAATCCCTCCTAAAATTTCTTCTAGGATCCTTCCTGATTTTTTTTTCAGGAAATTTGTGCATCATAGATTCTTCCTGGATTCCTTCAGGAATTCCTCCAGCAATATCTGCAGAAATGTCACCAGAAGCTCGATCAGGTCCAGGATTTCCTTCAGAGATTCTTACAAGGATACCCCTAAGAGAATTCAGGAATTCTCCTAGAAGTTTCATTTGGAATTCATATTGGAGTTCCTTCAGGAATTCCTACATGAGCTGCTTCAGGGATTCTTCTAGAAGTTCCTTCAAAAATTTCCTTGGGACTATAATTAAGCATATCTCCAGGATTTTTGAATAATCTTTCATGGACTTTGTACAAAAATTCCTTTAGGATTTCTTCCAGCGAATCTGAAACATTGAAAAAATAATAAAAGTCATAAAATGAACTCCTGTTCATTTTACCCCACCAGAGACACCAAAAACACCCAGTTTTTCATGAAGTTAAGTTTCTATCTATCTATCCATCTATCTATTTGAAATTTTACAATTGCGAACAATTTTATTTTAACATTTCAACACCCTCTTCCACCCTTGTAAGATTTTTTTTATGGGGACCCAAACATTTTTGTATGGCACGCGAGATTTTTCAAACCTCCCTCCCTTCATTAACCCTTACTAATAGGGATATTTAATGAACAAAATTTTCTATAGCCTAATTGAAAGTGCTTATTTTTATGAGTATAACGTGAGTTTATTGCGTTCCAATTCCTTCGTTTGATGGTTAAATAAACAAACCCGATTGAACTTCCGTAGATAGAATGACAGTTCGATCGATAAAATTACTGTTCACCCCAAACTGAAAAAAAAATCCAATACAAATTTCAAAAGCATTTTTAAAATAGTTCCCGGGTACCAAAAATGGCGAAATTTTGGAATTTTACTAAGTTATGGGCGTAGATTCCGATTATGGATTTATCTGAATACCCCTAAATAACCCAGTTGTCCTTGTACCTACTTTTTTCTTACAGTCTTCGGAAACCCCACTAAAATTTGCTTTGAAACTACCCCTCTCTCTCTCTCTCTCTCTCTCTCTCTCTCTCTCTCTCTCTTCTTGGCGTAACGTCCTCATTGGGACAAAGCCTGCTTCTCAGCTTAGTGTTCTATGAGCACTTCCACAGTTATTAACTGAGAGCTTCCTCTGCCAATGACCATTTTGCATGCGTATATCGTGTGGCAGGCACGAAGATACTCTATGCCCAAGGAAGCCAAGGAAATTTCCTTTACGAAAAGATCCTGGACCGACCGGGAATCGAACCCGTCACCCTCAGCATGGTCATGCTGAATACCCGTACGTTTACCGCCTCGGCTATATGGGCCCATTGAAACTACCCCTTCTTCTTTAAACTATCACCACACACCAGGGCATTTTTTTATTATAGTACAAATTGGGCCGAAGGGTCTCAGGTTTCCATGAAACTTTTTCCACAGGCAGGGAATATGAACAAAAAAAATGATAAAAATTCAGGGTCGCCTATTTTCCCGGAAAACTCAGGTGCAAATTGTTGGTTTTTCCCTGACACTACTTACTTTGATAAATCATAACTCAAGAACGAAGCATCGTAGAAACTAAGTTTTTTTAGAAAATGTAAGCAAATTTTCTCAGGAATCAAAAAAAAAAAGTATGAACTGGAAAAAGTTTTCCACAAAATCATCCACAGTTGAGAAAATTTGTAAAGAAAAGCCAGAAAAACTATGCCCGAACTCGTGCAAAATTTCGAAAAAATATTTTCGAGAAGGTTATTTTATAATTAAAGCTGACATTTTTGGAATGCACTTTTTCTCGTTTTTGAGTTATGGCCAATTTTGTTGAAAAATGTCCAAATGTGCCATAAAAGCCTTTTCTTTGAAAAAATCATAACTCAAGAACGAAGCATAGTAGAAACTAAGTATTGAATGAAAACGAAAGCAAATTTTCTCAGGAATTCAAAAAAATATGAACTGGAAAAAGAATTACCATAAAATTTTCCACCGTCGAGAAAATTTGCTATAATTTTCTAAAAGAAACTTAGTTTCTACGAAGCTTCGTTCTTGAGTTATGATTTTTCAAAGTAAGTAGTGTCAGGGGAAAACCAAAAAATTCCAACTGAGTTTTCCGGGACAATAGGCGACCCTGAATTTTTATCATTTTTTTTTTTTGTTCATATATCCATGAGCCCTGCCTGTGGAAAAAGTTTCATGAAAATCTGAGACCCTTCGGCCCAAACCCGTACGGTAATAAAAAAAAATATCCAACAGTATTTCGATTCGATCTGTAAGAATTTTCGCTTTGGCCTACCACAAAATGAATCCATTCAATCATTCACTAAAAATTGAAAATAGAAAATGATTCCTTCCAACTCAATTCAACAACTGATATCGATTTTCCCTTCAGTGACACCAACTCGAAAGTCCCCACCAGTCAGTCAGTCAGTGGCTGCTACTTGGGTTCTAGATCTTTGGCGCAAGATGCCAAGAAGACCACTCCAACTTAAAATAGAAACCGTCAATCAAAACCATTTTTCACCCTTGATTGCACCTCGTTTCGACTGCAGGATGCTGGCGGACGGCGGATGCTGGCGCGGGAATCATTCCCTTTTCGGTGTGACTGCCAAAGCACCGACATTATTGGAGGAAATTCGTTTCGTCCTGACTGTCGGATCTTATCTTGAAAATCTGGGTTACGGTAACGGAAAGCTTTTTTTATCGCTCGAACTTTTTCGTCTCCTGTCAGACAAGCTACCTGGCCTTCCTCAGAAAATATCCTTGTCAAATCTCCTGGTAATCGTCTGCCAGGCGGAGCCAAAGCTTCAGAACTTCGTCCATGCATCGATTCTGAATCGTTAAATCTGAGCTGTCTTTAACTATACAGGAAAATCTGTGGCGAAAAAAAATCCTTGCTGCCAAAAGCAAGGACAGGAAAAATCCATAAAAGAGGATCTACCGGTGTCGGCTCGTTCCAACTGGTTCCTCTGCCACTACTACTGTTATCACCTTCCTCCATGCTGACTGAACGAACGGTAACCCGTTCGTTCCCGGTTAGTCGGTCAACTTTAAGCCCAAATCTTTAGTTCTTTGTCAAGGAGAGGAATATAGACGGAAAAAGAAATCCGTAGAACTCCTCCAATCAACCACAGAAACGACGGTAGTTAGGAAGACGAAGGCGGGGTAAAATGCGCTGCTTACGGAAAGGTTTTCTTGGCGTTACGTTCCAACTGGGGCTAAGCATGCTACATGCTGCTCAACTTTCTATGATCACTTCATAAGTAATTAATTAAGAGCTTCCTTTGCCAATGACCATTTTGCATGCGAAGATACTGTATACCAAAGAAATTTCCATTACGAAAAGTTCCTGAACCAACCGGGAATCAAACCCGTCACCCTCAGCACGATCATGCTGAATATTCACGCCTTCATACATGTGGCTAAAGGAGCCATCGAATATTTTTCTTTACTCATTCTTTTTTATGGAAAAAAATAGGCAGCATCAAAAGTGCATTTCACACAACTTTCCCCAGCCACGACTTACCCTGAGAGGTTTACCAGCGGAAGAGACGTGAGGAAATCCGATTACCAAACCTGATTTTTACAAAGCGTTTCTTCAAAACTCCAGCTCCAACCCCCCGCGTACACGGTCGCCATGTAGAATGCGAAGAATGCAAGGAAGCTTCTTTCTTCGGATTCGACTGTTAACAAAAAAAAAGAACCGAGGTTTAACATGGGTTTGAGGAGCAAGCGGAAGACGTTGAGCTACTTTTTACCCTTGCTTCTGGTTTTTGCTGCGGCTTCACATATCTCCTCACGAAGAAGGCTTCACCCAAATTGACAGTAATATGAAGGGCATATCGCTCCCACTCCCAAGCTCGTTTGGGACTGCTGCCGCAGAATTTCACTGGATTCGATTTCGATTTGTTCATGCTGCGTCTTTTAAATTTCTCTCAAGTTCGATGATAATTTGCCATCCAGGATGGGGAAGGGTCGCCCCAAGTGCCCGGAAGCGGAGATAAGATTCGTTAGCGACACGATAGGGATCAGCAGCGCTTTGCTTTGGTCTGCGTCTTATGAGGCATGGACGATGACGGATGCTTGACCATTAGGAGAGTGCAAGAGCGTAATCCAATTTTTTCGTTATATGGGATTACCGGAGGATGATGATGATGACGATGGAGATACAAGGAAAGTCGAATCGGTAAGATTAAGCTTTTCCATTTGACAAGACAAAAGCTTTTGCTTCAGAAGATTGAGTTTTGAAAAAGTTTCTTCGGCATGAATTCGGGATGGAATTGAAAGTGCAACTGGTTTATGAATTAATTAATTAGATATTCGTTTGAAAGCTTCATGATTGAGATTCCGTCCAGTATGTCTTCGTAGATAATTTTATTCTTGCCTAGTATAAATTGATGACTTTCATTGTAGGTTTCCAGATTTGGAATAACTAACCTAATCTAATCTAATCTAATCTAATCTAACACATGCGCAGCCAGTACAAGAAAGCATCCTGGAAAATAATCAGGTTAGATTACGCCCGATTATTTTTCTTGTCAATATTGATGATTGCAGCATATCGAAGATATGACACAAGCATCAAAGCGGCCAGGCCTACTGCGCAGCGTTTACCGCAAAGATGACTCTTTGAAATGATTCGATTTCAATGAATATTTATTTTAAATCGGATCACTTCTTGAATCTACAGGGGAGGAAGGATGCGTGGACATACCGTACCAAACGCTCCGAGATTGAGATACATATATGAAATTAGGTAATGTAGTGGTATGAATATATGTCAAAATAAAAAATAAAGCATGAAACGTTCTCACCGAATTTTGTTAATTCATCCTTGAATCCGCATGAGGAATGGAACTTGCGACGTCCCGTGGCCCAATGTTGATAACCGGATCCATCTATTACTCCTGGTCGATAGTGATACACGTGGATACGTCACTATGAGAAGACGCATCCGATCCGGCCAAACCACTAACTTTATCGCACTATCTCTATCGAAATCTCCAAAAACACCACCCGTGATTTTATATTTGACCCAACACAAAAGTCTGCGGATCATCTCTTCATACTAGAAAACCCACGAAATCCTCCAATCGAAGATAATGTCTGGGTGGCACAGCACCAAACGGTTCACCAGCGGCGAGCGGTGAAAATACACTTCTTTTACTCTATAGACTGGCTGCTTTCAATCACGATACATAAACTGGCCGAACTGAACCCGGCACCAAAAGCACTACTGTTTACGAAACCTGCAGCACCCAGTCCTGAGGACTACGAAAATCGCTCCGGATGATGAACCATCGGTGAAAGTATCACGGGAACTTAACCGGACAAGAACGCGAAAAAAAAACCTTGACACGACGAAAACTAGGTTTCCAGATTTGGAATAACGCATATTTACCAATAACAGCTAGAACTACTATCATTTAATCCCAGAATGGTGTTGCCAAAACAACAACAGTTCCTTTTCATCATACCAAGGTACCGTACAATGTTGAAGAGTTGTTGTTGATTTTGAGACAGAATTTTACCATCACCAGGTAGTGGATTTCTTTTTAACGAGATTTTTAGCCCTAGTCATTTTGGGACCCACGCTTCAAGGAATAAACTCATAATTTGTGAGTTTGTCGGGAGTGGAATTCGATCCCAAGTCCTCAGCGTGATACCCACGTGCTTTAACCATCACACCAGATCCACTCCACAGTGGTCAAAGTTTATGTTTTAATTTCGATAATGTTGAAGAATTTCCATTCATCAATCATAAAGTGGCAAGTATTTTGACATGTTTGTTCTCAAGTAAGTTTTGAAAACGGTGTATGTGTTTTTGACATCAATATTGTTGAAAAACTGTAACTCGGAAACCATTTGTTGTAGAGAAAACGTGTCTGAGGACCTATCCATAAACTACGTAACTCTTACGGGGGAACGGGGGGTCGAGCCAAAGTCTACGCTCCATACAAATTTTGAAAATTGTGTATGGACAAAAGTCTAAGAGGGGAAGGGGGGTTTCTGAGATGGCCAAAAATGAGTCTACGTCTAGATATACAGTGTATCAAACAATTGTACGTACAGCATTTTTTTTTTCGTCAAAATTATTTTTCATTCAAATGTCCATAACTTTTATTATACGCCATTTAAAAACGCTGGAATTTTGACCAATCATAAACTATACATAAAAGCTCCATTGGTAAAATTTTGAGCGAGATCGAATAAGTTTTCTGAAAGTTATAGAACTTTTAGTAAAACTTATGAGAATTTTGAACAAATTTTTAAAATATTATATATTAATATGCATTTGACGAAACATTTCAAATTTGGAAATGTTTCATCAAGTACATATTAAGATATAATATTTTAAAAATTTGTTCAAAATTCTCATAAGTTTTACTAAAAGTTCTTTCTGAAAGCTTATTCGATCTCGCTCAAAATTTCGCCAATGGAGCTTTAATATATAGTTTATGATTGGTCAAAATTTCAGCGTTTTTAAATGGCGTATAAAAAAGTTATGGACATTTGAATGGAAAAATATGTTGACGAAAAAATTGCTGTACGGACAATTGTTTGATACACTGTATGTAGTTTATGGACAGCGCCTGAGAGGGATTAGTAGGGAATCACCATGGATTTTGTAAAAAAAATATACATTGAAAAAAATGTTATCTATGAAAAAAACCATATACAGGTACCATATACTCGATTTAGTTGACCCTCGATTTTATGTACGTCTTACCACGATTTTATGTATATTTTTTAATATGTCATCAGTTTAAAACCTTCAGTTTTTATTATGATGACTTATAGAGCAACTAATTCGACACTGCAGTCTTGGGGAATTAAAACGAAAGTTCTAATTTTTTCCCAACGTTTCGACTCGTGTTAGAATCTTCTTCAGGGGATACTGTAATTATGGGAATTATTATTGTTTAGGTTATATGTTCCGATAGTTCACTTACATTTTGGAACATTGACTATAAACAGGCATAAACAATGGTTGGTTATACATATTATCCTAAAAGTGGCTTAGATTAGACCTACACATTTAGATATTAGGCGAAACGCAGCGTTTTTTTTTTTGTTGTAATTTCACTTAATGAAGCAATTGTTTTCTTTGCACTACACTTCTGTCGGAGGTAACGGTGATTTGAAGATGGTGCCTCATTTGTAGTTCGATGGCTTTGAAATGTTTCGCAAAAGGTTTGTTACAAACCTACAATAGTATGGCTGCATATATTGAGTTTAACCCACTAATGTCTGTGCAGTGATTTACTCTGTGTGGTATGTTAGTGATATGACATAATTCACATGGAATATGGCACACAAAAAAACAATTGCTTCATTAAGTGAAATTAAGAAAAAAACGCTACGTTTCGCTTAATATCCGATTTGTAGGTCTGATCTTAGCCACTTTTAGGATATGTGTAACCAACCATTGTTTGGGCCTGTTTATAGTCAATGTTTAATAGTTCAGACACCGACAGTTCTATGTCATCCGAAATAAAAAACGAATAGCTATAGTGTAAGCGAACTATCGAAACATGTAACCCAAACAATAAAAATTCCCATAATTAAAGTATCCCCTGAAGAAGACTCTAACACGAGTCGAAACGTAGGGAAAATCCAAAACTTTCGTTTTAATTCTCCAAGACTACAGTGCAGAATCCGTAGCTCTATAGATCGCAACAGTCGAACTCTCTTTATCCGTATTCTATGATGTCTTATAATGCAGGGGTTTTCAGCCTTTTGGCAGGCGGAGCACTTCAAAGTATATAAATATCTCTTGCTTTGTCGATGATCACGATGAGCGGAGTATATGGGATAATTCTCTGGCGTTTTTTTACCGATCCCTTAGCAATGACAACATTTTTGGCGGATGCATGCAAACTGCCCATTCGCCAGACTTTTCCTCAATGCTTTCTAAAAAACTTCTATCTAGATTTCTTATGACTCAATACCATCATTTGGACAATACTTGTGTGTTGATGAGAACTTATAAATAAATAAAGATAATACTCTCACAGAGAATTGTCATATATTGCTGATATTTGTGGTAGATGCCTTATACTTTCTTGGCGTGAACTCAGCTGATTGAATTCCAAAATTTGAAGCAAATTCCATAAAAAGGCAATTGTTATGCTTCGGCAGATTACTGAAAAGATGTGTGATAAATTATTTCCAGTGCTGTCATGGTAGAACCAGAGCTTGTTATTCTAAGTTCCCCGATTTCAGTGCCCCTTCACTGGAACATTCCCATGGTTGAATTCCTGGAGGAATCTCTGAAGGAACCGCTTGAGCAATTCCTGAAGGAACTGCTGGAACAACTTCTGAAAGAACCCGTGGAACAACTTACGAAGAATTCCCTGCTGAAATTTCTAAAATAATTCTAGGAATATTTGGGAGCCTGTAAAGATATTTCCGAAAGAACCGCTAGTAAAATTGTAGAAGCAAAAAATCTGGAGAAAATTTAAAAATACATGTTGAAAGAATTTCTGAAAAAAAGGATTTTTTTAAGAATTTATAGAGGAATACCTAAAGAAACACTGGAAACTCCTGGTGGAATACTTAATAAAACCGCTTGAATTATTTTTGAAAAAAAATCTTGGAAAAATTCGCCTACATTTTTTTTTTACATTTTCTTAATTAATTCCAGGAAGAATCCATGGAGAAATTCCTAGACGTACGCTTGGAGGAAATCCTGGAGGAATATCCGGTAAAATTCTTCGAAGAATTTCTGAAGAAATACCTGAAAGAATTTTTGCAGAAACTCCTGGAAGATTTTCTACAGAAATTCTTGGAAGAATATTTGGAGAAATTCCTGGAAGAATTTCTGGAGAAATTTCTGGAAGGATTTCTGAAGAAATTCCTGGAGGAGCTTCTGGAGAAATGCTTGGAGGGATTTCTGGAGAAATAACTGCTGCAGTTTTTGAAGAAATTCCTGGGGTATTTTTCGGAGAGATTCCTAGAGGAATTTCCAGATAAGAATTTCTGGTGAAAATCATGGAGGAGCTTCTGGAGGAATTCTTGGAGGAATTTCTGGAGGAATAGCTGCTGGAGTTTTTCAAGAAATTCCTGGGGTATTTTACGGAGAGATTTCTAGAGAAATTTCCAGATATTTTCCTGGAGGAATTTCTGCAGAAACCCATGGAAGAGTTTCTGGAGAAATTCTTTGAAGATTTTCGGGAGAAATTCCTGAAAAAATTTTGAAGACGTTCCTGGAGAAGTTTCTGGAATAATTTCAGGAGAAATTCAACGAGATATATCGGTAAAAATTTCTAAGATTTTTTAGAGGAATATCGAGGGGAATTGGTAGAGTAATTCCTGGAAAAAAAAACCTGGAGAAACTTCTGCAGATATTTACTCCTGGTGGAGTATCTGCATGAATTTTTGAAGAAATTCCTGGATGAGCTTCTGGAGAAATTTCTGGAGGAACATCTGGAGAAATTCCTCGATTTTTTCAGGAGAAATTCGTGGAGTGAATTCTGTAAAATTAGCTGGTGAAGTTTCAGGAGTACTTTCTTGAGAAACTCCTGGAGGAGTTTCTTAAGGAATTCCTGGAGAAGTTCCTGCTGGAGTTTCTGGAGGAATTTTGGTATGAAGTCCTGGAGGAACTTCTGGGAAAACTCCTGAAGGAATTTTGCAAAAAAAAAAACCTTCAAAAGGACTTTCTGGAGCAATTTCTCATGGAAATCATGTAGAATTTTTTCCAGAAATCTCTGGAATAATTCTTGAACGAATTTATGAAAAAAAATTTACTGAAAAAATTTCTAGTTCTTTAAGAAATTTTTAGAGAAGTTTTTTAAGAAATTTCTAGAGAAATTTCTGGAGGAATTCCTTGAGAAATTCCTGGAGGAATTTCTAAAGAAATTCCTGAGGAATTTTAAGAGAAATTGCATAAGGAATTTCAAGAGACATTCTTGAAGAAATTTCAAGAGAAATTCCTTAAGAATTTTTCAAAAAAAAAAATCTGGAGGAATTTTTGGGTAAATTTCCGGAGGAATTTTTGAACGCATTTCTGGAGAAGTTTACGGGGGAATTTCTTGAAAAAATCCTGAAAGATCTTCTGAAGAAATTCTTGAAGGAGTTTTTGAAAAAAAAAATCTGAAGGAATTCTCGCAAGACTTCCTGGAGAAATAACTGAAGAAATTTCTAGAGAAATTCCTGAAGTAATTTCAAGATAAGCTTGTGTAGTAATTTCTAGAGAAATTCTTGGAGGAATCCCCTGAGGATTTCCTGAAGGAATTTCAAGAGATATCCCAAAATTAATTTCAAAAGAAATTTCTGGAAAATTTTCAAAAAGAATTTCTGAAGGAATTTTCAAAGAATATTCTAGAGGAATTTTCAAATAAAATCCTGGAGGAATTTCTGCAACAATTTCTTGGGATATTCCTGGGGTAATTTCTGAAAAAAACTCCTGGAGGAACTTTTAGAAAAAAATCCTGAAGGATTTTTTTTTGTAGAAATTCAGGAAGGGATTTTTATAGAAATTCCGGAAGGGATTTTTGTAGAAATTTCAGAAGGAATTTCTGGAGAAATTCTTGGGACATTTTCTGGAGAAATTCCTGGATAAATTTCTAGAGAAATTCCTGGAAGAATTTCTGAAGAAATTTTCCAAAGGACTGTCTGTAGAACTTTCTGAAGGAAATTCTCCAGAAATTCATTCCGGAATTTCTTCAAAAATTCCTTCAGGAATTTCTCTAGAAGTTTTTCCAGATTTTTTTCCAGAAATTTCCCCAGATTTTTTTCCAGAAAATCCCCCATAAATTTCTTTAGAATTCTTCCAAGAGTCCCTCCAGAAATTTCGTTGAAAATTCCTTCAGGAATTTCTCTTGAAATTTCTTCAGGAATATCTATTAAAATAAAATGAATAATTTCATTAGAATAAATTCTCTTGAAATTGCATCAGGAATTCCTTTAGGATTTCCTCCAGGAATTTCTCTAGAAATTACTCCACAATTTTCTCTAGAAATTCCTTCAGCAATTTCTCCAGGAATTTGTGCAAGAATTTCTCCAGAAATTGCTTGAAAAATTTCCTCCAGAAATACCTCCAGGTTTTTTTCTTTTTCAAGAATAGGAATTTCTTCAAAATTCTTCCGGAAAATCCTCCGGGATTTTTTCCAAAAAAATCCTCTAGAAATTTTTCTAAAAATTCCTCCAGAAATTTTTCTGAAAATTCGCTCAGGAATTTGTCTTGAAATCACTTCAGGAATGTCTCTTGAAATTCATTCAGGAGTTTTCATTGAAATTCTTTCAGCAATTTTTCTTTAAATTCCTCCAGGAATTTCTCTAGAAATTCCTTCTCTAGAAATTCTTTCATGAGTTTCTCCAGAAATTCCTTCAAGATTGTTTTCAGAAATTCTTTCAAGATTTTTTTTTTCAGAAATTCCTTGAGAAATTTCTACTGGATTTCCATCAGAAATTTCTCCAGAATTTCCTTTCAAAGTTTCTTCAAAAATTCCTTCGGAAATTTCTCCAGAAGTTCCTCCAGGAATTAATACAAAAATTTCTTTCGAAACTCATCCAGGAAGTTTTCCAGAAATTCCTATATGATTTTTTTCCACAAATTACTCCTGAAATTTCTCCTCAATTTTTTTCCAGAAATTCCACGAAGAATTTTAACAAAAATTCTTCCAGGAACAAAACCAATAATTCAACTAGAAGTTTCTCCAGAAATTTCTCTAGGAATTTCTCCACCAATTTCTACACATTCCAGAAAATAATCAAGGAATTTCTCCAGAAATTTCTCTTTAAGCTCCTCCTGGGATTTCTCCAGAAATTTCCCCAGAAACTTTGCCAGGAATTTCTGCAGATGTTTCGCACTGAATTTCTTCAGAAATTCTTACAACAATTTCTCCTGAAAATCTTCCATAAATTTCTCTAGAAAATTTTCCAGGAATTTCTTCAGAAATTTCTCCAGAGACTCCTCTAGGATCTTCTCTAAAAGAATTTCTCGCGAAATTTCTCCAGGAATTTCTCCGAAAAACCCCTCCGAAAAACATATCCGGCGGAATTTCTGATGAAATCTCTGTGTGAATTTCTGCAAGAACGTCTCCCAGCCGTAAAGATCCTTATAAGAATCTCTGAAAGAATCTGTAGAAAAATTTCTGAAGGCATCTTTGGCGGATTTTTTAAGACTTTCTTAACAAATCGTTTGAGCAGTTTATAGAAGAGAATTTCTTCAGTCCTTGGAGAAAACTCTTCTGAGAAATTGAAGGGATTCTGATTTTTTGATTCTTAATGTATCCGTTAATTATTTTCTAAAAAAACTCATGGTTTTTTTTGAGAAAGTTCATGGAAGGTGCTTTGAAAAATTTCTGGAGGAAAAAAAAGTCTGAAGAAATTCGTAGAGAATTTCTTTAAGAATTCCTGGGAGATTTTTTCAGGAACTTTTTGAAGATTTTTAAAATAAATCCTAGGATTGATTTTAACAAGGGTTCATGAAATAATTATCAAAAAAACTGTGGAAGTTTTTTTCAAAATAATCCTTGAAGGAATTTCTAACTAATGCATTCCTAAACATCGATTCTGAAAATTGAAAGCAGCAAATGTTAGAAATAGGCTTGTAAAAGTTTATTTTTTATGTTAACACAATTGATGAATTTGATTAATTGCTAATTAAGCGCAGACTAAGCCTTAAATCAGCCTTTCAATGAACCTCAAATCAGCTAAAGGTTGAATAAAATCACCAAAACTAGATATTTAGGAGCTGAATAAAGGCTTGTACCTATTCTGCTCTGATTTAGTTCAAGTAAAGGCTGCTTTAAAGTAGTTTGAAACACATTTGTACAGCATCAAATTGTTACCTGGGCTGGGGTGTCTTTTATATTTTTGGTCAAAAATTCTTTCTGAGATTCATGCTATTTTTTTGCGATTCCTCTACAGATTTTTGGGAAACTCCATAATGAGTTCTTTTAGGTATTTCTTTTGAAGTTCCTATTGATTTGTGTCCTGCAGACTGCAGTTCTTTCAGTGATTGTTCTAGAAATTCAGGAAGTAATCCAGAAGATCATTCTAAGATTACCTAAATAGTTCCTCCAGGGATTCCTGAAAAGAGCAAGCATTTAGTACGTCACGATGGTTTAGGTATTTCTTAACCCTTACCCTTCTAGCAGGTTTTTTTGTTTTTTTTTTCTATATTTTTTACATTGCTTGCCATACTTTTGAAAATCACCTCTCCATGTGACTGAAACAAGGAATATCTTCAGGTATTACTCTTACTGAAATTGTTCCAAAAAAAATGTTGAGGGTTTCCTTTAAAAGGTACTTTTGAGAATCCTCTAGTAGTTCTTTGGAACTGTTCAGTTCATAAACCACGTAGGTTTTTTGGGGAGAAGGGAGGTCTAGTCAAAGTAAACAAATCCAATCAAATTTTAGAATGTTTATATGGTCGAATTCCTATGAGAAAGAAGGAGGGTGTCTGAGATAGCCATAGTTTTGTCTATGTGGTGTATGAACAGCCACTTTCTGGGATTACTCATTCTTCTAGCCATTCCAAGTGTTCGTCTTAGAATTCTCCGAATCAACTCCATCATGTATTTTTCCCAATTTTTTTCCGAAGGGTTTTCTAAGAATTTGTTTTGCAATTATCTCAAAGAAAACTTCCCCAATTTTAAAGGAAAGGTTAAATTAGCAAATTTGAACTAAAAAGCAAATAAACTAGAAACTTAATAAAAGCTAGGCTAAGGTCACATATTGGAACCCAAATCCAGAGAATTTCAAAGACTAGAATCCAAGAAATAGGAAATAAATGCATTAAACAAGCATTCAAAAAATTAGATTCAATACATCAGAATCAAGTTTTTGACTGACAACCTAGAAACTATAAGGTAGAATCTATTGAAGGTAAAGCAAGGAAGCTGGAAACTAGAAGCAAGAAAAAATCAGGATAAAGGCAAGTGTGATGTGTCAAACATGAAATCCAAATAGTGTACTTATCATTTATACCATTGGTTTGGTTTATTTCTTAAGATAACTCGAAATGCCTATTTTTACCAATGTAATGTGGGCAAAATGCTCATTCATTATTTCTCCTAATTGAAAAGGCCTCAACAGTAATTGAATCAACCTATTACAAAAACAAGTATCCATCAAGTGATGCCTAATGAAAATAGTTGCCCGAAACAAAATAGACCTCATTAACCCAATCATTAATCACATCGCTCGCATCGCTCGGACAAGAAACTCATCATTCGCTGTCGAAGTCTTCGAATACAGTTTTCTGGGGAAAAGAGGAGCTGTATGACGCACTGCCAAACCACTCAGTCTGACGCAACCTCCCCGTCCACCACCCATCGAGAAATGACACAAAATTGACGTGCTACAAGGTTTGCTCATTGTCCCTGATGCCATCGCCGCCACCACTATAGCCATCCGTCATCGTATCAGAGCAGAAATTAAAAGGCACAAAGTAATAGAAATGTTACGACAGCAGTGTGACACACAAAGTCGCAAGCCACACTTACAAACCCCTCAAGAGTGTCCTGGTGGCAGCCGCAGCCACAGCCGCAGCAGCAGCAGCAGCAGCAGCAGTCGAACCTTGGCACCTACCCCATCAATCGCTGTCACACGCTGTCATCGAGCGATCGCCGCCGCCAGTGCCAGTGGAATGAATTCGTCCGTTTGCAGGGGAAGATGGTTCGGGATGGGATAACCGAGAAAAGCCAACCCCCCATCACAACGAAATCAAGCGCTTAGATTACACTTACAAATCGACAATCCGCGAACTGTGCTGCATCATCTTAAGGACAAACGTCTTTAAATCCCGCTTCAACAGTGCATCAGAACTTCAGGCGCACAAATCTCAAGAAGCAAGCTTCAAACAACTAGTGCATTTGACTATTCTGTTCTTGCTCACTAGTACTAAGCTTAAAATAAGAAGATCAGGTGCACTGCTTTTGTTTACAAAGCGATTTGTGCACTTGAAATCGTGAGTAGGTGACAAGGTCGGCCATTGTGGCGGCCATTTTGGGATTCTAACAAGTCTGTCCATAACAGTAATCATAACACTCAATCTATTGTCAAGCGCCTCCCAATGCTTCAATCTAACGAGCCTGGATAAAACAAAGAGGAGAAACGTCAAAATTGGAACAGTCGATTTGCTGTCATCCTCATAGTTCCAATCGAGCAAGAGACCTGTCAAAACGACAAGGATTCGCCACTTTGGTATGCTCGAGATACTTCAATCTACTCACCACCGTGAACTCCTGCTAAACAGCCATTTCCCAAGAACTTCAACATCCTAACAGAAACTTACGTTGATACTGTACTGCCGTCGGAGGCATAAATGTCACATGTTACATTTCGACATTTTTCAGGTTTTTATGCCAAATGTCATATTTTGATACGTATTTTTGAAATATTTTGTCAACATATGAATTTATATAGGGTACGAGTGCCATAATTAATCTCACGCTCCTATGTTCATCGTATTTGAAAACAAGCGATTAAGGCACCGATTGCTTCCGTTCTTTTTGGTTTCATGCGTGCTCACTCCTAACAAAAAATACAAAAATAAGAAACAAAACAAACAGCACTTCAATCCTTTGTTTTTAGTAGGATGGGAACCACACGCTTAATGATGGAGCCAATACCCTATATTTCGATAGTTGAATTGCGTTGACGTCAATCAAATGCAACAATAGCCAAAGTTTATTTTAAAACTTCAAATGCGCTTTTTTTCGTGTGTTTTTTTTTTGTTTTTCTATTGTAACATGTGACATTTATGCGTCAGAGGGCAGTGTAGTGTTTACATTCTACGGTGTGTCAATGGAAGGCGATTTCAATATCACTTCCTTACTTTTCCCGCTTTATCCAACAATCTGACGTGACAGGCAGGCACCATTATCGATTCCCGTTCCGGTCGGGAAAATTTTCTCGACACCCTGGGCATTAGGCCTGTCCAGCTTTTCAAAAATGTTCTCTGATTCTCAAGTCCACCCCCATATTTTGATTGGCATCCTAAAAGAAGTAACTGGTCAAAATTTCAGCCAAATCCATTAAAATTAAGAGGTGCATCAAATCAATTTTGTGTTTTTCGACTATTTTTGAACTTCAAAAAATCATAACTACACTAAAACATGTCAAAACTTAATTCTTCCGGCAGAAATTGAAAGCTATACTTGTTTGCTACAACTTCTCCGAACAACGTGTGCCAATAAAATTGAAGGAAACATGTGTAATTATCACATTTGTAATCAGAAAAACCTTAAAAAGTTGATTTTTTGATAGATTTTGTTCTGGAATACCCTAATATACGTAATAAGTTGGATTTTTCAAAACGGCATCATATTCTCCAATGTTTTTTGGTTATTTGCTTCTTTGGCACCAATGCTGTAGGAGTTGAGCAAAAGTTACTAAAATTCGTGAAAGCCAAATGTGGCCTGAAAACTAGCTTTTCGGGTGCAATCACGCTTTGGCGCGCAAATAGTGGCATCGCGTCAGCACTGATATGATAGCCAACACCTGTCATCGCGCTTGTTTGTTATCACCCGTGGTAGGGGGTAGCCAAGGCAAACTACTAGAAAGCAAAGCTACTACGTTCAGTACAATTTCGCGCCACAACGTGATTGCCTCCAAAAAGCTAGTTTTTAGGCCACATTTGGCTTTCACGAATTTTAGTAATTTTTGCTCAACTCCTACAGCATTGGTGTCAAAAAAGCAAATAACCAAAAAACATTGGATAATATGATGCCGTTTTGAAAAATCCAACTTATTAAGTATAATAGGGTGTTCCAGAACGAAATCTATCAAAAAATCAACTTTTTAAGGTTTTTCTGATTACAAATGTGATAATTACACATGTTTCCTTCAATTTTATTGGCACACGTTGTTCGGAGAAGTTGTAGCAGACAAGTATAGCTTTCAATTTCTGCCAAAAGAATTAAGTTTTGACATGTTTTCGAGTAGTTATGATTTTTTGAAGTTCAAAAATAGTCGAAAAACACAAAATTGATTTGATGCACCTCTTAATTTCAATGGATTTGGCTGAAATTTTGACCAGTTACTTCTTTTAGGATGCCAATCAAAATATGGGGGTGGACTTGAGAATCAGAGAACATTTTTGAAAAGCTGGACAGGCCTACTGGGCATAGTGTATCATTGTACTTGCCATACCCGAACCAGTGTATCATTGTACTTTCGTGACGAACCAGCACAATTGTGCTATTGAGCGGTAGCATTTTGGTATATTTTTTTCATCTGCTTAGACTTTGTTTTATGTGATGTAAACTGTTTCAATAATTCTGCCATTACTTATACTCGTTTGTGTGTAAACAAACTTTTGTTTACGTTGCCTGTGAGATTTATCACAACAAGGTAAACAAAAAGTGGACAAAAACCGTAAAACATGAAAAAGTTTTGTCTGTCGCATAATTTTTATTTCAGATTTGTCTAGGTTGTCAAAGCAAGAAATCGAAAGATAAAGAGTAGTTCTTTCATATGAGGTAAAATAATTGTAGTTTTGTTGGGAAATCTTAGAGTTCTGGAGAGCCAAAGTTGAGCCATTTGTATGGAGATTTCAGTTTTTTGCGCTCCGTCACGATACAATGTACAAATTTCATGCAATGGCAGGCAAAGAAAGCCCTTCAATTAATAACTGTGGAAGTGCTCAGAGAACACTATGTTGAAGCGAGGCAAGTCAAGTCCTAGTGAGAACGTAGAGCCATGAAGAAGAAGAAGAAGAAGGGATTCCTGAATAGAGCAAGTATTTAGTACGTTAATTTTGACATTTTTCGACTACTCTACTTAGTCTTACTCCTATGTGAAGTACAGGGAATACTCAAAATAAGTGGGACAGGCAAAATTTTCACTTTTCAAAAAATGTTCAACTCGCTGTAACTTTTCGAAAAGGGCATCAAATATTCTCAAATTTTTACTGTAAGCTCATCAACTAGCTGTGTATCAGTGGTCAAAATTTGGGAAGGATCGGGTCATTCTACACAAAGTTATAAAAGTTCTAGAAAAAGGTATAATTATCCGATAGCCAAATTTGAGCTGCTATATCTCCGGATTCGATGAACCGAATGCAATGAAATTTTGATCATTTATGACTTAAATAATAAACTTTGAAAATCGGTTGACTGAATTTGAAATTATTAAAAAGAAAAAAGTAATGGCGATTTCATTTATTCCATGGTTTTTCAGTAAATACATCAACTTTTCATATGCATCCCATTACTTTTCCAATTTAATAAAGGCTATTTAGTTGATTTTCTTTGAAACATAAATATATTCAATTCAATTAGAGGGAATTAAAATGAACTATAATTACTATCTCGAATTTTGAAACGATGATGAAGTTTTGGAAAAATTGGTGTTATACACTATGTCTCATAACTATAGATCCAATCAATATTTTTGAATAATCGGATATGTAGAATGAATTCGATTCATATTGTTTTCTTGTTTAATTCGTTATCTTGAGTAGACATGAGAAAAATAATAATATCGATATAACATGTGTTCTCGAAATCTGATTATAACCTTATATAAACTTCCTTGTCTCATAACAATAGATCCAAGCGAGAATTCATTCTAGTTAATTAAAGCTACGCAATACATTCAACATATTAATAACGAGTAGGCTCTCTTTTGTTCTCAATAAGCTCAAACAGCGTATCCAGAATACTTTAAATCAACTTTTAGGACGAGGTTGCTAGAGTACAAAGATGGCCGTTAAAATGACTACCTTTAATTTTTCTCGGAAATTCTGGAGCACAAATCCGGAGATCCGTCAGGTAAATTGATCTGAAAATGCTACTTGTTGCTTGCTCACTTACATTGAGCACCGAGTAGCACCGAGTAATTTTAGATCAAGACGATTGTTTGGAAAGTGAACGCTGGTGACCTTTACCTTAATGGGCAGATGCTTGGATTTTATTCCACGTTCAAACAACTGCACGATTTAGATACGGAATACTTCCGTACGGTTTATTTTATTCATACACTACTTTATAATCAACCCTACATATTCTCAATTGAATTCTGGTCAGGATAAGAAGCTGATCATTCCTTTATCTGAATATGCTTTTCACGAAACTAAGTCATGATTCCTTAACCCTAAAAGCGATACCTTTAGGGCCTCAGTTTCGTCACCTCGCTGAGTGTGTTCCATCAAAGACGAGCTCTGAAAGGCGCCTGGGGTCCAATGGACCCCAGGTATCCCTTTTAGGGTTAAACCGTGTGAACAGGTGTATTATCTTGATGAAACGTTAAAAAAAATTAACGGCATTGCTGCAAAAAATGGCGGCAGATACTTCTTCAGGTTCAGAAGCTCAGAGCATTCCTGAATATCCGTCCATTTGAGTCGACAGAACCCCTCCCCGAGAATTGCTTGAGAAGTAACGTAGTTGTTTTCGTGAATCTCTCCAGTATGAAAAAAAAATCCATTCGGTCGATTCAAGCTGAATTTCTTTTCGTCCAAAAAGATCTCCCAAGGTGTCAAATATGTCTTAAGAAGCCAATCAAATAAATATTTAAACAAATAACAGTTGGGTCTCTGCATCTTGAAAGGCCGTACCCTATCTCGATGGTCCATTAAATATCGAGATGCGCAGACAGAACTGTAATTTTTAAAGAGATCGAAATGAAGAACCAATTTTCAAACCTCTGTAACTAGGAATAACCTTTACTAAACAGATAAAACTTCACCTTCTTAGAGTAGTTTGCACCTTGGAAACCAGGTAAAAAAAATATATCGACAAATCGAAAGAAAATCTAGAAAAAAAACCATCGAGATCGCATAAACACAGGGAGATATCGAGATAAAGTAATATCAACCATCAATTTAAGTAATTTCAGCTTCAGATGTGTATTATGCATGCGGCATATTATACATTGAAGTTTACACGTAACAACCGCCGAAATAAAACTAAGCACAGCACCTAAAACAACACGTTGGTTAGGTACAACGAATCACTTACATGTATTGGATCTATAGTCATGAAACAAAGGAACTTTAGTTTTTTTCATTTATCTGTGTATACATCATGTGCATGAATGAAATTACATGGTAGTTTGTGTAAGACACATGAGTAATCATTATGGTGTAGTGCATGAAATAATCAGTTGCACTTTGAATGAATAGAAAATAAATTTTGGATGGATCTATAGTTATGGAACAGAGTGTATTAGAAAAATAATCTAATCGAAATAATTTTCTTTCGTGTGAAGAATTATAAGTTCAGTCCAATGTTTTTAATAGCTCATTATATGAGTCATAAATGATCAAAATTTCATTGCACTCGGTTCATTGAATCCGGAGATATAACAGCTCAAAATTGGCTATCGGAAAATTATACCTTTTTCTAGAACCTTTATAACTTTGTGTAGAATGGCCCGATCCTTCCAAAATTTTGACCGTATACACAACTAGTTGATGAAATTACAGTGAAAATTTGAGAATATTTGATGCCCTTTTCGAAAAGTTACAGCGAATTGAACATTGCTTGAGAAGTGAAAATTTTACCTGTCCCAGTTATTTTGAGTACCTATGCGCTGTACTTTTTGGATGAACCCAAGTATCTCTTGGCATTACTCCTTTCGGATTCCACCAAAAAATGCTTTGGAATTTCTTCAAAATGCTCTGAGTATGCTCATGAAGTTCTTCCTGGGGCCATTCATGGACTTTCCTCTGGTATTTCACCTGAAGCTTTCTGAGATTTTCTAGCAACTCCTTCTGGAACTCTTCTAAATCTTTTCAAATCCCTTAATCAGCTCCCTCAAGATATCCTTTGGGGACCTTCTGGAATTCCTTCAACAGTTTCATTTTTACTGGTATTCCTTCTTAGATTCTTTCAGGTTTTTTTTCTGAGATTTCTCCAGAAATATCTTGGGGTATTTCTCCACCAGTTCTTTCTCAGATTCTCTGAAGATTTGCTGCTGTGATTCAGGGATCACTGCAGTGGAGATTCTCTAGTGATTTTCTCATTTTTTTTTACGAATCCTCCATGAGTTTTTGGGGTGTCAATTGGATTTTCTTCTGAAATTTCTCCTGGAGTTCCTGCTAGAAATTGTTTGAGTTAGTTCCTTTTGACATTCCTCCAGATATTTTTTCTGGGATTCATTTATATCTTCCTTATAAGATCCCTCAAGCAGTTTCTGTTGAGATTTCTTTTGGAGCTTGTTCCAAAAAGCATATCTTTAAGCTTTTTTCTTCTATATTCTTCCATAAAGACCTCTGGCAGGTCCTTCTGGGATTGCTCAAAGGGTTCTTTCTGGGATAGCTGCTGTCATTTTTTTTTTTCAGAAATTCATTTCAGGATTTTTCGGATCAAGCTTTCTGATTCTTGTGTAATTTATTTTCGGAAATTTGTTCTAGGTTTCTTCCGATCAAGCTTATTGTACGAGTGTTTACTAGACTTCTGAGATTTCCCCAGATGTTTATTCTGCTGATCATCATCCACAAGTTACTACTCAAATTCCCAAAGGAGTTCCTTCTAGTGTCCCACACGAAAGTTTCTACTGGGATTTCTCCTAGAAAACATTTCCATATTTTTCAGGTGTTGCTTCTGAAATTTGTTTTGATATTTTGAATCTGTGATTCTCCTAGAGACCATCCTTCTAATATACCACAAGGATTCCTAATGGATTATCCCCTGGAATAATCTTCTGGTATTCCCCTCTACTTTTTTTTCTTCCGAGATTTCTTCCAGGATTGTGATCCTGTGGATTGAGACAGATATGAGACTCCTCAAGGAGTTTCAGCTGGACGTTCTTCTGGTCTACACTCAATCCTGAATTGCCTGTTCGGTATTTTTTGAAGAAATTGGAACAGTAGAACTATTTCTCTAGTTTCGGGGATCGATTTTACTGAGTCAGTCAGTATACCAACTGTCAAAAACGAGAACTGTAACGTGTTGACGTTTTTATTCTGTTTAAGTAAAATAAAGTTTGAATTCAGTTAGATTAAATTGTTATATTTTTTGAATATTTCGATTTTGATTTAAAAATTTGTTTTTTTTTTATAATTCATTATTAGTTTTCATGATTATTTTAGTTTAATTTGTAGTTTTTGACGTTTTTATCTTTTTAAGTAAAATCTTAATTAAATTGGATTCGTTGAATTTGCCTTAGAGTTTGAACCGTTTCATTTAGTATAGATTATCCGTTTCATATATGGTTTGTGTCTAGGCTAAGCTAATGACGATTCATGTTACGTATCTTATAGGACTTTTTCGATGGCGTTAAATAGTTTTTACGCCATGTGCGATTTAAATTTGGCGCACTTGTATATAATAGTTTGTAAATTGAATAGACGACTGCTTCAATAGCAGGAAATTTACTTGACTAGAGATTTCGACTGACTCCATCACTTTTTCAGTTTGAGTCGGCTGGTGAACAGAAGTGAGCTTCGGCGACCTTCTGCCAATTTTGTAGTTTGTAAAGTGAACTAGATTTTGGATTTTGTCGCCAGGGGCAGACACTCTGTTCCCTGTGCGTTAATTTGTTGACAAAAAGCGTCCAAAAGGCGCTTTTTATTTGGGGCTTTATGCCATTTTTTCCGTGCTCTACTGGTGCTCTTCCTCGCCCGCCAACGAATGGCAGTCAAACGGAACAAAGGAAGCATATCCGGCCTACCCGCGTGCGGTAGACGTACGTTCGGGCAGAGTACCGGACCGCCGACACCCTTCCTCCGCACCTTTAACTCGGCGAACAGTTGGAAGAGCCCACCGACGTCGCCGATTAGCCAAGAGAGCAACGCCAACGAATAAAACCTGCGCAGGTACGTCAATCATGGCCATGATCACACACACACATACACACTCACACTTGACGAGCATTTTTGTGAAAATAAAAGTAAACGAATTCTTTTTTTTTGTTGTTCTTGTTTTCGTTCTTTTGATTAGTTAATTAATAAATTCATTTCAAACACTTCAATTGTTCGGTTGTTGTAGTTTATTCAGTTCTTTAGTCTTTTTGAGTAAGTTTCCGTTATTGTTTTAGTTTGTACGATTTGTGTATTAGATTCGATGCGTTTAGGGTTAATTTTCTGCTAGCGACCGTTCGAGGAAGCCCTTGAGAGTAGAGTCGTCACATTAGTCGGGCAAACTTGAATATGAACCGGTGGTCTCTCGTTCGCGAGAGTGGCGCAAAAGCCACCGCGTTTTAAAACTCTTGAGCAAACGCGACGAACGGTTACAGAACATAATCCAAACATTCCTTTTCTAGTTGTTTTTTTTTCTAATATGCCTCTTGGCAGGCCCGTGCACAGAAGTGTCGCCAAGGGAGGGGTTTTTTCCCTATTTCGGCAAAAGGCGGAGGGGCGCCTAGTGTATAAAAGCGTCGATAATGGGGAGGGTTTAACACCCAAAACCACCCCCTTGTGCACGGGTTTTGCCTCTTGGTGCTCATTCTGGGATTGATATCCGGAATTCCTCCAGATTTATCCAGATGATCCTTCTGAGATTTCTCAAGGAGCCTAATTTGGAAATTCCCTCCAGATGGGCAATCTGGTAATTCTTCTTGAGATTTTCTTATATACTTGGGGAATCCCAGAACGGTTAGTCCTTTGCGTGTTTACCTGTAGATCGTTTTAAGATTCCTAAAGTAACTTCTTTTAGAAATACCCGAAAGACAATGCTGAAAAAAATCTCAAAATGAGACTTCTTGCAGAATCCCCCAAAAAAAAAAAGAAAAAAAAAACAGAATCACAGAGAAATGTCTTGGAAATATCCTGCAGGAACTCTAGTATCACACGAAAAGTTTCAGAAAGATTTTTTTTAGCAGTCTCAGAAAGACCAAATATCTGGAGGAATAACTGAAACAGTACCTTAAAACATAATCCCACAAAGAACTACTGAAGAATCTTAGGAGGTTCTACAAGAGAAATAAAAAAATCCTTGAGATTTTTCAAGAAATTCCTCCAGCGGCTGTGGAAATCCTTCATAGATTTCCTTGAAAATGCCTTCTGGAATCCCCCTACCATATTTTTGTACGATTTCTCCGGGAGATGCTTCTGATATTCTACAAAGTCGGAGATAAACTCTCCTTAATAAAGCTAATAATAATTCTACAAAGATTTCTTTATGTGTTTCCCCTAGACTTTCTTGATTATGTGGTATATTGTGTTTTAGTGGTCAGAAGTCCTTATGAAATTGCTTCAAAAGTTTTCCAAGATTCGGCGTGAAGTTCCTTCCAAGCTTCCAGACGGAACTCCAGGGGGATTCTGAAAAGCAAATCTCAGAGGGATCTCCAGTAGGAATAATAGATGAAAACACTGCTTGGAAAATCCCAATCAGGATTCCAGAAAAAAATCCAGATTGCAAGAACCCGGAATAAGGTCAATGTGAATTTCCCCAGTGATTCCTCCTCCTTCTCAAATCTCTCAAGGAGTA